>NC_091081.1:36682000-36995666 GCF_032405125.1 Capricornis sumatraensis | reverse complement strand
GGGGAAATTCTGAATGGACTTCACAGAAATCTTCTCACATTTGGAAAATAAATCAAAGCTTTTTTTTAAAATCCTTTATATTAAACATATATGAACAGCCAACTTTCAATGTCTTAGGAATGTGGGTTTTGGTAACTCCATGGAACAGAGAATCTTAATTAGCTTAGGGGCTGGCTGAAGAAGAAGTGTATAGGTGATGGGTAGTAGAGAAAATAAATCACAGATCTCTCTCTGATCAGTTGCATACGGTGGCCTCTACCCTTGCTGCCTCATGTATGCACTAACAGATTTTAACTAACAATATGTTACATGTTTAACTAATCTCATGTCTCTGTCCCCATCCCTCACTGTTAAATATAGCATGAGTTGACTGTGGGTAACTTCATACACTGAGCAGAGAACATTTAGAGAGACTTGCCAAAGAACCAGAGGGTGACTGGATAACCAAGAGATCTAGGATTAATGGAGCTAATGATAAAATTTTCAGTTGCCTCACTTGGGGAGGCATGAGTGGATTTTAGTTATATGAGGGAGAGCTGCATTGTTAGGAGGAATTTTTATTTATTTATTTAAAGTGGAGGTCTGGAGAGGATGTGCATGAATGCATTTGGGCAGCAGAAGGGCTGTGCTAAACCTTCACTGTTTATAGACAGCTAGTGCCTAAACATTTCTCAATACAGGCCAAAGAGTAAAAGATATTCCTTACTCCTGCTGCACGCTAGATACTAAAGCTTAGGCACTTAGATGTTTCTGTCTTGGACTTGAAGCTTGAGTTCAAGTCAGTTCAGTTGCACAGTAGTGTCCAACTCTTTGTGACCCAGGAGACTGCAGCACACCAGGCTTCTCTGTCTATCACCAACTCCAGAGCTGGCTCAAACTCATGTCCTTTGAGTTGGTGATGCCATCCAACCATCTCATCCTCTGTCGTCCCCTTCTTCATCTGCCTTCAATCATTCCCACTATCAGGGTCTTTTCAAATGAGTCAGTTCTTTCCATCAGGTGGCCAAAGTAATGGAATTTCAGCTTCAGCTTCAGTCCTTCCAATGAATATTCAGGACTGATTTCCTTTAGGATTGAATGGCTTGATCTACCTGCAGTACAAGGGACTCTCAAGAGTCTTCTCCAACACCACAGTTTGAAAGCATCAATTCTTCGGTGCTCAGCTTTCTCTATGGTCCAATTCTCTTATCCATATATGACTACTGGAAAAACCATGGCTTTGACTAGATGGACCTTTGTTGGCAAAGTAATGTCTCTGCTTTTTAATATGCTGTCTAGGTTAGTCATAGCTTTTCTTCCAAGGAGCAAGCATCTTTTAATTTCATGGCTGCAGTCACCATCTGCAGTGATTTTGGAGCCCAAGAAAACAGTCACTGTTTCCATTGTTTCCCCACCTATTTGCCATGAAGTGATGGGACTGGATGCCATGATCTTCGTTTTTTGAATGCTGAGTTTTAAGCCAGCTTTTTCACTCTCCTCTTTTACATTCATCAAGCGGCTCTTTAGTTCTTTTTTGCCTTCTGCCATAAGGATGGTGTCATCTGCATATCTGAGATTATTGATATTTCTCCCTGAAATTTAGATTCCAGCTTGTTCTTCATCCTGTCTGGTATTCTGCATGATGTATTCTGCATATAAGTTAAATAAGCAGGGTGACAATATACAGCCTTGATACATATACACTCCTTTCCCAATTTGGAATCAGTCTGTTGTTCCATGTCCAGTTCTAACTGTTGCTTCCTGACCTGCATACAGATTTCCCAGGAGGCAGGTAAGGTGGTCTGGTATTCCCATCTCTTTAAGAATTTTTCAGTTTGTGGTGATACACACAGTCAAAGGCTCTAGCGTAGTCAATGAAAGAGAAGTAAATGTTTTTTCTGGAATTCTCTTGCTTTTTTGATGATCCAACAAATGTTGGCAATTTGACCTCAGGTTTCTCTGCTCTTTCTAAATCCAGCTTGAACATCTGGAAGTTCACGGTTCACATATTGTTGAAGCCTAGCTTAGAGAATTTTGAGCATTATGTTGCTAGCATGTGAGATGACTGCAATTGTGCGGTAGTTTGAACATTCTTTGGCATTGCCCTTCTTTGGGGTTGGAATGAAAACTGACCTTTTATAGTCCTCTGGCCTTGCTGAGTTTTTAAATTTTCTGGCATTCTGTGTGCAGTGCTTTAATAGCATCATCTTTTAGGATTTGAAATAGCTCAGCTGGAATTCCATCACCTTCACTAGTTTTGTTCATAGTGATGATTTCTAAAGCCCACTTGACTTTGCACTCCAGGAATTCTGGTGCTAGGTGAGTGATCATACCATCGTGGTTATCTGGGTCATGAAGATCTTTTTTGTATAGTTCTTCTGTGTATTCTTGCCACCTCTTCTTAATAGCTTCTGGTTCTGTTAGGTCCACACCGTTTCTGTCCTTTATTGTAGTCATCTTTGCATGAAAGATGATGCTGTGAAAGTGCTGCACTCAATATGGTACCAAATTTGGAAAACTCAGCAGTGGCCACAGGACTGGAAAAGGTCAGTTTTCATTCCTATCCCAAAGAAAGGCAATGTCAAGGAATGCTCAAACTACTGCACAATATCACATGCTAGTAACGTAATGCTCAAAATTCTCCAAGCCAGGCTTCAGCAATACACGAACCATGAACTTTCAGATATTCAAGCTGGTTTTAGAAAAGGCACAGGAACCAGAGATCAAATTGCCAACATCTGCTAGATCATGGAAAAAGCAAGAAAATTCCAGAAAAATATCTATTTCTGCTTTATTGACTATGCCAAAGCCTTTGACTGTGTGTATCACAACAAACTGTGGAAAATTCTGAAAGAGATAGAAATACCAGACCACCTGACCTAAGAAGCAACAGTTAGAACTGGACATGGAACAACAGACTGGTTCCAAACAGGCATCTGGTCCCATCACTTCATGGGAAATAAATGGAGAAACAGTGGAAACAGTGTCAGACTTTGTTTTTTGGGCTCCAAAATCACTGCAGATGGTGATTGCAGCCATGAAATTAAGACGCTTACTCCTTGCAAGAAAAGTTATGAGCAACCTAGACAGTATATTAAAACGCAAGAGATATTACTTTGCCAACAAAGGTCCGTCTAGTCAAGGCTATGGTTTTTCCAGCGGTCATGTACGGATGTGAGAGTTGTACTGTGAAGTAAGCTGAGCGCTGAAGAATTCATGCTTTTGAACTGTGGTGCTGGAGAAGAGTCTTGTGAGTGCCTTGGACTGCAAGGAGATCCAACTAGTCCATCTTAAAGGAGACCAGTCCTGGGTATTCATTTGAAGGACTGATGCTGAGGCTGAAACTCCAATAATTTGGCCACCTCCTGTGAAGAGTTGACTCATTATAAAACACCCTGATGCTGGGAGGGATTGGGGGCAGGAGGAGAAGGGGATGACAGAGGATGAGATGGCTGGATGGCATCACCGACTCGATGCACATGAGTCTGGGTGAACTCCAGGAGCTGGTGATGGACAGGAAGGCCCGCTGTGCTGCAATTCATGGGGTCGCAAAGAGTCGGATACAACTGAGCGACTGAACTGAATTGCACTTGCATGACACATTCCCTTGGTATCTCTAATTTTCTCTAGTCTTTCTCTATCTGTTGTTTTCCTCTATTTCTTTGAGTTGATCGCTTAAGAAAGCTTTCTCATCTCTTCTTGCTATTCTTGGTACTCTGCATTCAGATGGATATATCTTTCCTTTTCTCCTTTGCGTTTTTCTTCTTTTCTCAGCTATTTGTAAGTCCTCCTCAGATACCTTTTTTTTTGCCTTTTTGTATTTCTTGGGAATGGTTTTGATCACAGCCTCCTGTATTATGTTATTAACCTCTTTCCATAGTTCTTCAGGGACTTTATCAGATCTAATCCCTTGAATCTATTTGTCACTTCTGCTGTACAATCATAAGGGATTTGATTTAGGTCATACCTGAATGGTCTAGAGGTTTTCCCTACTTTCTTCAATTCAAAGATGAATTCTGCAATAAGCTTGAGAGAGTGATGCAAGACCCAACCATTTGGGGTTAGTGGTGGAAGTGGTGGCTGTCCAACTGAGAAATCCAAGATGCATAACAGCACATGCCCACAAACCTTTGGAATCACTGCAGGAGCCTTCGTAATGGTAAGTATGAAAGAACATTACTATTATTAGAGTTTTCTCATTCTCCAGTATGATTTCACATCAGTGATACTTTCTAATACTTTACTTTGAGGCTTTATTGGGTTAAGATAATTTCTTTTGTCTTTGCTTCGAATAAAAATAGAACACATATATTCTCCCTTGGTCACATTATTTCTCCGTCCTCTTCAGATTTGCCTAGCTTTCTTTCCTCTCTCCCCTGAATCCCTCCCCTCCCACCTCCACATCTAGGGACACTTCCTGACTTCACACCATCCACCTGAAGAATTATTCTGATGCTACTGTCTTCCACAGGGCCTCCCTACTCTACAGCTGCCGGGATAACTGCTCCCACGCTTACCCCGCCTCCTGTGAATGCTGAAGTCGTCAACCCTAGCGTCCTACCCAGAGTACTCATGACCTACCACAGACACCAACCGGACACTGTCCAAGGAGCAGCACCAGGAGCAGCCACTAAGCATCTAGGCCAGGATATCATGGAGAGTAACTTGCAAAAACTGAAGTCTTGAAAGGTGAAGTTGCTCAGTCGTGTCCGACTCTTTGCGACCCCGTGGACTGTAACCCACCAGGCTTCTCTGTCCATGGGATTCTCCAGGCAGGAATACTGGAGTGGATTGCCATTTCCTTCTCCAGAGGGTCTTCCTGACCCAGGGATCGAACCCAGGTCTCCCGCATTGGAGGCAGACACTTTAACCTCTGAGCCACCAAGGAAGCCTCTCGTCTGTCCCTATTTATTTAGAGGATTCAACAGTGAAAACCTACTTTAGGTTTTAGTATAATCAGATGAATTTGCATAATAATCAGTTGTAAACTCTTAGAGAATTTGACTTTAAAGGTGATGGCTTTTTTAGTGGCAGGAATAAAACAAAGCTTGGGTTGTCTTATTCTTGAGATGGGCTTAGTGAAACAAAATGTCCAGAAATGACATAATTTCCAACTGGCCTATTTTAGCAACAAAATATATGAAACAGCAAAGACCATGTAAGTAATTTCTGTACTTTCTAATGAGCCTCGGTGATAGATTTTTTGCTGATAAAAAAAAAAAAACAAAACAGAGAAGCAGTTTCATACAATGGTGAGCAGTTCAGAGTTTCTAAGGTCTCACACCTTTAAATGAAAAATAAAGAATAGCAGAGTTGAACTACAGCGGGGAGAGCACATGAGGTTCACATTTGAGGTTCATGTGAGTCACATATGTGCTAAAGGCAAAGTTCTTATATAAAAATGCTTTGAGCACACATCCCCAAATGTAAATAGGTACCTTGTACCATGACTTTAAAGAAAAGTCTCCATTAGGAACACTGTTAGGGATAAGACACAAGAGGAAAAAAACAAAACCAAAAAGAAAATAAGGCTAGATAGATGCTGTATATAAACTAAACTGTACACAGGTATATATTTCATACATCTATTTTTCAGCATTTCCTTTAAGTCAAGATAATGTTTAAATACAACAGGGTCATTATTTGGGCATAATAAGTAAATAACACAGGATAAGGAACTTTTGACAAAATTATGTTGATTTTAAATTATCTTGTATACCTTGTATATACCTACAAATCACATTAAAGGAGTAATGATGAAACTTGAAAGATAAATGATAGCTTTCACCCTACTTCATGGGTTATGTGATAGCTTTTACATGAAGTTAATTTTGGGTTCTGCTACTTATTAGTGATTAATAAGGTCATCTGTGGTCCTACATAAGAACATCTTGAAGTGTTAACTGTTGCTAGTTAACTAATGTTAACATATGACTGTAATACACACAGTACCATCCAACCCTAAATGAGTTGTGAGACACGGAGGGGGAGGAATATGTGACTGTTGAGACTGGCACTAGTAGGCTTGGAGCACTGTGTTTACTGTTCTTCAGGCTACATGAGATGAAAAAGTGGAGAGGCGCAGGGAGAAGGAGGACAATGCAACAGTTTTATCACTGATTTCGGCTACTTTTTTCCAATCGTAACTCCAGCTAGGAACATATTTTAAAAAACCAGAAAAGAGTAAGAAAGAAAAAATCACTATCTATCAATCTATGGCAGGAGACAGGAGAATACCTACATTTAGAAGTATTGGAAGGAATCACAAAGAATCATACTAACAGACTGTTTCACATAAAATGCAAAAACTGCCATTTGAAAAAACTAAGACACTCAGTGAACTACCAAAATTTACTAATAAAGCAGATGAAAGGTTAATACATGTATATATAACTAACACATACATATGGAAAAAAGTAACATACTTCATGAGTGACATGCCTCATACCAGGCATGCCTCTTTTATTGTGCTTTGCAAATAATGTGGCTTTATTTTTTCTTTACAAACGGAAGGTCTGTGGCAATTTCATGTTGAACAAGTCTATCGACACCATTTTTCCAACAACATTTGCTCACTTCATGTCTCTGTGTCATATTTTGGCAATTCCCTCAATATTTCAAACTTTTTCATCATTATTTTATTTGTTATGATGATCTGTGATCAGTGATCTTTGATATTACAATTATGACTTATGGAAGGCTCAGATGATGATGGTGAGTGTTTTTTTTTAGCAATACAGTCTTTTTATAATAGATTAAGTTATGTACTTTTTTAAAGACATAATACTATAGCACACTTAGATGACTATAGTATAGTGTAAGTGTAACTTTTATTAAGCACTAGGAAAGCAAAAATTTTGTGTGATTAGCTTTACTGCAATGTTTGCTTTATTGCAGTAGTCTGGAACCCAATCCACAATATCTCTAAGGTATGCCTGTATAAAGTTTTAGGGGTGTATGCATGGGTATATGGTATTTCAATTTGGTAAGGTTCCCACACAAATATATTTTTAAAATGCTGTACTGCAACAGATAAAAACCCAAAGGAATGAAGGGACAAAAGAGAATATATGGAAAAAAACGTTCAACTACAAAAAAATTAAGGCACACATTAAAACACTAAAACAAGAAACATTTGATCTATAACAATAAATTAAAACAAGTGAGTATATACTGAGACTGTTACTCTCATACACTGCTGACAATTCATACATCAATAGGGATAATCAAAATTGGTACAGCCCTTTTAGAAAGTAATTATGTGTGTACAAAAAATTATAAAAAATGGCTACATTATTTGAACCATTAATTTTAAATTTATAAGTCTGTACTCAGGAAATAACTCTAAATAAAGAAAAACCCATAATAATAAAGATGAATGATTATTTAATTATAGGAGAAAAGTACAATGGAAGAGTCATATAATAGAATTATGCAGATATGAAAACATTTTAATGATGCTTATTACTTAAAGGACAATAATAGGCTTTACTTATCAGTGTTTTCTAAGTTTTTGAAGATGGTCATGTTATATAGTTTATACAAAGTTAACTTTGCAAAATTGGTTATGAATTTCAAGAGCAGTGAACATTCAAATATTATGAAAAAACTTAGCCAAATATTAAAATATACATAGGTGATGAAGTTAAAGGGAGATATACAGTAATATATGGGAAGCCTGGGTGGCTCAGTTGTAAAGAATATGCCTTCAAGGCAGGAGGGATGGGTTTGATCCCTGGATCAGGAATCTCTCCTGGAGAAGGAAATGGCAACCCACTCCAGTATTCTTGCCTGGGAAATCCTGTGGACAGAGGAGTCTGGTGGGCTACAGTCCACGGGGTTGCAAAGAGTTGGACATGAATTAAAAACAACAGCAATGGTAATAAATAGATTAAAACTAAACATAACTATATATGTAATTCCCATTATACTACAATACACACTAATTTGACAGGAATAAGAAGTAGAATTAAAATATGTTGCTTACCTCTCTTTCATCCATATTCAACCACTGCTTTGGATCTTCTTCGGTAGCTAGAAATGCTATCAATTCCAAAGCAGTAAGACGAGTTTGACGTCTTGATGAGACAAATATCAAAACAGGTTTGGCTGGAGAATGGCTTCTAATTGCTGTTGAAAAATTATAGAAAATAAAATAGTAAGCCACTTAAACCAGAATCTGAATTTCATTACGATATCAAATGCATGAAAACTAAGGATGTAAATGATTTAATTGAATTCTTAATTTGGTCATGAAATTCTGACATTATACTAGAGAAATGATATGAAAGGAAAGGTAGCTATCTCTACTTAGGGGAATTTTCTGCCCAAGACAGGGAAGACTGAACTATCTTGACTCCTGGTTCAGTTCTGACCTGCCAAGGAAGGAGACTTAAAAGCTGAGACTCTCCATAAACAACTGTATATGGATACAACTGTACAGGGATACTAGATCTTAGGTTGGGTTTTCTATTTTTGAGTTGTGTTTCTGCTTGGCCAAGCAATGATATTGCAGTGTTAGTTGGTCCTGGGGTCTGGAGAGAGAATCAAGACCTGAGGCAGGGGTGGGGTTGAAGGAAAGCCACCAAAAATTCCATTTATTTTTGTCCTGTCACCAGTAGATAGAAAAATTAAGTGAGTTTGTATCAATAAATTAATCAGATATGTCAGAAAAATGTTTTCGCCAAAATGTAAGTATAAGGTTTAAAGTGGGAAGATAAGAGAACACAGAAGAGAGCTGAAGAAAATACCATACTTGAATCCATGTCTGAGTGATGGCACATAGGGAGTAGAAACACAGAAGATGAGTAGTTTGAAAACTGGGTAATAAGACTGAAAAAATATTACTTAAATAGCCACACAAATCATTTGACTTAACTGGAATTGAAGTTTCTTTGCTATGCATAGGTTCCAAAATACTGATAAGATGGCACAAGGAGAATTTATACTTATGTGTACATAGGTCTCTTTAAACAGAGATATTAGAAATTTTTATACTAAAAAGTACAACTTCCTTATAATTTCTTGTTTGAAAGGTGAGCTGCAGAGTTTCTTTTCATGGGCTAAAAGAACAAGGCTCATAAATAGAAATGTTGACATGACCTTGGCTATATTTATACCTAAGAGTGAGAAATAAAGCTATCACAAAATCATAAATGTAAACTCAAAGAAATATAGTGATCCACTACAGGTATAATAGTTTACAAGGATAGCTGCTGTACTTATGCAATATTTAGAGAAGTGTAGGTATAGTTAATTTACTATTGATTTACATAATATAAAATGCTTCATTTCAATCACTGGTTTGGGATCAGTCATTCCTTAAATGGAACCAATTTATCAAACATACTATGGCAAATTAACACATTCACAGTAGATCAGAATTTATAGAATGCAAATGGTAATACTTTGATAAATCATATTAGAGATACATTTAAAATACACATATTAGTACAATATTGGTATCATTGGTGCACATAATCATGAATGAATGAATTTGCCTCTTTTTTAAAGTTCAAACATTTAATGGATTTTTGCTGCTGCAAGAACAGGTGTGGCTGAACAGTTCATGGCAGATTTATTGTTCATTAGTGATTTTGTACAATGCTTCTGTGGAGGTGTAAATAATCTGAACTGCCAAGATTGGTCTCCAGTTCACAATCAATACTTTGCTTCTGTCATAAGGCTAATTACAGCAGCTAAAAAGTCACCTCACAACTGTCACCTCACAATTAACAGCAGTTCACATTAGAGAATTTATTTTGGAGGTTATTTTTAATTGATATAATAAATATTCCTTATGCAGCCTAAACACGAAAACATGTTTCAATAAAACAGGAGTGTTATTCTTAAATCTTTCCTGCCTGCCTAATTTGTTAGAAAGGGAAAAACAAAAAATAAAACATAAACAGATACATAGCCAAAAAAAGTACTGAAATTTTTCAGATGGTTTCTGATAAAAATTAATATTATGAGTCTAAAACAAATATTCTATTTGTCATTTACTCAAGTTACTATCATAATACCTTAATAAATTAATTTTAAGAATAATTTGATCTTTTTAGAGTACATACATTTATTCTACTATGAAGACATTTTCACTTATGAAATTAAACTTTCAATAGTCAGTTCAATATATATTATTATTCCTCAACAGTTAACGTAAATAGTTCTAGATATCTGTAGAAGTTGGAGCAGCACCACCCTTTCAAAGAAGCCCAGGACATTTAGAATGCATTTAAAGGCTACCATACAAAACAGCTGTTATTCATCCCAGGAAATCTGAAGCTTACCCTGAAATGTAGGCTTATTCATACTAGCCATACGAGGACAGTAATGTTGACCTGGGAAACCCTGAATGTGAACTTCCAGTGGAACTGGGCGTACTGATGGTCGGAAGTTGAACAAGCCCATCTAGAGGAAAAATGAGAGAGAAACCATTTCCAGTTTTTATGCTTTATAATATTCTAGGGCTTCCTTAATAAGGCCCTAACCCATACTATGAAATGTCTGGTTTACCAATCTTTCACATACCTGACGAATATTGAGCCAGTCAGCAAGGTCTCTGGCATTAGCTAATGCAGTGGATAGTCCAACTATCCTAACAGGCTTTTCTGTGTGGGATGAGATGAAATTCGTTCGAGATACAATGACTTCTAGAACAGGGCCTCTTTCTTCCCCTAAGAAAGAGGAATAATGGACGTTAATCATTTAACAAGTCCTGATGCTAGCTGCTGCAGGTATGAGGAGTCCCAGTTTGTAAACTGGATTCAGATGCAGTGGTACCCACCGAGCAGATGGATCTCATCTATGATGAGAATAGTGACTTGCTTTACATAGTTCCTATTCTGCCAGCTTCGGCTGACTCCATCCCACTTCTCTGGTGTGGTCACGATAAGGTCAGCCTTGGCGATGGATTTCATATCAGGAGTTACATCTCCTGTCAGTTCAATAACTCTGGAGGAGAATAAAAATGATCCCTTAAAATTTTCAGGTAACACATGAGCTTAAAAAGCAAAAATATGGCCTTCAAAATAAAATTTTATTATGCTTAAAACTAATTTATCTCCCTTTGACTTCTGAAATTTTCTGACTTGAGTCCAAAACAGATATTTCTTAATGATTCTAGATGATTTCCTCCCATAAAATGAAGAATATATAAAAGCAAATTACTGAAATCTAACTTCTATGCAGATATGCAAGAGTATCAAACTTTGTTTTCATTATGTTTACAAAGCCTCTAACCTTTGTGATTTTACAGAGGTGAACTCACAGCTCCTCCTTATGTTGGAATAAACACCTTTCTAATGAGGGAAAGTGTTAATTTATTAAGACAAAAGGAGGCATTCATTAAGAATATAATTGTGTGTAAATTTTGTTTCTTTTCTTAGGTTGAAATTGTCTAGATATTATAGGCAAATTCAAATATATAAGGACACAAACAAGGTAAGCTGGGGCAAATATATTGTCTTCCCATTCTGAGAAGATCTCAGAATTATTGTGAGAAAGAAGGAAAATTGAAGGCTAACTCCAACTTTTAGGTAACCATGAAGTCATTTTTATATCTGTTTTGACATGCAAAAAACAGAAAAAAAAAATCAAGATTAGTTCCTCCAAGGATAGCATTCCCAAAGCTTTACGTTCCTTTTATGATTTTTTTACATTTTATTTATTATTTTGAATAGGTAATATATTTGATGCTTCAAAGTATATATATATATAGTAAATAGTCTCTGCAAAATGGATATTCTCATCACCTGATTCTCATTCTAAAACAAACACATAGTTATATTCTTCATCAAGTTTTAAAAACAAAAGGGGAATACTTAAAAACAGTTCTTTAAACAGTATCTTGGAAGATGTATTTTTCAGTATGTAGAATTCATTTTTTTCACAGAGTAAGACAATATTTTGCATGGTGTGAATGTGTCATAGTATATTTAGTGATGCTCCAGCAGTCCCTCAGGTTACACGCAATCTTGCTATTAAAAAAATATTATAATAAGTAATCTTGTCAATAGTAAAAAAAAATTTTTTTAAGTCATGTTCTCCAATGATTTGTTTTTTCTTTTTTTGGTAAATTATTTACATGCAAAATGCCTTCTAAGCAGTTTTTGGAAGCTACTTTGAAGTGCGTGAAAGAAAAATAGAGACATACCTTATTTTTCTTTTGTTTTTGAATCTAAAGTTTTGAGAAAATTTTCTTGCCAAATAAAAGTATAAGTAAATTAAGGGCTTTCATTTTTCAATCTTGAAACAAGTGAGAATATTGAGAACATTTTAACTACAACACTTTTAACTAAAATGAAAACCATTTAAAAGCATTCAACAGTTTTAGGCAAATCTTTTATTTCTTGATCCTTTTCAATTATTCATCACATATCTTCTGAAAAAGGAAGAACTTACTTTTTACCAAGTTTTTCTTCTATTCTAACTTTCCAATCATCCATTCGTTCACGTACTAGGGCTTTTAAGGGTGCAATATATACTGCCTAAAATGGGGATGCAAAATGATCTCATGAAAACAGTGACATCATTTTCAAATACAGGTAAACTCAATAAAATTTATCAAAATATAAGTGTAGCTTTAAAATGTATCTTTTAATACTGAAAGACTTAAAATTTTAAATTAATGGGAAAATGTCATTAGCTTAAACTACATTTAGCCAAAGTAAGACATGAATGTAACAAATCATAAAAATACTGACATAGAAAATTTTAAATATTTTTTAAAAAGCACCATTGGTATTTTCTTTAGGTGGTTTATATGAAATTATCATTACAAATTTTTTAATTTTAATTGGAGGATAATTGCTTTACAATATTGTGTTGGCTTCCACCATACAACAACATAAATGAGTCATAAGTATACATATGTGCCCTCTCTCTTGAACCTCCTCACCACTCCCTTCTGCATCTCACCCCTCTTGGTTGTCACAGAATGAAATTATCTTTTAACATAACGTGAAAATTTTTTAAAAACTAGAAGATAATACATTTTATATAAGTTATAACTCTTTCATGAAAAAAGCTACTAATTTTGAAATTATACAGATAAATAATCTGGTTGTTTAAATTTTAATGTAGATTTTATGGAAGACGCCAATGCCACTCATACATTTTAGGTGTTCTACAATTCAAAAAACAAAAATAAATTTAAAAAAAAAACCCTGGTTTTTAATAATCTAAACTTTCATACAGATTACTTACTGGAAAAAAATTCTTTCCCCTATAAAATGTTTCCAATTTAGAACAGAGCTCTACTGGTTGTGTTAATTTGTCTCCTAATGGCTTCTATAGTAGCTCATCTGGTAAAGAATGCGCCTACAGTGCAGGGGACCCCGGTTTGACTCCTGGCTTGGGAAGATCCCCTGGAGAAGGGATAGGCTACCCACTCCAGGATTCTTGAGCTTCTTGGTGGCTCAGATGGTAAAGAATCCTCCTGCAATGTGGGAGACCTGGGTTTGATCCCTGGCTTGGGAAGATCTCCTGGAGAAGGGAATGGCCACCCACTCCAGTGTTCTTGCCTGGAGAATTCCATGGACAGAAGAGCCAGGCAGGCTACAGTCTGGAGGGTCACAAAGAGTCAGACACAACTGAGTGACTTTCATTTTCACTTTTTTTCACTTTCAATGGATCCACAGCCACATAATAAACTTAAGAGTAGGAAAACATAAAGCTAAGCAGGGAAGAATAGCTACTAAGTGAAAATCATTGAAAAAGGAAGTTAAAACATTTCTAAAATCACAAATGATGAGGAAAAGAGCACATAATTCTAATCATAACAAATAAATTCACTTTTTTGGAAAAAAAGGTTTCTGAGAGTACTTCACATTTCAAGAAAGCTTAAAATCAACACTTATTTGACTCAACACATTATTTACATTAATAATAGCATGGCCATTTGGAGAAATGTGGAATAAAGGCTGTTTTGGTATTTCCTGTGTGTAATCAGCTGTATTTATTAAAGTATTAGCATTTCCTTCACAGCCAAAGGGTTTGATTATGATTAATGATTATGAATCATTATATTTCTTATAAGTATGGCTATGAACTACATATCTTACAATGAAATTTCCTATGAATTATAGATACTTTGCAACAAGGAAAGGACATGTGAGCACCAATAAGTACATTAGAAATCTAACTAAAGGACTCCAAAGTATTAATATAAATTTTCTTGTGGCCATTTACTCATATATTGATCTGGGCCCCCCTGGAAAACTCACAAGAGAGTGGCAAATCTATTCAGTAAGTCCTGCCAGTATATTTAGAAGTGGCTAATTTACAGATTATAAATTATGTTTTATAATTGAATGTAAATATGTGATTGTTTCCAACTGACCTTTGAAGCAGGGTACTTATTGAAGACTCTGAAAATGGCTAATTCAGCTGCAACAGTCTTTCCTGATCCAGTGGGTGCTCCAAGTAAGACATTACAGTCTGTGTGATACAGTGTATGAAATATTTGCGTCTGCACAGGGTTAAAGTGGCTGAAGTTGTACAGTGCTTCATATGCTTCACAGCCCAAAGCTGTGATAGGTAAAGGCTGAAGATCCAGTAATTCTGAAAAGATTCAACAAGTACATACAAAACTGGAGAACATGCATGTTATAAAATACTGTCTTTTTGAAACAAATCATAATAATCCTTAATTCTTTAGAGGGAAAAAAGGATTAACCAATTCTTATGTACTAGTTACAGATCTTCCCCCCCTCCCCATTACCATGATTATGATATTGACATACGTATTAAACACTTTTCTCGCAGAGCTCCCTCTAAGACAGCGCTAATGATCTTCCAATCAGGAAAGAGATTTGAATGAGTGGTATATGGAAATATACATGTTTTAGAAGAAAACTAAATCTACACCAACCTGTAAAAGAAGGAAAACCACTTGCAAACTAGTAGTAGAACAGTTACTAAGAACAACTAACTCTTCATTTGTTAGATAATTGACAAAACAGTGGCTGAGTGCACTGTTGTTCTAGACAGTGCAAACTAACATGAACTTAAGAAGAAAATAAAATAAATAAAATAAGAAGAAACTTGGGTGGGAGTTTTAAATCAGAGCGTGACTGGGTAAATAACTGTGCTGAGAAAACATGGAAAGAAACTAGATTTAACTGTAAATCATCAGAAGTCCAGGAGATTAGAAAATCAAAATGATTTTGTTAAATAAAGTTATACCTAGATACCCTTGAACTTGACAGTCATTTCATTTTCCTATAATCCAGAAAGGTATCAGTTAGCTAATTTCAGGATTATTCCATGAAGTATGATTCTACTTATGTGAAGTGAGTAAGAAGGGAAAAAAAAATCAAGCAGGGAACATGGTGGTCTGTATCTTGAGTTGGATCTTCACAGTACAGCTTCAAAGTCGAAAGTATGGAGAGTTCTCGTCTCAAAAAATGTATTTAAAAGTAAAAAGCTAATTTTTAAAATATTATCACTGCCCCACTGCTCTACTCTATTACATAGGTAATTGATTGAGAACTAACTATATGTTTCTTATACCAGATTACAATCACTGATATGTTTTGAAGCACTGAAAATCAAGAACAAAGGAATTCTTAACTTGTAATGCCAATCAAAGCATAGACATATTCTTAACACTAAAAAAATAAACATTTCAGCATTTACTGACAATGTTAAATTAAGGTGTTTTACTTCTGAGAAATACGAAGATTTTTCCTAGCTGATTCGAGTTCAGTGGAACGCCTGTATATATACTTGGATCCACACAGAACTAGAAATCATTGAGGTTACATCATATATTTTTTAATATCAATTGATATGTCATGGTGGTACATTTGTTGCATTTAAAAATGTCAGAAAATCAGCTAATTACATAAATAAGGTAAAACATGCTTATCCACTCAACAAAGGGATTAAATGAGAATTAAAATATAACATCAATACATGTTAAAATCAGGTACTGCAAGCATAGAGACCTAGTAATGAGGTTGGTAGCATATGTTTAAAACACCCACAAAAGAGAAACAGACTCAGAGACACAGAGAACACACTTGTGGTTGCCAAGGGGAAGGAAGAGAAGGAGAGGGATGGAGAGTTTGGGGTTGGTGGATTCAAATCATTACATTTAGTAGGGATAAACAACAAGGTCCCAACGTATACCACAGGGAGCTAGGCTTAATATCTTGTGATAAGCCATAATGGAAAAAATATCAAAAGTGTATATATGTATATATAACTGAGTCACTGTGCTACACCGCAGAGACTGACACAACACTGTCAATCAACTACATTTCAATCAAAAAATAAAGCACCAGACATTTTTAAGTATTTTATTTTGAGATTCTACATATCACAAAGCTTATTTGATGAAAAGAAAATCAGAAAAGTCTTCAATGAATAGATCAATAGATATTGCAATTTCATTATTTTTTGAGAAATCATGATTATAGAGATGAAGGTACAGTAATACAGCAACAGTAAGGGTCATTCTTGTTAACTGAACTAGGCTTAGTTTAATGTATTTGGAACTCAAATTAAAAAAACAAATTAAGGCCTCCATTAGGGTCTACATTTGATTTTGAAAAGTCTCTTCTCAAACTATATTGATAAATAAGATGGGTTTTTATTTAGATTCAGACAATTTTAAAGCATAGATACTTTTCAACATGAACTACAAACAACAGTTTTGGAAAATCAATGATTCAAGTTACTATTCCACATGTTACCTGTATGGGGAGGATGTCTCTCTGGTAGAATCAGATGTTGAAAGTTGATAATACATACAGCCTCAGCTCCTAACCATCGATCAGACACTGCTCGGATGTAGTATTGGGAAGGCAAAGGCTCAAAAATAGGGATTGTAAATACCAGTAGTTGAGCTTCTTTACTAATGACCTAATGTGAAATAAAGTATAGAATGAATATGGTTATTCTAGTAGCATAGAGGCCTTTTTATTCTCTTGTAAAAACAATGGTATCTGCAGCAATATGTACTAAAGAGAAAGAAAATATCTTGGATTTCTAAATAGAGATATTCAGATACTTCAGAAACTTGTAGGTGGTCATCCTCTGAGGAGATCTGACATTATAAAAGGAAAAACATATGCCCAACTTATAATATTTACATACGCATATCATCATGTATTATCAAGTAACCAATTTAACTCATTATCATAATTTCCCTAACTTCATTCATTCAAATATTTAACTTCATAATGTTTAGCGAATTATTCATTTAATATTTAAAGAAAATCTTTCACTACCATAGGTGGAATAACAGAACACTTGGCATAAATAAAAGAATCATGAACACAAAGGAAATGAAAATAAAATATTGCTATAAAATTCTATAGATGTCCACTCAGGCCTAAAGCTTTTCTTTGATAAAAAGAGAAATTAGGAATGAAGCATCATAGTGAATTCCATCAAACTGAGTCTTTCTCTTGGAATTTTAAAAAAGAATGTCTTTTATAGAATGTATTCAGTAGTCTTAATACTGTACCTATGTAACACCTGAAGTTATTTTTTATTCATTTAATTTTAAAAATTTTATTTATTCCACCCATTTGACACATTCCACCCCTATGGAATCTAGGGCCTTAAACCATTAGAAAGATTACAATTCAATTTCTCAAATGAAAATCATATTGAATATATGAAGATTATAATATTTAATCACTATTCTCTTTTAAAACCAAACAGAAACACAAAACATAATAAATAAAGCTTCAATGGCATTATGAAATTATAGAGAAATAGGTAAAAACAGAAATTAGTTTATATTTTCTTTTCAATGATAGCAACAAAATAAGGATAGAGTCACACAGACATATTTACCTGTTTTTTTAGAACTAGGAAATACTCTGAATGATAAATATGATCATTTGTAGGATCTTCTACCCAAATCCACCATGGTTCTCCTACTGTCCCATGGACCTAGAAGGAAAATAGTATCCTAATACTATATATTTTAATTCAAGTAAGGGATTCTATTGTTAGCATTCCCAGAACCCATTCCTTTCTCTCTTTTTAACAGATTTATTGATATGGAATTTACTTAACAAAATTTACTCACTTAAAGTATACAGTTCAATAGTTTAAATACTTTTACAAAGTTTTGTGCCCATCTTTATAATCTAATTTTAGGACATTTTCATCATCCCCTAAAGAACCTTGTACCCTAACTATCTTTCCATCATATCAACCTCCATCTCTTGACAACCAGTCTATTTTCTTTCTCTATAGATTTGCCTGTTTTTGACATTTCACATAAATGGAATCATATGCGACTGGTTTCTTTCACTTGCCATAACATTTTCATTCATGTCATAGCATGCATCAGTCCTACATACCTTCTTACTAACAGGTAATATTCCATTGGATAGATATATTGTGTTTTGTGTACTCACTGCTTTCTGTTTTTATTCCTAACAAAGCCTAGACTTGTTCAGTATGTTCATCTCTTTTTCTCTCTCACGTAACATTGAAGGTTACCCCACCTCCAAGAGTAATTTTGGTTAGTATACGCTAATCAGCTTATAGTATCCCCCTCACAAGAGCGTGTGGCAAGGGACAGGCACATGCCCAGTACTGGCCCAATCAGGCTGAAGAAAAGGTGCATTCTCTGGGCTGCTGAAGCAGGGAGTATTTTTTCCCTCTCTCTGTTAACTGCGAACAAGGAAGCATGAATACATTTGAGAAGTAGCCAAAAGTATCAGCAGAGAAAAGAGATGGAAAGATCCTGTGTCTGGAACAGTATTATTAAACAGAAGACTCAGTCATCTTTAGGGCCTATTCTCCCCTTGGACCTATCATTTTGTAAGAGGATATATCTTCTTTGGGCTTCCCTGGTGGCTCAAGTGGTAAAGAATCTGACTGCATTGCAAGAGTTGCAGGTGACTCAGGTTCAGTCCCTGGGTCAGGAAGATCCTCTGGAGGAGGGCATGACAACCCACTCCAGTATTCATGCCTAGAGAAGCCGTGGACAGAGGAGCCTGTGGGCTACATACAGTCCATGGGGTTGCAAAGAGCTGGACATGACTGAAGTGAATTAGCACACACACATATCTTCTTTTCCTTAAGTCAGTTTGAGACTACTCATATTTGCTGTTCTTACAGCCAAGAGTATTCCAACTGATAAATGCAGCTACGAAAATAATTTAAGTACTCCATTCTGCTAATGCATTGTGGAAGATTTATTATGTATCTTAAGAGAAGAAAATAGGGTAAAAAAATCTAAAACTTCTATGTATTTCAATATATAAAAACTAGAGTTTGTGGTTAATGGTTCTGCAAGGAGATCCAACCAGTCCATTCTGAAGATCAGCCCTGGGATTTCTTTGGAAGGAATGATGCTAAAGCTGAAACTCCAGTACTTTGGCCACCTCATGGGAAGAGTTGACTCATTGGAAAAGACTCTGATGCTGGGAGGGATTGGGGGCAGGAGGAGAAGGGGACGACAGAGGATGAGATGGCCGGATGGCATCATGGACTCAATGGACGTGAGTCTGAGTGAACTCCGGGAGTTGGTGATGGACAGGGAGGCCTGGCGTGCTGCGGTTCATGGGGTCACAAAGAGTTGGATACGACTGAGCGACTGAACTGAACTGAACTGAATCTTATAATTTATATAAATTTTATATTTATAAAAATATTATGTATAATTTTCTTTCATCTTGTCCTCACAGAAATTCTGTGAGAAAGATAATTATTATTATAATACATGTTTACAGATGAGGAAACTGAAACAATGAATGGTTAGGACACTTTAAGGCCAATGGTTGATTTCAGTTAGGACTATGGTTGGGTATAGTAAAAGGCATTCACTTTAAAGAGGTACTAATGTCACACAGACGATGACATTATGACAGATATTGTAAATATGCAGACAATATTTACTTACACTTAACTAGAACCTTATAAAGGAGGCACTGCTATACTACATTTACTGATCTTCACTCCTCACTGGCCTCTTGAAAGAAAGGACTGACACTTGCTTCTCTGTACCTACAATCTCTTTTCTACTGTACTCTTTGCATAGTGCCTGGTGCAAAGATAGACCTTAAGAGTTATTGAGGGTTTCCCTGTGGCTCAGTGGTAAAAGAATCTGCCTGCAATGCAGGAGACCCGGGTTCAATCCCTGGATCAGGAAGATCCCCTGGAGAACGAAATAGCAATCCACTCCAGTATTCTTGCCTGGAGAATTCCACAGACAGAGGAGCCTGGCAGGCTACAGTCCATGGAGTTGCAAAGAGTTGGACATGACTGAGCAGCTAACACCAAAGAATTACTGCCTGAATAAGAGGATCCAGAGTGGATTTTCAACGTGTGTATGTGTGTGTGTATATATATACACACACAGTAACAGGTAAGTTTTAGAAGAAAGTACAGCAGTAGGGGTAAAAACAGAAATAGGAAAGGAATGGAAGCCAAAGAAGGACATTTGCAAGAAGGACAATGTATAGCACTTAACGTTCATGGAAATAAGGAAGATAACTAAGGAAAGGCTATTTATTATGGCAATCAGTCTTTGGTGATCACTGAAGTAGTTGTCTCAGTGGGAATCAGATGACCAGGTGGTAAATGTAGATTACTCCTTCTACAAGTCTAATAGTGAAGAAGCGAATGATAGTTTGAGAAACATCAGGATTTTAAAAGGGCTCTTTTAGCATGAAGAATTTTGAATTTTAAGTATGTTAAAATGACAGAGTACATAGAGCTAGAAAAAAAATGAAAGAGGATAGAATTAAGCAAAGTCACTATGGAGTTGAAACCACTATACCATTGTTTCACGTGAAATTTTAGGTTTCCTATAATTCTCTGATGGTGTCTCATTGGTTGACGTATTATTCATCTATTATACCACATGCTTACCTTGAGGATGAGAGTAAATACTACTATAATGTTTTAAATGATTCTTCAATGGATATTCTTTTTAAAGGATTTTCTATATGCCTTGAGGACAGATGTAGGGAGGTGTAGTTGAACCTGGAGTACAGACATTTTTCCTTAATGCAGGCAGAATTAGGTGTTTTCCATGTCTACCTGATCATTCCAGGAGAAATCAGGAGAGATGCTAAGCGTCACTCGGAGGACAGTCCGTGTGATGGGCTGAATGGATGCTTCCATTGTTACAGAAGGAATCTGATGAACACACTGTTTGACCTTGAGCCCAATATTCACATGATGCAGAATGTGACCTGCAGGGAAAACATCAGTTAGAAGAAATGTGTCCAGACAGGAAAAAAGCAATAAAATCTGACTTGTAAATGGGATTTCAGAGAAGGTGATTTTATTGCTTGTTTTATGATTTGCTATGTAGAATGGTTGACATTCTTGACCTGGCATGTTTGAATATTTTTTAATAGTTAACTTGAATTAGCAATTCATAGCTCTGAAAACCAGTGTCAGGGTTTTTTCTTTTTTCAGCTATTAACAGGGTTCTTAAAATTACTGAAACTTGATAGTTTTTAAACTACTATAAACAGTTCTACTTTTCTCCTAGTCAGTCTAAGACCCATTATAGAAATATTTAGTATTTTGTGAAATCAGTCATTAATTTATTCAAGGCCTATTTCAGAACTCTATAACCATGATGGAAAATGCTTTAGTAATCAAACACAACTAACTTACATGCCTATTTCCAGGAAACACAGATAAAATATAAAATATGGCCAATCTAGCACAAAATTAACCACTTATATACACATATTTTAAATGCTGAGATCCTGAAATATAGATATGCATGAAAGCACCAGGGTGGCGTTGGGGGGATCACAGACGTGACTGCCTAGAAACATTTTCCTACTCTAATTCAAGCGACTAAGTGGAAATAGGTTATATTTTTAATAGGATCAGTATTTCTTATGTGTCCTGGTGGTTCATAATATAATCTTTTTAAAGCACATTTATAAGTAAACCAAAATGTTTTTTGTACACTAAAGTTTGAAACTAAAGTGATTCCTCTTATTTTAATAAAATATTTACATTAGAAAATGCGAGTAATCCCAACTTTCTAGTTCATATTTTCAATTTCTATTTTTATTGATACCTCCCTTTTTTCATTCCATCTTAAAGTATTCTTATTGCACAGGGGAAATAACTATCCCAGCCTCTCCTTGTATCTATGAACCTTTTGCCAAACCCCTCTTCTTCTCAGCCTGCCTCTCTTTATGCGTAAAGCTTATTCTATTCAGAATCTGAAACATTACCTAATCCATGTTTGTTCAATAGAATGTTAAGGCACATGGCAAGACATGCAGGGATAATTTTTCAGTATTATGTGAAAAGCATAGAAGACCAAATACTATTTACACACTGATACCAAAAGTATTTAAAGATCTATACATATGTAATGATGAGGCTCATTTAGATCTGAAGAATTGTGCAGTGTATTGTTGACATACTATTTTTGTTGAAATACTGTTGATACACATAACAAAAGGCAACGAAATGAATTAAATATTAAGAAATAATTTGAGAATAAATGTCATTAACTAATTCTCATTATTTGTAGCTGTAAACAGATATAAGATTGTAGCTGTAAACAGATATAAGATTTTACAGATATAAGATTGTATTTGTAAAATAATCAAGGGCATGACAACCTAAACTCCATTTTAACTAGTAATCTCATTGAGTAACTACATAAAATTTAAACTTCAAAAATTTAAATTTTGCTTGAGTTTAGATCAATTAAAAAACAAATAAAATGGTAAGTTTATCTTTAGTAAAAAGAAAATTCATAATGCTTTTTGTAACATTAAGCAAAATATTTTAATTGCATGTAAAAGTTACATTAAAACATTTTTGCTTCCTTCTTACCTATTTCATCTTTCCTCATATCTTTCAGTTTATCCACAGTAAGATTTTTTTCTTCTAATCTTGTTAGAATGTGTGGTGGTAAGACTGAAAATTGTCTCAAAGGGCTAGTCCAACCCCAAAGCCTCTTGTCAATGACTTTACTAAGATTCAGGAGCCTGTAGGTCATGGCAGGCCAACGTTTCCTCAAAGCAATTTCAAAAAGAGCACGGACAATTCTAGCTGCATTCTGAAGAATGAAAAGGGGGATTGGTGGTTAGGTCCAATGTCATTTTTAATTTATCAATGAAATTATTATTTAGACTCAGTTTAAAAAGTATCTCAAACTGCATCCTTTAATTGTGGGCAACATCTATCCTCATATACCTCTAATTATCTTTATTACTTTTACACAAGAATAATCGATCCTTTTATGTGGATGTTATTCTGGTTAATTCTCCAAGAATAGCTTTATTTCCAAGTTCTTAGGAAGTTCCACATCACATCTCCCTAAACAGGAATGAAGTAGATGAGACAAAAGGCATGCAAAATATTTAGGAGCTTATTGAAACCATTTAGAATCTAAGAGACAGCAGTGGATGTCCTTGGGTACATAGTGTAATGATCAAATTTATAAAGCTATTTGGAGAAAAGCAGAAGATTTGGGATCCAGTCAGAGAGAAAAATTAGTGAGAAAAGAACAACAAAAAATATTGATGAGTGCAACTACCCATATTAATGGCTTCCTAACAAACCAATGTGTTCACTGCTTTATATGTATTATCTCATTTAATTTTTATGACAAAGGCATTTGACTGGTCTTGATATTATGATTTTATAGATGAAGATACTAAAGTTTAGTGATTTTAATAATTTGGAAAGTTGGTGTCAGAGTATCTTCTGAAAGCTAGATCTAAACATTAACAAAGTTAACACCAAGATTCTAAATTCAGTGATCTGAGGAAAACCTCATTCACAGACATACAGAAAGACACAATGATTGAGGCCCTTTTCACATAGTTTTCATTTGTTTTGCTTCCTTCTATTATTAACTTTCAGATCATTTTATGGAAGATTATTTTAAAAATCATGAACTTAGAGACATCTATAATATCTAATAACATGTGAATTTGAAAATGAGGAATATTAAATCTGGTCAAAATCATAAAAATATATTAAAAATAGTGAGATTTTAAATAGCAAAATGGCAAACATGATATGGCTTGAAATTATGAATTGAAAAATAATTATAAGAGTTAAGGGCTTTGGTTTTACACTTTATATAAAAAGTATTCATCTTTTGATAAATTTGACTATTTGTTTCAGTATTAGAAATTTAAAAACAAATGGTATTTAGAAGTATGTGAGGCTATCTCTAATATCGTTCAAAAATGAAAGGAGGCTCTCATTAGGCATTAAAATGATAAATAAATTGAATATTTTTATTATTATAGCTATCAAGTAGGTATTCCTACAGCATGCCCAGATGCTCTTCTAAAAACTGTCAGGCTAATTTTTTCAACTGTGTTTGAAAATGCGTTGTAATATTTCAGAGCCTATGGTTGTTCCCTAAAAGCTAAAAGAAACGGAAAGAGAAATTCTGTGTAACATAATACAAATAGGACATTTTAATCTGGAATGATACAAATTGGGTGGGAACAATGATCAAAATCTCTAACATGCAGAAGATACAGGCTCCTTTATAACACCATAGAATAAAAAAACTAAGGATTTATTTTAAGGGCTGAGAGAAAGCTTCAGGAGTACAGAAGGAAGTACCATTTTACAGATCTGACAGTGCTTGTAGAACTAGTAATGGCTTAAACTTCAAACAAACAAAAAACCCCCAAACTCAACAAAATTTCTTTAACGTAGTCAAGAATGATAAAGCAATAGCAGCTATTTAAGAAGAACCAGGGATGCCTTGAGATACATCCTCAACCTTCTGAGACTGACTTTCTGGGTACCAATCATGAGGAAACCATGAGTTTTATACTGTAAAGCAATTTGTAAATCAATCTCTGATAATATCTTCATAATCTTGAATCAAGCAGAAATGTGGTCAGATTATCCATCCAGAATGCAGTAAAACTTTGCCTTTTCATTAAATCATTAAATATTTCAATACAAAACCATTAGATATATAAAATGACAATATATTATCTTTCAGAAAAACAGGTAAAACAAAAGACTTTAAAAACAATGGTTCCTTCTAGAGCTTTAGGCTTTTAAGAATACATATATTTTTCCATGGCAGAAACATATGAGTTGCAAAATGAAAAAAAGATGTTTTCACCACATCCATATTTACTTTATACTTGAAGTCATCATCTAGTTTCTTGGTTACTTTGATTAAATTACTGCATTTCATTCAAATTGTTTGCTAATGTATCTTGGTTTACGTTTGTAAATATTTCATGTTTACAGTTATTTCAAAGCACTCTGGTGTATACATAGTTATTAACACTAATTCATTTAACACAAACACACTTTTTCTATATTAAGTCTTTGAACAAAATTACACAAGAAACCACATAATGCAATAGTTTCTATATTTAAAGGATGATTAATGTTTTATTCTGCTTAACCTACAAGAGGCATTACTCAAAAATGAAAAAAGTATTTTTGAGAAATAGTAAATATTTCTCCCTAGAAGGAAAACCTCTCATCTGAAAGGTATATACTCACACACACACACACACACACACACACACACACAAATCTACTTTATATATTGTATCAGGTCTTAAATATAAAAAACATAAATATTACAACATTTTATACTATGATAATTCTAAAAACTAAATATTTAATGAGCGGCAATTTATGGATTAATTTTCTTTCAGCCCTCAATTTATAAGAATCAGCTTAGTAGGGAAGATCACTTTTTTAAAATAAATGATATATCATACTGAATATATGATATGAGGTACATTTATTAAACTCTGTCTAATGGTTAAAAACAATTGTTTGTATTTCTAACTTTTGAAAAAAGCTACAAAGTTTCCATAATGTTTTCTTTTTGCTTGAAATATTTTTGTACTGTTGCTCTAAGTAAAAGAAATGAACTTGACCATTTAAAACAGAAAAATAGTCAGATACTGATATTTTTACATGCTAAAATATAAACAAAAGCAACATAAAAAAAAAAAGCTGAAATAACCACCAAATCTAACCTCTGTTCCTGATCTAATAGCATAAAATGGAATAAAAGACATACAAATTAAACAGAACAGGTTCTAAGATAAAATGCTAATTTGACAGCATGTCAATCATGAAGCAATACATTATAGCATGAATTAATTCCTTGAATCTCTAAAAGTAATCAAGGAAGATAAAACAGAAAGGGAGCAATATTTTTACCTGTGCAACGTATGCAGAATCTGATATGAGGGAGAAACTGTCCACCTCCCCTCGGCTGATGTAAGTTTGAAGTAGGATGTTTATTTTCCCATAACTGTTCTCTACACCTCCAGGAGCTGAGAGTTCACAGAAATTGCTTAATAAGGCATCTAACTCCTCTATTTCCTCTTCTCTGACCTGGAAGAATCATGATTTTATAGAATTATCTGGGCTGACTTATTTAACATTTTTACACTGAAATTAAACCATACTACATGTGTTCTAAAAGTTTCCATGTTATTACTCAACATTTTTCTTTTGTGTACTAAAATAAAAGCAATTTTTTCATAGGCAACTAATAAAATACAATGAAAAACTACCTTGAGGCTGATAACAACTACATTTTATTATTCATCACTAATATTAAAATTGCCATTGACATATAAAAATTTGATATGCCACAAAAATTAAATCTTCTGACCTCACCATCCTTCTATTGATGAGATTTCATTTTTTATTTGACCAGAGTAAAACCTCTGCCCAAATGGATTATGGCAAACTTGAATTATCTTCAAATGCATTCATTACAGTCATATATTTTTATATGGTATAACACATTCATAGCTTAAAAGTGTGAAGTACTATCATTCAAAGCATTAAAGTTTTCACTGTTAATAAGATTAAATTACAATATGAGTACAGAAATATTCATATCTAAGTCTGAATCATGCATGTCCTTTATATTTTCTTCAGTGAACCTTACATTGCAAATAAACCAAAATCTACACACTAAATTCTATGATAGTTTCATTACTATAAAACTACTTAAATTGTATTTGATTTGCAATAGAGAGCAAAGAATGGTGTCAGGTATGAAATACTATCAAAATCTATAATACTGGACATTGTTGATAAATGGAACAACATGGCTGGTACTCAAAATGTGAAGTGTCATATAGTTTATATTGTATCAGGAATAACAATTTATTGTAAATGTTTATAAATGCACATATATGATATATGCACTTAATTCAAGCTTTAAGTAATCTTACCTTGATTTGATCAAATTCTTCAGCTTTGGAGACGATAGCAAAAATATCACTTTCTGTTTTGTGAGCATCAAAGAGTTCATTGAAGGTCTACCAAAGTAAGTGTTACATTTGATTAAAATAGAAGGCCTAGTAAAATATTTTAAATTAAAACCCTGACTATAAATCACACATTCTAAAAGAACATCTGAGCCCTAGACTATGCAGAGTTACAATGCTTGCAGCACACTGCTCCAAATCATAATTTTAAACAATTATTAAAGTCACCAAAGACTAAAAAGAATATTTAGCTAAAGAAGATTTTTAGAAGAAAAAAAAAATCAATAAAACCAGTTAATGAGGCCTACAATAGATATCTAAAACAATGTTCAGCATAGCATTCTGGTTTTGGCTCATTTTCATCATGGGCATATGGAAATCTATACCATTCTCTGACTTTAAGCTGATCATATATCACATAAAATTGATGGAGGGATAACTAAAAAATATGTAACCTGAAGATTCTGGCAAAGATATCATAATATTGCTAGTAAGGGCATAAAGAAATTCAGAAAATCACAAAGAAAAAGATCAGAATAAAAACACAGTTGCAAAAAGGGTAGAGTTCCTGAAAGAGAGCTGCAAACAGGCTTAAGATGTAGTTTGCCAGCAACACACTACCAGGTGGACAAATGGACAAATAAGTGGACCTGAGCAGGTGATGAAAGCTGTAGAGAGCTGAGGGAAATGCTGTGGGTTCAGGAACTAAGAGATCACAGTTGTGAGATAATATATGTTAAAAGACTTTGAAGAAACCTAAAGTGCTATATGGGGCTTCCCTGGCAGCTCAGACAAGAAAGAATCTGGCTGGAATGTAGGAGACTCGGGTTCGATTTCCACACTGGGAAGATCCCCTGGAGAAGGGAATGGCAAACAACTCCAGCATTCTTGCCTGGAAAACCCATGGACAGAAGAGCCTGGAAGGCAACAGTCCATGGGATTGCATCAAGTCGGACATGACTGAGTGACTCACACTTTCAAAGTGACATATGGGCCTTCCCAGGTGGTGCAATGGTAATGAATCTACCTGCGAATGCAGGAGCTGCAGGAGATGCTCCTTCAATCCCTAGGTTGGGAAGATCCCCTAGAGAAGGTGATGCAATCCACTCCAGTATTTTAACATGGAAAATCCAATGGACAGAGGAGCCTGGTGGGCTACAGTCCACCGGGTCACAAAGAGTCAGACATGACTGAATGATTGAGCACACACACACACACACACACACACACACACACACACACACACACAAACCACATACACACACACACACACACACACACACACCACATACACACACACAAAGTGCTGTAGAAACACAAGATATAAATGTGGCAAGGGAGGAAAAGCTATTAAGCATACGAAAATGTTTTCTGAAACATGTTATATGCATAAGCAGATGTTCAGTTCAGTCGCTCAGTCGTGTCCGACTCTTTGCGACCCCATGAATCGCAGCACGCCAGGCCTCCCTGTCCATCATCAGCTCCCGGAGTTCACTCAGACTCACGTCCATCAAGTCAGTGACGCCATCCACCCATCTCATCCTCTGTTGTCCCCTTCTCCTCCTGCCCCCAATCCCTCCCAGCATCAGAGTCTTTTCCAATGAGTCAACTCTTCTCATGAGGTGGCCAAAGTACTGGAGTTTCAGCTTTAGCATCATTCCTTCCAAAGAAATCCCAGGACTGATCTCCTTCAGAATGGACTGGTTGGATCTCCTTGCAGTCCAAGGGACTCTCTAGAGTCTCCTCCAACACCACAGTTCGAAAGCATCAATTCTTCGGCGCTCTGCCTTCTTCACAGTCCAACTCTCACATCCATACATGACCACAGGAAAAACCATAGCCTTGACTAGATGGACCTTTGTTGGCAAAGTAATGTCTCTGCTTTTGAATATACTATCTAGGCTGGTCATAACTTTTCTTCCAAGGAGTAAGCGTCTTTTAATTTCATGGCTGCAGTCACCATCTGCAGTCATTTTGGAGCCCAAAAAAATAAAGTCTGACACTGTTTCCACTGTTTCCCCATCGATTTCCCATGAAGTGATGGGACCAGATGCCATGATCTTCATTTTCTGAATGTTGAGCTTTAAGCCAACTTTTCCACTCTCCTCTTTCACTTTCATCAAGAGGCTTTTTAGTTCCTCTTTGCTTTCTGCCATAAGGGTGGTGTCATCTGCATATCTGAGGTTCTTGATATTTCTCCTGGCAATCTTGATTCCAGCTTGTGCTTCTTCCAGCCCAGCGTTTCTCATGATGTACTCTGCGTATAAGTTAAATAAACAGGGTGACAATATACAGCCTTGACGTACTTCTTTTCCTTTTTGGAACCAGTCTGTTGTTCCATGTCCAGTTCTAACTGTTGCTTCCTGCCCTGCATACAGGTTTCTCAAGAGGCAGTTGAGTTGGTCTGGTATTCCCATCTCTTTCAGAATTTTCCACAGTTTATTGTGATCCACACAGTCAAAGGCTTTAAGTACAAAACATTTAACATGTACAAAACTGTCATACAGGCTTTCGTGTTCATATTCTTGAAGAAATTTCACCTTAGTGATTTCTATTACTTTTTCATTTAAGAAACAATTTTAAGAACAAAATAAAAGTGAACATAGAAAATTCAAACTTTCTCTCTATCAAAAGAGCAATGAGTAAAATTTCACCTTGATCTACTTCCCTCCATTCAAATTTAAATCCTCTCTTCACAGGTAATCACTGTTAAGTTTTACCACGTAGTAATACATGAAGGTACGTGTGTGTGTGTTAGTCGCTCAGTCATGTCTGACTCTGTGACCCCGTGGACTATATATAGCCCACCAGGCTCCTCTGTCCATGGGATTCTCTAGGCAAGAATACTGAAGTGGACTGCCATTTCCCTCTCCAATGAAGGTACATATATAGGTATATAAATACACATGAAGACAAGCATGTACTATTTAAACTGTCGATATTATGGTGGTACCCTACCTTACATAAGATTACATTAAAAGGCAACAGGCAAGGATACAACTGTGTAGTATAAATTACCTTTGAGTAATCTCTTAAACTGTCCAAATAGTACAGCTGAGTGCCCTAATATTTTTATTAGTTTTTATAATTCTTCTTGGTCAGTGTTTCTCAATAATTTATAATTAATTTTTCAACTTCTTATTCATGGACATCAATAAGCCAGCAGCCCCCACTTTAAATCATTCAGGCATTCATTCACCAGGTCTAATATGCTCAATGGTTTTAGGCTTGTGTTCATCTACGGCTTGGGTTCATCTACTCACAGAACAGGATGGCAAGAAGGTCCTGAATATTTAAAGTCCTATTTTTTTTCCTTATTTTTACTGAGTGCATGTTGTTGAATTCCTAAAAGTTAAATGAATTTTGTTCCATTAGTAGCTTTTGTTTTTCTATAGTAATGTTATATTCTGAACTCCAGAAAGTATATACATTTAAAAACAGACATATTACTCTATTTGCTCCACTCAGTATAATACCTCAATAGTGTTGTATTTAATATAGTAGTGGCTAGCAGTTCTACCCAAATCAGTTGAGGAGAAATATCCAGTTCGCTCCTCAAAACGAATCATCCGAGCTTTGTCTAGTTTCCGTCCAACTTCAATGACCAACTGTTCTCGGTGCTTTGCTAATGTTGGGTCAATCTATAGGGAAAAAAAAAACAAACACCAATAAAACACTTGACTAATTGTTCAGACAATCATCATTTGCAAAGGTATATCAATTTATGGAAATTAAATGTTTCTATTGATGCTTTAGCATAAATTTTTATTACAATGTTAAAAGAATACATTTTTTAAAAGTTAAAACAATTAGAAAATATTTTATTTCATTAAATAAAGCTTTTAAAATTAATGAAAATTATCAATCTGTATATTATTTTTGGATAGTAAATTTTAGAATCTAAAATTTCTGTAGTTTTATAATCTTTAAGATTAATCATGATTAGAAATTAGATATATGAAAAAAATCATTGTTTTCTCCCTCCCACACTAAAATAAATAAGAACTGTAAAATACCAAATCATAGTCCTGCTTTATCAGCTGTTTCAAGAAATGATAGTGAGAATGATTTCCTCTGCTGAAGTAAGGGTATACAAAAATAAATGAAAAGTTATCCTTTCAAAAGCATGGTTTTAGTGTTCTAACAATTTTCATAACCGTTGATGGGAAAACCACTTTGCAGTATTTTTCTAAGCAGAAAGGACATTAACACTAGATATTAACAAATGTTCTTATTACTAAGATATGTGTGTGTAAATATATGTATATAGACACACATATATGCACACACACCAAGTCCTGAAGATTGCAGTCTGGCCACAAGCAATAAAGTGAAGTATGACCTTCTAAAGTGGGTGAGGTGAAGTATAAAATACTTCTGAAATCAATTTATGAGTTAATACTCCTACTATTTGTTCTAACAGATTTTTATAGCAACTTATTCATGCACCAAATATAGCTACAACAGATGAATAAATCAGAAAAAAATGAGGCAAAGGAAAATCAACTGTAGGGAAGTAAGGTGGAATCAAGAGTCATACTAGCAAATACAGAAAGTCTTTTTCTTTTTAAGTCTTATATTGAATTTGTTATATTGCTTGTGGGGTTTTCCTTTGTTTATTTGTTTTTAATGTTCTGGTTTTTCAGCCATGAGGCTTGTGGAATCTTTGCTCCCAGACCTGGGATCAAACCTGTATCTCCTGCGCTGGAAGGCAAAGTCTCAACCATTGGACGACTGGGGGAGTCCCAAAAAAGTCTTAAATGTTTTCTTTAAGTGACATACTACATGTTTCAGGTTTACCTTTATAAAACCATGTTATTAATCACATATTACTAAACCACTAAAAAGAATCAAAGTATTACATTATTTGTGTTAGTTCACATGAGTTTTATAGCTGTAAATTCTTCTTGAGTAATAAAAACACATAGGTCAGAAAACACATAGGTTGTGGTTGTTTCTAGAAAATCTAATGAGATGTCCATCTGTGACAGCATCTTGAGAGTGAGCCTGGTTTCTAAAAATCTATTCTGACTCCATGGCAGCTAGGATGGATGTAACTTTGCCTGTGGTTAGAAAACAAAGAATTTACTGAGCTGCAGATCTTTTCCCAAGAACAACAGAAAATGATCGAGTACCAGGTAAGTGCGACATTAATGAGCCTACTTTCCCTTCCAGGGAAAACTGGAAAATATATGCATTTCAACCATATATGCTTTGTCATAGGTTGGGTTCTCAGGAAAACACTTGGGGATGAAAATTTACATGCAGGAAGTTTACTAGGGAGGCTCTTGGAACACTCGTAAGTCAGTGAAGGAGGCAAGGTGGGCAGAGGGAGTTGTTGAACAGAGGCATCAGCTGATCTTATAAGATGCTCTAGAGCTGGTAGTTGTTGTTTTGTTGCTCAGTTGTGTCTGACTCTTGCCACCCCATGGACTGTAGCCCACCAAGCTCCTCTGTCCACAGGATTTCCCGAGCAAGAATACTGGAGTGAGTTGTAATTTCCTTCTCCAGGGGATCTTCCTGATCCAGAGATCGGGCCCATGTCTCCTGCTTGGCAGGAGGGTTCTTTACCATTGAGCCACCAGGGATAGTCCTCAATGTTGTCCTGAGTGAAGGCAAGGAAGCCTTTGTATTCTGAAGTCAACCAGTAATTGCTTTAGGCTGCCCCAGGAGGGGACATAACATTGGTTAGAGTAGCTCCCTTTGGCCAGAGGAAATTCCCAATAGGTTTCACACCTGCAATAGGCAGCTGTCTCCGAGCAGCTGGGAGAAGTACCTCGGTACTGCAGGGAGATTTGGGTGGAACACCACAATCTCTCTCTCCACATAATGACATAATGGCCAGATACTTACTACACATACTACTCTCCCCTTTTTGCCCAATTCAACTATCCTAGACATTTTACCTGGAGAAGGCGATGGCACCCTACTCCAGTACTCTTGCCTGGAAAATCCCATGGACGGAGGAGCCTGGTGGGCTGCAGTCCATGGGGTTGCAAAGAGTTGGATATGATGGAGCGACTTCACTTTTCACTTTCATGCATTAGAGAAGGAAATGGCAACCCACTCCAGTGTTCTTGCCTGGAGAATCCCAGGGATGGGGGAGCCTGGTGGGCTGCCGTCTACGGGGTCGCACAGAGTCAGACACGACTGAAGCAACTTAGCAGTAGCAGCGATGCTATCTATTAACTTAGGAACAAGAACTTAGAAGGACTTGATAAGAGGAACATACTGTATATAACATCACCCTATTATAGAAAGTGGTCTATAATTTCCTCATGTCTGATTTATTCCAAAAACTAAATTCAAAAAATATAGTTAAAAAAAATCATAGCAAAATACTAATATCAAATGGAAACTCATCTGAATACTAAATTGATTGACAACAAAAAGATCACTAGTATCAGTAGAAAAGAGGTATAAAGACAGTAAAATAATTACAGGGGATAAAATTAATTTTCCTTCAGTTCAGTTCATTCAGTCATTTCCGACTCTTTGCGACCCCATGGGCTGCAGCACGCCTGGCCTCCCCGTTTATCACCAACTCTCAGAGCCTGCTCAAACTCATGTCCATTGAGTTGGTGATGCCATCCAACCATCTCATCCTCTGTCGTCCCCTTCACCTCCTGCCTTCAATCTTTCCCAGCATAAGGGTCTTTTCAAATGAGTCAGTTCTTTGCATCAGGTGGCCAAAGTATTGGAGTTTAAGCTTCAGCATCAGTCTTTCCAATGAATATTCAGGACTGATTTCCTTTAGGATCGACTGCTTGGATCGCCTTACAGTCCAAGGGACTCTCAAGAGTCTTCTTCAACACCACAGTTCAAAAGCATCAATTCTTCGGCTCTCAGCTCACATCCATATATGACTACTGGAAAAACCACAGCTTTGACTAGACAGACCATTGTTGGCAAAGTAGTGTCTCTGCTTATCAAAATGCTGTCTACGTTGGTCATAATTTTCTTTCCAAAGAGCAAGCATCTTTTAATTCAATGGCTGCAGTCACCATCTGCAGTGATTTTCAGTTCAGTTCAGTCACTCAGTCATGTCCGACTCTTTGTGATCCTATGAATCGCAGCACGCCAGGCCTCCCTGTCCATCACCAGCTCCCAGAGTTCACTCAGATTCACGTCCATCGAGTCAGTGATGCCATCCAGCCATCTCATCCTCTGTTGTCCCCTTCTCCTCCTGCCCCAAATCCCTCCCAGCATCAGAGTCTTTTCCAATGAGTCAACTCTTTGCATGAGGTGGCCAAAGTACTGGAGTTTCAGCTTTAGCATCATTCCTTCCAAAGAAATTCCAGGGCTGATCTCCTTCAGAATGGACTGGTTGGATCTCCTTGCAGTCCAAGAGACTCTCAAGAGTCTTTTCCAACACCACAGTTCAAAAGCATCAATTCTTTGGCGCTCAGCCTTCTACACAGTCCAACTCTCACATCCATACATGACTACTGGAAAAACCATAGCCTTGACTAGATGGACTTTAGTTGGCAAAGTAATGTCTCTGCTTTTGAATATGCTATCTAGGTTGGTTAACTTTTCTTCCAAGGAGTAAGCGTCTTTTAATTTCATGGCTGCAGTCAAAATAAAGTCTGACACTATTTCCATTGTCTTCCCATCTATTTGCCATGAAGTGGTGGGAACAAATGTCATATTCTTAAGTTTTCTGAATGTTGAACTTTAAGCTGACTTTTTCACTCTCCTCTTTCACCTTCATCAAGAGGTTCTTTAGTTGTTCACTTTCCTCCATAAGGGTGGTGTCATCTGCATATCTGAGGTAACTGATATTTCTCCCGGCAATCTTGATTCCAGCTTGTGCTTCATCTAGTCCAGTGTTTCTCATGATGTACTCTGCATAGAAGTTAAATAAGCAAAGTGACAATATACAGCCTTGATGTACTCTTTTCCCGATTTGGAACCAGTCTGTTGTTCCATGTCCAGTTCCAACTGTTGCTTCCTGACCTGCATACAGATTTCTCAAGAGGCAGGCCAGGTGGTTTGGTATTCCCATCTCTTTCAGAATTTTCCACAGTTTATTGTGATCCAAACAAAGGCTTTGGCATAGTTAATAAAGCAGAAGTAGATGTTTTTCTGGAACTCTCTTGCTTTTTTGATGATCCAATGGATGCTAGCAATTTGATATCTGGTTCCTCTGCCTTTTCTAAATCCAGCTTGAACATTAGTATTGTCTAAAAAAAGATTAAAGCTCTGTTTTTCTTAGTTACCTAACTCTTTTCAGATGAGGCAGAAGTAGCAAATATTTATCCTCATACTATGAAAGGATTATAGAACTAAAAAGGAGGTCTGACTTTCTCTTTTTAATAAATGAGTTTTTTTACCTGATAAGCCTTGTGGCTGATGCCATATACTAATGGATTTGCTCTCATCCGTACATAAAGATAAGTGTAGCTTATCCACTTCACTGCTTCTTCCACATTAGTAACTGTTCCCAGAGCTATCTGCAAATCAAAAATATAACAAAAATTAAACTAATGCATTAAAGTTGAATATAAACGTTGCATCAAGGACCTTTTGTCAAAAGCTAAGTTTTTAAAATGCATCACTATGATGTATTTAAAAGAAAGTAAGCATAATAATTGGCCATGACATTTCTCCAATTAACTAAAAATCAGCCCTGCTTCATTTGAGAACAGTACATTAGATATGCTACCTGCCAAAACTGACCTTACTTACTATTATTGCATTGGATTATTTTTCCTGTTTGAGTTTAATTTTATATAGTATTAAAAACATTTTTGTATTCGTTAATTCTTCTTCTTGTTTCTTTTAAATCTTGGCTTCATTTAATGTGACAACATTATTGATAGTTTTAAATGTAACTGTACCACAAGTAAAACATAATATTGATGATTTTATCCCTCTTTATTGTGATTTTGTATACTGTCATCACCAAAATAACAAAGGGTATAACACTAATTTTTTTTCCTCTAATGATTCCCATTTGCAGCATAGCTAGTATAAATATATAATATAAATACAATGGTAAATGCAATAATTTTGGCACAAATATTTTATTGGGATTTATACATATTAATAACATATATACCTCAAAATTCATACAAGAACAGGGAATGGTTTTAATCTTTTTATTGGTAAACTTATGGAAAAATTAGTTATTTATAAATTTGAATTATAATAAACACTGGGTATTTCTTTAGATTATATTTTGAAATTTTTAACATTGCATTTTAATGTAACTTTATAATATGGTAATTTAATGAAACCAAAGTTAATCATTTTAAAACAATGATAACATATAAAATCTGTATAATAAAAAGAATTGCTAGAAAATGATCTTAACACAGAACTGCAGTGAAAAATGTTCTTAAAAATACATTTTTTTAGCCACTGGATCTATAGGTAGTCATTTTGCTTCTATTTAGAGTGTTCATTTTAATTAACAAATTTATCTAAGTTATGCCACTTCAGATTTGAATTTTTCCTGAATTTGTAACTGAAAAAATTTTTACATCATAATACTTTAATCAAAGGATAACTGATGGTCTCCACCCTAAATAACCAAATTTTAGGAGACAAGAAGGAAAAATAAATCCTGTTATTTTAGCATAAAATATTAAAGAAAATATAAACATTAATGTTTGCTTTATTCTATTATAATTTACTTTCTGCATAATTAATTTTGTAACATAAGTATGTGTAGGCTTAACTATATTTAGTTGGAGATGACATATAGCAATTTGTCATATTTGAATATCATACTATTCATCCTTAAATAAATGACCAAAACTAAATAAATGACAAGGCAGATGCTGACTATCTTTTTAAAAAATTACACTATCTTGATATATGTCAGAGAAAGACAATACTGTATGATCTCCTTTATATACAGAATCTAAAAACACCAAATTCATAAAACAAAGAGCAGGATGGTGGTAGCCAGGAGTTGAGGGGTAAGGAAAATGAGGAGATATTGGTTAAAGGGTACAAATTTTCAGGCCCATAAGTACGCTCTGGGGATCTAAGGTAGAGCATCATGACTATAGGTAATCCTATTGTATTCTATATTTGAAAGTTGATACGAGAGTAGAGCTTTAGTGCTCTCATCATAACAACAGACAAAATGGTCATTACATGAGGTGAAGGATGTGTTTACTAACTTTATTGTGGTAAACATTTCACAAATACATATGTGTGACAAATTATTGTACTTTATAACCTTAAACTTACAATGTCATGTCAATTATAACTCCATAAAGCTGGAAAAAATAAATAAATTTACATTACATATTTACAAATGACTAAAACTGACCACAGTATAAGTAAACATATACATTTACTAAAATGTGAACTGTAAGACTTTCTACAAAACAAAGTGTAATAAGAATTAAAATTTATTTAAGGAGTGAGTTCTACAAGACTTCCTAAATATTTACAAACATCACAGTTAAACATTTTCTAGTCTGCTTAGGCAAAGGAAACTAGTTAGATAATATGGCGAGACATCCGATAGCATTCTCCATTTTTAATTCTATTATTTGAGTTGGACTGTATCAATTGCCTTATGATTTATAGATATTTAAAAATAACATCACATAACTCCTGAGTAGAAAATTTTATAAAAAATAAAATAAGCTTCCTATTACTTTCAAAATCAGACAGCAAATTAACAATAATTGGTAATTAGCTGATGCTGGGCACTGATAAGAATAAAGGAAAAGACCAAGTAGGTAGCAAAACCTGGATCAAGTAATACAAGTCTTTCAAATGTTCACCAGAAAGGAAAAGACTACTCAGAAAAACAAATGCAAAGTTATGATGGTACATCATACTGTGAGATTAATCCTTGAATGCCACCTAGTGACAACAATAAAAATTTACTTGCAAATATTTGTGGTCTCCTAGTAGCTACTTGGTGAAGGCAATGGCACCCCACTCCAGTACTCTTGCCTGGAAAATCCATGGACAGAGGAGCCTGGTAGGCTGCAGTCCATGAGGTTGCTAAGAGTTGGACACGACTGAGTGACTTCACTTTCACTTTTCACTTTCATGCATTGGGGAAGGAAATGACAACCCACTCCAGTGTTCTTGCCTGGAGATCCGAGGGACGGGGAAGCCTGGTGGGCTGCTGTCTATGGGGTCGCACAGAGTTGGACACGACTGAAGCGACTTAGCAGCAGCAGCAGCAGTAGCTACTTAGCATAGGAGGCTTATATAGAACAAGTATTTTTCATAGTATCTCTCTGAAATTTATTCATTCATCCCAATAATCATACAAGAAGCCAGTAAGTCAAGTGCAATGGATATGGCAATAAATATAGCATGGCGCCTCATCTTAAGAAGTTCTGTAGTCCCTTAGGTGAGATACATGTAACCAATTAAGATGACACCTATGAAACCATTATCCAGTGCCTAGGACACAATATGTATTCAAAAATGCTTTTAAAGGAAAACACCTAACATGTATAACTTATAAAAGTGCCATTAGTATACAGCGTAACAGAGCTTTAAGTGCTAAGTAAAAGAGGAAAAAAATAATCTATTTCAACTTTGGTAATTTAGAAGGCTCAAAGTGTCATTTTGTATCTGATTTATGTACTTAAACTTCAGTCATTATAGCTATCTTATTTGTATGTGCTTTTTAAAAAGCTAGTTGAAATCAAATAAAACTAAACAAGCAAATGTAATAATCATATTTATATAAATACATATGCATACATAAATCCCTCTAGTACATGTATGCAAACAACATTTATACCACTATTCATTTATTTATTCCACTGAAAACTGTGTGGGTAGCAAGTACAATCGGGGCTGAGCACAAAGGAACTATTAAGTAATATAAGTGGTATAATCTTGTACTGAATAAGAACTTGGCACAGGTGTTCGTTAACTTTTCACAACAATCTAGAGATACTATTCCTAATTTAAACATGGGAAGACGAGTGCTGTACAGGTGAAGCAAACAGACTGAGAGCCTATCTAGAGCAGAAGAGCTGTACTGGCAAGTAACCAGAGTCAGAACTGGGAGGATGTCAGGCTGCTGAGGCCATAAATCCAAAGTGCTTGTATTATACCCTGCGGAGATGGACAGAGCATGATAGACAGAGGAGCCTGAGGGGTCTAGAGTCCCCCGGTCACAAAAAGTCAGACACGACTGAGCGCGCATATGTACATGCGCCGCTGCGTAGATGCGAGGAACTCTGTACAAAGAAGGTACGTACAGTTACAGAAAGATGAACACATTTTAAAGTGTGGACCACAGGGCACTGGCACAGAACACGTACCCAGTCATGTCTGCTGAATAAATTTCCATAAGCCTCAAACATGCTTCAGTGTTTCTAACAGAGCAGAAGGAAATGGTACATATAGGGCTGGAACTTCTGACCTTTTGGCATTAGTTAGCATTAGGGAGTCAGTCCGATTAGGGATCAAATAGCAAAGATGCCTCATAAAATGTCTGCATTAAAATGACTGCTTGATAGAATACTTTCTCCAATTATTCTAAACTAGTGTTATCAAGGATAGCATTCTGGGCAACATTCCTAATCTAACATGACCTTGGTGTTGATCACTGTTGCTATACAGTCTAGCAAAATTTTTGGGAATCTAAAGACTGAAAAATTCATTACCTTGAGAGCACAGCACACACTCATTGTATAAACTAATTTCACACTTGGCTTCCACAGATTGCCAAATTTAATTTCACATTCAAACTATAATTTAAGGGAATTTGTTTCCTTAAGAAGAAAATTTACTTTAATTGGGAACTAGTCTAGTAGACAAAATAAGATGAAGAAAATTTAGCAATGGCTATACTTCACTATATTAGCGAAAAATTTCAAGGTATATGTTTTGTTATTTGAATGCCATTTATAGTATTAAATGGAATTATGGTTCTAGACAGTCGACATTTTTGAAAATGACAAACACGAATAAGTAGCTTATGAATATCAGGTGAATCTGTGGGCTACAATTCATTTTTAACTTTTCAGGAATTGACCAAATAGTTTCACTGATGATGGTATTTTATAGTCCCTAAGAAAAACAATTCCTGAGGACAAGGTGTCTTTTCCATAAAAGCATCAGTATTTGGTGTCTACCACTTACAAACAGCTATCAAGGAAAATAATCCTAACTTTACAAAGATGTAGGCTTTCTTAATATGCTTTTCTAGAAACATTGTATAAAAGAGTCTTGCTTTTTATTGTAGTTAAGAGAAATGATTACTGCCATTTTGGAAAATATTTAGTCCTGGTCTCAGAAGGTGGCAAATGGTAGGTTAATTAATATACAAAAATGTATTTATTTTTTTAACTTACCACATTTTATATAACTGAAATCTAGGCTACAAGAAAAAGACTATTTTTGTAGTTAAAAAGACTTTAGTTTGAACAGTACTAGTTTCAAAAATTAGTACCTGAATGAGCTTTGGGCAGTCATCTGTCTCTCTGAGAACAATATCTCCTGAGCATCAGTACTGAGAGAATATACAAAAAGTACCCAGCAGGTTGGCACAGCCTCAGTCCATTGCTACTGATACTATCTTTGTACAACAGACTATTCTATCATAGATCCTAGTGACCCAAGACCTAACTATTAAAACCATGCCATTATAGTAGGCAGTGAGGATAAAAACTGAGTTATAGTATTTCTTTTGGAGACAATCCCTACATCATAATTAATTTTCTAATTTTTTATTTTCTTATAATTTTGCTGCTAGAAAGCAGCATCTTTCCTGATTTCTAACTTCCAACTAGATCTTCTAAACCTTACCTAACTTTCTGAACCCAGATCAAGTATTATCACCTTCATGAACAAAGCCTTTCCTGATAGGCTGGGGCCAAAGGTGTTTTCTCCTTCTACTGAATCCTTCTTTAGAACTTTATTACCTACCAACACTATTGCACTGTGTTTTTGTATCTTTTCCTCCCATTCTGGACTATATCCTCCTTAACAGAGGAATTGCATACTGTGTGTGTTTTCATCCTCTAAAAAGACTTGTAGATAAGATCAATAGATCTAAGTGAAATTTCTATAATACTTCAGTTCAAATATTCCACTTATTCATGTATTTAATAGTTATATTCCACCTACTTTCAGAAACTGAGTCAACTCGAATGGGAAGAAGAAAAGTGTTGAGTGACGGCACAACAACAAAAAATGCCGTAAGAACAGCAAGAACTCGCTTCACTGTTTGACACACAGATTCTTAACCCTAGAATGTTTATCCTCTTTACCAGTTAAGATGTAACCTAGGCTTCCAGGGTCTGCTAGTTAAATCTTAACACAAAAACACATCACAAAGAAATAAATTATAATACTGTAGCTCAATTTAGGCAATCATATTTTCTATAAAAAAGTTAATCAAATGAGCTAAAACAGAAGAGCTTTATTAATCTTATAAAACCTTTATAAAATACTTCATAATGAACTTTATAAAAGTTTATATGAACACAATTGTTATTACTATTTCCTTAGTTTGTATAGCTGTGGTTAGATTTCTGTCCTTTCACAAAACCTCATGACTTAAAAGCATAGTCTTTTAGCCATGAGTTGTTATCAGTTCTTATTTGCATTTTCTATTGCTCTGATCTAATCAAGGATATCACCATTCTACCTCTTGTGTCTCATGACTGTGTATGAAATAAAATGTATTATTTTATATTACAAAATAGCAATCAACTCAACCTTTATTTTTCTTAGTTCTTTCTTGAAGCTGATGATTCCATTCCAACCTTTTGCTTATTAGCTCTTACCTCCGCATTTAGATTATCTGCAAGGCTTTCCAGAAACTGGCTCTCAATTGGGTTTTGTTGAGTGAGCAAAGAGAGGTAATGGCTGAGTTTATCATGGGTTGTTATGATGATTCCTTCTCCAAATTTGTCAAATTGTGGTCTTCCGGCTCGACCAAATATCTGCATGACATCTAAAATTCCAAGGTCAACAAAGGAGCCTCTTTTTGCAGCATATATTTGTGTTCCCTAGATGAGGGAAAGTTAATAAAAATTTACATAAACACACAAAAATATAATCCTGATGAGTTGAATACTGAAATTAGGCAAATATGGCAAGATCTCAAAAGTGTACTTTAACTAATCCTTTCATTATCTGTGATAGAGTTAAATTTTCACAATATAAACTAGATTCTTTTGGAGAAAATAATTTTGACCTTATATGAATAACATTCAAAGTCACCGAAGCAGCCAAATCACAATAATTTTCTAAATAAATCAATCCATAGGTTTGTTTTAAGATATCTCAAATCCATGCAAAAAGGAAGGTAAGCTCTCACCTTAATAATAACAGCATGAGCAGGAAGATTGACACCCCAGGCTAACGTAGCTGTACAGACTAGGACTTTGATATGCCCATTAGAAAACAAGCTTTCAACCAAATTTCTGTCCTGCCGAAGCATGCCTGCGTGATGAATACTAAAACCATCTGGAAATAATTCTCGTACTTGTCTATTTCTTGACTTTTGCACCTAGAGTAGACAGCAACAAAACATAAAAGTGTTATTTAGCATTTAAAAGCAACTGTTATTTAGCATGTCTCCTGAATAAGTTTAGCAAAGAGAGCATATAATTATGGTTAAGCATCTTAAGGTGTTACTAAGTTTTAGTATAAAATGTGTTATACAAGATCACTTAAAATTATATTTCAGCTATCTTAAAAAATAGGTAACCTTGAACATGGCACAAAATCCAAAAGGAAAGAAGTTACACTCAAGTGTTTTTTTCACTCAGGTATCCTCTTCCTGTAATCAATCAGCATTACCTTTTGTATTCTTTCAAAAGAAGTCTATTAAAAGTAAGCGTGATTCTCAGTGGGTTCCAACTCATTCAGAGTAAAGGTCCGAGTCCTTACCATGCCATACCTACAAAAATCATTCCCATCCCCGAACTGCACTTACTCATGCCAGACACAAGCACTGGCTTTTTCTCTAAGGTCTTTTTTTTTAAACAAATCCACACCTGCCTTGAGGTCTTCACACGGTCTGTTCTAGACTCACTGCCTGGAAACCTTTCCCCCTTACGGAGATACCCTGGTTCCGCTGGTCAGGCACTCCTTCTTACGATAATGAGCCAATAAGCCCAGCTGTGCTCCCCTCACACCTGTGTTCCTGCTGATCTCTGACAGGAGGGCACTAGCCACCTGTCTTATCTCCTCAACTTTACAACCGCCCTGAATATACTAACCCGATTCTGCAGGCTGGTCTTTGGCCTGGTCTGAGCTCAGATGTGGGGTCTGGTCCACTTATCTGTAATTTGTGTAAGTTCTACAGCAAATCTTTTAAAATTCACTGACAGCTCATCGTACAATGGAGAAATTTTTTCTGCAAAATTAAAGACTAACATAAGTGCTCAAAATTTCTGTTTGGGCACCACATCCTGCTCATTTGCTGTTGCTTGGAAAATTTCAAGTTCAATATCTTGATAGCTTCTTTTGAAAGAGTGTTTTCCATAGTTTTTATGTAAGGTGCACTACACTGGCAGGGAACAGGGTTCTAGCACAGACTTCATCACACTGACTATCTCTTAAAATTGGAAACTTCTAAGTTAATAATAATTAAGAAAATGATCTGTGAAAACCACACTCCATGAAATCTGCTTCGAATATAAAATGGAAGGGAATAAATTAACAAACCGCACCATCTAGTGGCCAGCCAAGTAAATAACAACTTGGAAATATATACACAAAAAGATTTATCTTTTTAAAATTTCATGGGGAGAGTATTACTTCATTTTTGTGCAGTGTGGTCAGCCTCTTACAAATAATTTTATATGCACACATTATGATTAGCTCCACTGGCCTTAAGTTAAGGATCATACTGCCTTAACTTTAATCCTTTTAGATGTGTTTGTTAATATCAATCTCACAAATATGGGCTCCATGTTATGGAGTATTTCGGTCTCCGTGTTATGGAGTATTTGCTAGTATCTAACAAAGCTCCTTTGCGAGGTCAAGGTAGAAAAAGAAAAACATTTTACCTACTTCATTTCTCCCCTAACATTCATGAGTGAACATTCAGAGCCAACAGAGGAAACTGAAAAATACTGCTTAGAGACATTCAGAGCAAATCATACCGCTGGATGGCTCTTTTGGGTGCATCTGTTGTTTGTGGACTCCTGAAATGGAATATCTTGATGGGCTTGTTATAAATGCAGATTTTTAGTCAAAATCCTGTTGAGTTAAGCCTTGACTTGTGACACCACGACACAGTAAGAAGCTGAACCCCGGAAATATGTAACTGTGGTGCAGAATATTCCTAGAAGGTTGTAGCTGGATCATGGGGTTCTGATACAGCACCTCCCACCCTGACCAGGTGGGTTCAACCAGCTTGGTCTCTGTAAGCAACAAAGAGGTCCCAGGGGTCACTTCTCCTTTGTCTCTATTCTTACTGATATTCTGTGCTGTTGCTTTTTTTAAAAAAATTTTATTACTTCAGTAGAGACCTGAAGTGACAACAATCTTAAAGTAAGACTGGCTTGGTCTTTCTCAACTATCTTTGAATCTGAAGCTGCTGTTTTTGATCTAGCCTAGTTCACAGTAGAAATAAATGAGAAATCTTAGGAAAGAGATCCAGGGATAAGTATGCTTTAAAACCTTATTTAAAAAATTATCATATAGTCAAATCATCTTTTCACTTTTGGTGTACAGTTCTATGAACTTTAGCATATGTTCAAACTGTGTAACCACCATGATAATGATACAAACAGTTCCTTTACACACCCCCTCAAATTCTCTTGTTATTTCTCTACAGTTAAACCCTCTCCTCCTACAGCCCCTGGTAGATCAGACCCCTGATCTGCTCTAGGAAAATATGTGACTAACATTTATATTAAAACTGATAGAAAATTATAAGAGCAATGGAAGAAAATTTACAGGCTGTCTAACATTTAGGTTTTCATCCTTTTTAAAGACAAACTAATTCTAATGTTAGTTAGGGACCTTAGAGCACAGAAATAGAAGTCTAAAAATTAATCTTACAGAGGCAGTGTAATGGCACTGACATTAAAACCTGATAAAGCAGCAGAAAACAGAATACAATAGAGAAATATCTCTTGAGAACATTAAACCAAACAGTAAAGAGCTTTGGAAAATAGAATTCGCCAATGCATTAAAACAATATATCACAACTAAGTAAATTAAACCCCAGAAGGCAAGGGCACTATCTATACCTATGAATATATTTATATGAACATGCTTATGAACGAGTCAAAGGAGAAAGAACCTAGATGATGTAAAGGCACTGAAAGCTCACAACAGACCACATTCAATCTTAATGAGCAGAGGTGACAATATTGATTTTAAACCACACTGAATCATAAAACATTAGGAGTATATCTATTAAAGTTAGAAACAAGGCAAAGTTGTTTACAATCAGCTAACCAATGTCTTAAATAATGGAATCAGACAAGAGAAAATCATAAAAAGTAGAAATACTAGAACAAAAGAGATCAAACCAATTATTAGTTGCAGATGAAATAAACATTTACTTAGAAACTTGAGACTTAATTAAAAACTACTAATGACTGAATTCAGAAAGGTGACAGTCCCCCAAATCAATATTTTAAACAAGGGTTTCTATATATAAACAATAACTTGTTAGAAAATAAAAGAGAAGAAAATATCACATCTATAAAAGCCATAAAAAACAGAAAAAAAGCAAGAAATAGGTAGAACCATACGGAAGAATTCATCATAACACTGCCAAAGGATACTCAACAAATGAAATCATATGCTTTGTTTTTGAGTTGGAAAAACCTGATTTGATAAAAATATCAATTGTCACTAATGTAATCTGTAAATCAATATATTAACTTAACTAAAAGGTAAACATCATTTCTTGGAAGTGATACTGAAGTACATCCTAAAAAATACACCTGTATATTTATCCAGGAAAAAAATTCTAAAATTGAAGAATAATGATGCTTATCCCAAGCACATATTAAAAATACTATAAAAACAGGATAAGTAAAGTAGTTTGATACCAGAGAAGAGTCAATAAGCTCAAGGAAATAGAGAAAACTCAGAAACTAACTCAGGCAAATGTGAGAATTTTATATGTTACATTAAATTTTACAATCAATGGAATAAACAAGGAGTCCTGCCTGCTAATGCCGGAGATGTAAGAGACATGGGTTCGATCCCTGGGTCTGGAAGATGCCCTGGAGAAGGAAATAGCAACCCACTCCAGTATTCTTGCCTGGAAAATTCCATGGACAGAGGAGCCTGGTGGTCTATAATCTATGGGGTTGCAAGGAGTCATACACGACTGAAGTGACTTAACACAGACATTCAGAAACTCATTTGCTGCAGGAGGTCATCAAAAAGATGTGACTACCAATTTGACCCACGAGCTGGGCCCAGGTAATCAGAGGTGCCTCATCCTTTCCCCAGTCCTTGGAATGTGCACTCTGCTTGCCTTCACTATGCTAGAGGCTGGCCAAGAACATAGCCTTTAGTTAGAAATGCAGTGTTGACTGTACGTAACTAAATCCCGTTAAGGCTTCTATATCAACTTTTAAGATTGTAGCAGGTAGGTTTGGAGATCTACTTGTATATAAGTTCCCTTAATTTTTAAACCTGAGACCCACCAGTCTAGAATGGTCGGCCTCTTTCTTCAGTGTCTCCTTGCCCTCTGTATATGGAGGGTTTCAGATTATACTCAGAAAGGTCTCGAGGAGAATGCAAACCAATACCATCACTATATGTAGTAAGTTCCAGATGGATCAAAGATTTAATAATAAATATTAAAAATTAAATTTAAAAAGGGCTGGAGGAAATCATGATTAAGTGGGTGTGGCCTTTATAAGCAAGACAAAGCCCAAATACTATAAAAACTAATAAATATCATGGTAAAAATATTCATAAATAAATCAAAATCACAGGTTAGGAAAAATGTTTGTAACACATATAGTAGTACATGCAATTTACAGAAGAAATTCAAATAGCAAATGTGAAAAATGCTGTTTCATTCATAAAGAAACGCCAGTTAAAAAAATAATGAAGTATCTTTTTTGCCTTTTAATCTGTCATAAACTCAAAAATTCTAACACTGCTCGGTGGTGGCAGTTAGACAGGAGGAAGTTACTGTTCCAGGAAATGTAAACTGGAACAATCTCCTTAGTGGGCAATTCAGGACCACTCATTCGCCAAACTTTTAAATGCATGTACCATGTTGATGGATGAATTCCACTGCCAGGAATTCCATGATGTATCACTAAGCAAAAAGAGCAAGAGACATAAAAGTGTGCCTAACACGATCCAGTTTTTCCATACTGAACCTCACATGCAAACACACACAATGGTAGTTGTACAAAATCTTCCCTTGAAAGGAATATAAACATAAGAAGCTTTTTTTACAGGAGTTTCATCTGAAGAAATGAATGAAGGTAGATGGTTCAGCCCATGAGTTATGGAGCTGAACTTGTTTATTATTAATACAAGATGCCTGCTGCTTCCTCAAGTATCAGAACAGTTGTTTTCCACCTGGCTTCTCAGGGTGAGCTCTACTCGGAGGCTAGGCTTTTAGGCTTCTGTAGCCTCTGAAGGGCTGGAGGGGTATAATCCACCTTGTTCACATTCTCTGAACAGAGTATTGGATTCTACGAGGAAGCCATCAGGGATCCAACACCATTGGATATAGTCTCTCTCTACATGGAAATTCAGCACAAAGAATATTAAACTGTAAAAAGGTAAAGGAAGTCAAGAGAGTAGCACAAAAATTATCTAAATTGGTTTTCCTGGACTTTATATTTCCAGTTCTCACAAGTCAACTTACCATACAGGGCTTTAATTTTCAGTAAAACTAAACCAGAATGGATAACTGCTAAGAATCCATTAGCACACAGAGGATGCTAAATTTTTTCCCCCAGTGAAAGCACACCCCAGCTTCCTTCTATGACTTTACTTACCTTTTCCCGTTACTGTGACACAGAAAATCAGTGTGACTACTTTTTAAAATGAATAAGGTTAAAATATAAACACTTTCTAAAGTTGACTTCCAAACTAACACAAATACATGGTTAAAGGAAGACTGACAGCAAAAACTGAAGATATTAAAAGAAAATAAATTAACTCCATAAGATGAAAAAAATATGCATATGTAACACAAGACCTTTAGCTCAGTTACAAACCCTGAATGAAAGAGTAATGGGAAAGGGCATAAATAATTTAGTGACCTCTGTAAGCCTTCTGAAGTAATTTATCTTGATAAGATATGCTTTAATGCAGATAATTTCAAATCCATTAAGAAGAAATAATCTAACTGTCATCATAAAAACTAAAATTTAACCAGAAGGAGGCAAATAGTTTCTAGCAAATTATACCATTCTTTTCCACAATTACCAGTGAGTATGCCTTAATGATATTAGAAAAAAATATTATAGAGTCCACATCTTGGGAAAGTGCTATTTTCATCATTCATTGTTTATAAAGTTAATCAATGAACTACTCTTCTACAGTCCTCTAAATTCTGACCAAAATCTATATACCTTACAGTCCAGTGGTCAAGAAACACTCATTCTTCAAATATATGAATTGATTCCCTTTGCCCATGTTCTTGTTCTTTTTCTCTTGGAATGTCCTTTACTTTTCTTTCTTTCTTCCTTTTTTTTTTTGTAAAATTTCCTTTACTACTTTTTTTCGTTGTTGTTGATTACTGAAATACAAGACCACCAGCTTAATCTCTTTTTGTCTTTCCGTTGAACTGTTCATTCTTCTCTCATGTTATATGCCACATTTTTCTTTTCTTATACATGTATTTCTAAATCCTCTGTGGGATTGTACGTCTTGCCTCATTTGGTCATTTATTTAGAGAGGCACATTTGATCAGCTGAACTAAAATTGACATATTTAGAACTGGATGTCTAATATACTCTAACATCGGTTTTCTTAGTAGGTATATCATATTTAATTGAATTAACTGTCCATACTTTAAAATTCACCTAGTTCTGGACATTTAGCTGTCTGTAATTGTTTCATTATATTTAATATGTTTGGATGAAACTCTTGGTGTACATTAACTTTTCCAAGGAAAGGTTCTCAGGTTTAGTATTTCAAGGTTAAAGGCTCTGAAAAAAAGTTTGGCTCTTAAAATATACTACCAAAAACTTTTTAAAAAGAATTGAACTAATTACTGCAACAGGAAATCTAGGAGAAGCCAAATCCTCAATCACCTTCAGAATTTGACATTATCATTCTTAGTGTTTGATAATTTATTGGGTTTAAGAATATACAGTCTATTAATGTATACAACTTTAGTGATTTTTTCCCATAGTTTATCTATTTTATTTCCTTCTTTTCTTCGTTTACTTATTGGAAACCATGTTTTAGTTATTAAACATAATAAGTACAACACCTAAAGATACAGATATTAACTAGTCTGTTGTATTTGTGACTAATATTTCCCCAACCTATTTATTACTTTTTACAATTCAATATATTTTTTGTTGTCCAAAAGCTTCAAATTTAAATGTTGTCACATCTGCTAATCTTTAGAGCTGTCATCTTCTTTACCTTCAAAGTTCATACATAACCATTTACAGTGTTTACTATGTGACTGGCAAGATCTATGTTACCTCATTTTCATTTTGTTTATGACAAATTGTAGCCCAAGGAAGGCAAAAGACTGATATGTTAGAGTATGTGAGTCAAGATTAAAACCCAGGTTTGCCTGGATTCAGTCTTTATGCTAAAGCGGCTATTTCCCTTTGAAAATGAAAAAGTCATGCCTCCAAAAATCCAACTGAACACTCAGATCTATTGTTTAATTAATTTTCTTTGATTTCATTTAAAAGTTAATATACTTTTAACATTCTTTTTATGAGGTTACAGACAGACAGCAGAATTAAAATATTAGCCTTCAGAAGGAAAGGGGGCTGATATGCCTGAGGAAAGAATAAACTCTGAGATAACATTTTATACTTACTTAAAGTAAAAAAGTAAGAGAAAGGGGGTTATTAGGTACCTGCTACTCTCTTTAGCTAACAGATATCATCTATTCCTGGAAGAGGAAATTCTGATTTTATTAGGCTATCGTGATGCTGGAAAGCTGCTACAACAGAAATAATTAAGGCTATCAATATTAAGTATCTGATAACATATATCAAATCCCAATTCCTAGAACTTAGGCAAAGGCTAAAGCTAACCTATGAAAACAGGAGATGGTTGGTAGATACAGATAATATTAAAAAGTCATAAAATAATACTTCAAAGTAGCTTGAGGGTACATACCGTTACTGGCTTTTTCCTAGTGCTCTGATTTGCTTAATAGATATCCCTAATAACTACATTCATGAGACTTGCTGCATGATAGACCATATCTACCTGTGTGTGTTAGTCACTCAGTCATGTCTGACTCTTTGCAACCCCAAAGGACTGTAGCCCGCCAGGCTCCTCTGTCCATAGGATTCTCCAGGCAAGAATACTGGAGTGGGTTGCCATGCCCTCCTCCAGAGGATCTTCCTGACCCAGGTGTCCTGCACTGCAGGTGATTTCTTTACTGCCTGAGTGACCATGGAAGCTCATATCAACTTATAAGGAAAACTTTTAATATCACTAATATATGTAAAAAATTGAACCACATTGGTGTCCATAAATCAGAGAAATATGGTACAGAGTGGGTGGGAATACCCATCTTAGTACTAAAATATTTAATGCCTGTTAAAAGTTTTGTCCCTAAAGGAAAGAATTTATTTCACTGAGATGGAGAGTGAAACAGAATCTGAAGATTCTAATTAGAATAATTTATTCAACTTAAAATTATAATTAAAGACAATCAATACCCAATGAAAATGTGTGTATCCCTAATGATAACTTCTACGAATAAACATAATCTACTGCTGCTATTCCCTAAAGTATGTTCTATCTTATTGAAAATAGTGATTTCTTAAGAAGAGTTTCTCTGTGGGACAGGGTGACAATAATATGCAAAGTATATTTCTAGAAGTAGATTACCATAATACGACATGTAATGTTTTATCATTTTTCAGCTAGTTTCCAAAATAATTTCATATATCATTCCATTTGTCTCTCACAGTAAACTACTAGAACAGGTATTATTTACCCCATTATTATTCCACTTGATAGAAGAGAAAGTTTAGGTGTTTAAGGCTTCTGAGGTGAAGTCAGAGCCAAAGTTTTTTGTCAATGTGCCCTCTTACTTTGGGCCTCATTTGGAATTCCTGAGATGCTCCCTTCCTCTAGGAGAACTGCAAGTACCATCTTTATAGCTTAAGTTACTCTCAGAGCACTTCATTTTCTGTTCTGTATTTTCCTGTTTCAGTGGACAAGTTGGTTTTGCAGCTGGGAGTGAATTTGAAATAAAAAATGGGACTGGCATGAGGGGTCTTGAAATATAACTGGTACTGGGAAGAAGAGATTCAATTTCAGCTGTGATTAAGGTACAGACAATAGCCTTATTATATACACACACCACTCCCCAAATCCACGAAAAAGAATCCGTAATGAGTCTTATTTATTATTTAACAAATAAAGTGACTGTACGTTGAATAAAACTGTGAAGAAATGCTTTTTAAAAACCATACTTGGTGAGTTAGGAATTGAGATGGTTACTTTAAACACTTAGGCGTAACGTATGGCTATGGCACCATAGGTATTGACCTGTATTTCCATCAATAGGAGTCATGAGACTAAATTTTTATGTACTACCATAGCAAATTTACTTTCTAATTTTCATGTTTTGAATACTTAATTTTCCATTTTTCAAATTTGTGAGAAGAAATATCTCCTACCACCATGGTAATAGTGTCCTTCGATTGCTTGAAAGTTAATACTATTCAAGTTTAAAAGGCATTTCAAGGAATAGGAACAAACATATATCCTGTACTAGAAGAATAAACTAAAATTCTAGAGCTTTGAGAAAACATTCAGAAAGATTACTATCTTTTGTTATAAAATAATTTCCACGGTGGAGGGGCCAACTGTTTTAAGTCTTTCTTTAGGATATAGCTGGGCCTAAGAAATGTTCTTCCATTTAATTAAAAAAACAAAACCAAACCACAAACTCAAAGCTCTGAAGCCTTTAGCAAACCACAGGTTGGGTTTGATATATTCACTTTTGAATAAACAGGGTGCACTGTTTGTGAAATGGGTGGTGAAAAGGTAGACTTCGGAGTCAGACTAACTCAAATCACAGCTCCACTTACTACATGGGAGTCTCTGGGAAAATTTATTCTTTTTTCTCAGTTTTCTTATTTGTAAAATAGGGATGAGAATCTTTAAAAGACAAAATAGTGGCATTCTGTCAAATGAGATAATTAAAGTGAGAACATCTCTTCAAAAGGCAAACGAATTTTAGGGTAGCTACGATCAGCCAAATACTATATTAAAAAATATAACGGAGAAAAGGACAATGTTCCTTGAAAACATGTACTTATTAATAAATCTCTGTGGAATCCACCCTTGTTCAAAAAAATAATAACAAGTAGGTCAGGATAAAAATCCAGTATAATAAAAATATCCAGAAAAAGGTCCAATAAAATGATGGGTTTCCAAGTCTACCTAACTGTAGGAAAACTCTACATTTCTCTGCTTTTTTTTTTTTTTTTTCAGCTTAGTGTTCTGTGATTACATGTTTGGTGGTGTGGCCTTAAATAAATATCATTTGAAAATGTCTCTACATAAACTATTTCTATATGCTTTAGACTATTTAATGCTTTATTTGAATTACTTCTGCATACATGTCACACCAAGAGAAGACAACAGTACAAACCTACATCATAAGTTGTGACCACTGAATAAGTAATAGAGAGCAATGAAAACAATGCCTGGCTCAAGTAAACTCTTGATAAATACTGAATATTATTGTCACAATGAAACAATAAACTTGTATGATTTAGAATAGCAATGCCTCTCAGAACGGAGAGCTATGAAATAACCAGAAATCCACAAGGTGGCTCTCAAGGCTTGGCTGTTAAACACAATAGAGCTGCTCTGTGTTTCCAAAGAAAATGAAACAAGACTTATGAACGCTGACCTTACTTTTCAGAGACTCTCATAAATTTATAATTAATAGATAACTGGAAGAATACAAAGCTGCATAATAAGTGGTATGTAATAGAAAATTTTATAAAGAGAAAAAAATGGATAAATTTTGTAGTTACAGTGAAAGAGAATCTGACATTCAAAACAACCTGTATCAGATTATCACAGATAGGATTTAAAATATCAATATAAAATGGTAAAATTTACAGCACAATCCTAATAACCAAATACACCTTATTAAGCTAGTAAGTGTGAAGGTACAGAGCATATGTAGCAGCTGCTCAGCAACTATCAGTTCAATCTTATGCATACAAAATATTTTGAAGTTCCCACCATTTTATGCATACAGTTTTTTTTTAATTAAAAATTTATTTGTATAGCTTTAAATTAAGGCAAAATTTTCTGCAAATGGGATAAAGGGCATTTTCGGTTTTGTGAGCCATAATCTCAATAGAAAGTACTCAATTTTCCCCCCATGTGTAAAGACATCCATAGAAGATAAAGGAAGGGCTCTGATTGTTTTTTAATTAAAGTAATTACAAAAAACAAACTAATTACAAAAATTGCCACCTTTGGCCCTCAGGCTGTAGTCTGTCTACTCTATGGAAATCATCATTTGATATGAGTAAACAAAATTTTTGGTAAATCTTTGAATACTGCTGCTGCTGCTAAGTCACTTCAGTCATGTCTGACTCTGTGTGACCACATAGACGGAAGCCCACCAGGCTCCCCCGTCCCTGGGATTCGTGGGTTGCCATTTCCTTCTCCAATGCAGGAAAGTGAAAAGTGAAAGTGAAATCGCTCAGTCGTGTCCGACTCTGTGCGGCCCCATGGACTGCAGCCCACCAGGCTCCTCTGTCCATGGAATTTCCCAGGCAAGATTACTGGACTTTGAATACTATCCATACCCAAATAACCTATAGATGTGCTTCTCAAACTATCATGTGCAGAAATCCTCTGGAGATCAAGCAGAAATGCAGATAAGGAGGCAGTAAATCATGGCAGGGGTAGGGGTGGGTAAGGCTTTGCCTTTGTAACAAGGACCCAGACTTTTCAGGCCCTTTGAGTATATACTGAATAGCAAGGCAGTTGTTCTGAATCGTTTGGGTCTCAAACTTGTACTCTCAAAAAGAGCTTTTATGTTTGTTATTTACAGGGAATTCCCTGGTGGCTCACATGGCAAAGAATCTGCCTGCAACGTGGGAGGCCAGGGTTTGATCCCTGGGTTGGGAAAATCCCTTGGAGACGAGAATGGCTACCCACTCCAGTATTCTTGCCTGGAAAAGCCCATGGACAGAGGAGACTGGTGGGCTACAGGCTATGGGGCTTCAAAGAGTCAGACACGACTCTTTCACTCCTCAATGTTATGTGGCAGCATGAATGGGAGGGGAGCTTGCGGGAGAACGGATACATGTGTATGTATGGCAGAGTCCCTCTGCTGTCCACCTGAAACTACCGTACAGTGTTAATTGGTTACACTCAAATATAAAATAAAACGTTTTTTTAAAAAAGAGCTTTTGTTTATGCTAATTACGTCTGTCCGTGCTGACCCTAAAAAAAACTTATCTTTAAAAGAAGAATCCATTAGACATTAACAGATTGTAGAATATTTAACTGTATTTTACACTTTAACTATATTTTCAAGAGAACTAAAGATTAAATTATAATCACATAGAAAAAAGTGCTAACTGAACACATCAAGCACTGAGATCCTTTGAAAGTCAAGAAAAAAGTAAAATTATAACATGATATTTCTATAATTTAACTTATTGGAAATTAGAGACCATGGATCTTCCATATATAAAATATCTGGCACATTATGTATTTTAGTTCTTGTACTGTTTTGTCATTTGTTCCCTACCTGTTTTTCTGCATGTCCATATTCAGGTCTTTGAGTAGGTAAAAAGTAGGAAATATGGCCATTATTCTTGGCTCTCTCTATTAGAGACATAGCTGTTCTTACAGTGGCATTTCTAGCATGTACAAACACCATCACCTAAAATAAAGGAAAACAGTGGATTTAATATTCACATTCATTAAGAGATAGCTTAATATTGGTCTGGAAATCACAGTATATAAACAACTATTAACTTTTCAAAATAACCCTCTAGCTTATGAACATGTCAACATTTGCTTATTTTAGAACAAACTGCATTTGGATAAAGGCAAGTTAAATAAAAGTCAATCCTATGGTTTTGTTTATCATTAATCCTAAAAATAGGCAGAAGTCAAAATGAAATTAATGGATTATATAAAATGTGAAATTTAATGTATGCATTTTTCTTCTGATGATGTGATTCATTAGCACAATCATATATTACGAGTATAAAAACATACTAGAGCTTATTGTCCCTAGTCAATAAAACTGCCAGTATCATTAAGATGTTTAAGGAAACTGAAAACAATAAAGATCACTTTTCTTTGGATGAAACTGTGTCTAAGAACAACCATTTAAAATAGAGTTCAGGGGACTGCTGGAGAAGACAAAGCTTCTAGAGAGGTATTTGGAATTTTCGGTTGTGGCAGCCTTTCTACAAAGTGACAGTGGAAATCTGAATTAGGGGAAGTTGAGTGTCTGGATGCTTTGTCAAGAGGAAGAGGATAAAAGTCCTTTCAGGGATAGTAGTCAGGCAATGTGAAGGCAAAAAAGAGAGTAAAATCAGAGAGTGACTGGCAATCTGCATTTGCTGTCTATCAGGTCCTGCCTTCTCTTCTATGTGATGTTTCTTCTTTGGTCTCCACTCTCCTGTCCCCTGCCTTCACAGTTCAACCTCAGCCTTCTGAAAGAGCCATGACTAATTCCTAAATCTTGCCTCTCTTTCCAGTATCTCTCCATGTTTTCCTGTCAACAGTGTTTTCCCAGAAGCTGGAACTTTGGTCTTATCTCAGGCTACACATACAGAAGGATATGTAACAGACTGCTTTCAGTCAGAAAATTAATACGCTCATGGGAGTTGACCTGAGTAAGAGATCATTTTGACCTGCATACACTTTCAACAAAAGTGATAATGGGAAGGAGGTCTGGTATCTGACCAGAAAGGAGACAGAATGATACAGATCTAGAGCTCATGCCATATAATTGACCATAGTAATCTTTGACTGTGTGGATCACAATAAACTGTGGAAAATTCTTCAAGAGATGGGAATACCAAACCATCTGACTTGCCTCTTGAGAAACCTATATGCAGGGCAGGAAGCACAGTTAGAACTGGACATGGAACAACAGACTGGTTCCAAATAGGAAAAGGAGTACATCAAGGCTGTATATTGTCGCTCTGCTTATTTAACTTATATGCAGATTACATCATGAGAAATGCTGGACTGGAAGAAACATAAGCTGGAATCAAGATTGCCAGGAGAAATATCAATAACCTCAGATAAGCAGACGACACCACCCTTATGGCAGAAAGCAAAGAAGAACTAAAGAGCCTCTTGATGAAAGTGAAAGAGGAGAGTGAAAAAGTTGGCTTAAAGCTCAACATTCAGAAAACGAAGATCATGGCATCTGGTCCCATTACTTCATGGCAAATAGATGAGGAAACAGTGGAAATAGTGTCAGACTTTATTTTTGGGGGCTCCAAAATGACTGCAGATGGTGACTGCAGCCATGAAATTAAAAGATGCTTACTCCTTAGAAGGAAAGTTATGACCAAACTAGACAGCATGTTGAAAAGCAAAGACATCACTTTGCCAACAAAGGTCTGTCTAGTCAAGGCTATGGTTTTTCCAGTGGTCATGTATGGATGTGAAAGTTGGACTGTGAAGAAAACTGAGCGCCAAAGAATTGATGCATTTGAACTGTGGTGCTGGAGAAGACTCTTGAGAGTCCCTTGGACTGCAAGGAGATCCAACCAGTCCATTCTAAAGGAGATCAGTCCCGAGTATTCACTGGAAGGATTGATGTTGAGGCTGAAACTCCAGTACTTTGGCCACCTCATGCGAAGAGTTGACTCATTGGAAAGGCTCTGATGCTGGGAGGGATTGGGGGCAGGAGGAGAAGGGGACAACCGAGGATGAGATGGCTGGATGGCATCACCGACTTGGTGGACATGAGTTTGTGTGAACTCTGGGAGTTGGTGATGGACAGGGAGGCCTGGCGTACTGGAACTCATGGGGTCGTAAAGAGTCAGACATGACTGAGCGACTGAATTGAACTGAACTGAACCTTATATTGGGTTGGCAAAAAAGTCTGTTCAGGTTTTTCTGTACCACTGAATGGCAAAGCTGAATGAACTTTTTGGCTAATTCAATGATTCAGTTCAGGGCTGAAGAACCAGAGATCAAATTGCCAACATCTGTTGGATCATCAAAAAAGCAAAAGAGATCCAGAAAAACATCTACTTCTGCTTTATTGACTACGCCAAAGCCTTTAACTGTGTGGATCACAACAAACTGTGGAAAATTCTGAGAGAGATGGGAATCCCAGACCACCTGCCTTCTGAGAAATCTGTATGCAGGTCAAGAAGCAACAATTAGAGCTGGACATGGAACAGACAGGTTCCAAATCGGGAAAGGAGTACCTCAAGGCTGTATATTGTCACCCTGCTTATTTAATTTATATGCAGAGTACATAATGAGAAATGCCGGGCTGGATGAAGCTGGACTTAAGATTGCTAGGAGAAATACCAATATCCTCAGATATGCAGATGACACCAGCCTTATAGCAGAAATCAAAGAAGAACTAAAGAGTCTCTTGATGAAAATGAAAGAGGAGAGTGAAAAAGTTGACTTAAAACTCAACATTCAGAAAACTAAGATCATGGCATCCGGTCCCATCACTTCAAGGCAAATAGAGGGGGAAACAATGGAAACAGTGACAGACTTTATTTTGGGGGGCTCCAAAATCACTGCAGGTGGTGACTGCAGCCATGAAATTAAAAGACACTTGCTCCTTGGAAGAAATGCTATGACCAACCTAGATAGCATATTGAAAAGCAGAGACATTACTTTGCCAACAAAGGTCCATCTAGTCAAAGCTATGGTTTTTCCAGTAGTCATGTATGGATGTGAGAGTTGGACTATAAAGAAACCTGAGAGCCGAAGAATTGATGCTTTTGAACTGTGGTGTTGGAGAAGACTCTTGAGAGTCCCTTGGACTGCAAGGAGATCCAACCAGTCCATCCTAAAGGACATCAGTCCTGAATGTTCATTAGAAGGACTGAGGCTGAGGCTGCAACTCCAATATTCTGGACACCTGATGCGAAGAGCTGACTCACTGGAAAAGACCCAGATTCTGGGAAAGATAGAAGGCAGGAGGACAAGTGGACGACAGAGGATGAGATGGTTGGATGGCATCACTGACTTGATGGACTTAAGTTTGAGCAAGCTCTGGGCGTTGGTGACGGACAGGAAAGCCTGGCATGCTGCAGTTGTGCTGCAGTCCATGGGGTTGCAAATAGTTGGATGTGACTGAGTGGCTGAACTGACTGACTGCACTTATTTTCTGATACTAACGTGATTTGAAAAGAAGTATGATCATAAGCATATTTCTGAAGGGAATGATAAAATGTATTTCAGTAAGTTTCATGGATACTTAGAAAACTTTTTGATTACCTTATTTTCAACCACCCCCACCAAAAAACAAACAAACCAAAAAATAAATCCGCTTTTCACAGGCTTTCTAGCTTTCTAAGGAGTCATCTTTACTGCACAGGATGACAAAGATATGTTGACATTATGTTTATTATGATATTTTCATAATTCCTGACATAAATTGTTTAATACTAATTTAGATATAATATTCTGTTAACCATAATGCCATGCTGAAGCTTCACCAATTTATAATCTGTCAAATTCCACCATCCTGTCTTCTCAAAGGTAAGGGCATTTCAACTATGAATTTCTTTTTAAAGGGTAATTAAGGCAGAATTTTTTCTTTTATATAAAAATATATTTGACCACGCACAAAATCTCATTTACCCCAACATTAAATTTTAAGAAAATCTCAATTAGAATGAAGTTAGATTTTATTATTTTATTTACTTAAATTACTTGTATTTTATTAATTTGCTTAAACGTTTCTGGGCATGCAGTCACTACCAAGCTTTAAGAAAACTGCTGTGAAAAAGAGACAAAGTTCCTATCCTCATAGAGATGGGAATCTTGTGTGATGGATTAAATAAGCACAAAATATTTTTTTTTTACTTAATATATATTTATTGGCCATGTGTGTGTAAAATATTGTTGGGAGACATATGAAAATGGATAAGGCATGATCCCTTTTATACAATTTAAGGAGGGAGATAAAACTGGAAATAATTTAGGGAAATTATTTGATCCAAAAGACAGATGAAGTGTGGATAACAGCAATGCTAAACATGGAGCTAGTTGGTTTCCTTTATTCATCCTTGCCAAGATGTATACACATACCTACTGAGTGCCAAACAGTGACCAAAGCACCAGGGAAACTATGAGAAACATGTCCAAGGCACCGAACTGGAGCACACACTGTTATGGCAAGATAGAATCACTAGGAATTGACTCTTCCTGGTTGTAGAAGCTGGGTGCAGTCTGCATGGAAAAAGCTATGGTAGTCTACGGAGTATTTAGCCCTGGTGGTTTCAGTGTGTTAGCTTGAAGAAGTAGATTCTCTTTCAAAGTTTCTTACACGGAGGCCCAGGGGCCACTTCTGCAGAATTACTGCTGGGGCTTGTTAAAATAGATTTCTCAGTCCTTCCCTAAAACCGACTGAGTGAAAATATCAAGCAGTAGGGGCTAAAAACTGAATTTGAAATTAATACAATATTGTTAATCAACTAAACACAGATATAAAATCTGTCTTTCCTATAACCAAAATAAATAAATACATACATAGATAAAATAAATAAATAAAATGCATTAAAGTCTAAAAAAAAAACTGAATTATTAACAACTATTGAGATCACCACTGTATTACTGTGTGAAAACAGTTAATGATTACCACCAACTTAGTTTTCTTTTTCTAAAGTAAAAGGAGTTCAAAAGGAAACATAAGTAAAATCACCACTACAAAGATTCCCTAATAACCTATCTTTATTTACCTATACATATGAAATATCAGATATTATTAAGATATTTTATATAATTAGTATTGCCTCAAGGTCATTTTCCAGATAGGCAAGAGTTTTAGAATACAACAAGATTTCTATTCTCCGTAACTCAAATACCATATTATATAAATCCTGTTAAAATAACAGATATGGAAAACATAAGGGAAAATAAAACATGACCCTAAATCTTCATTAATTATTTCAGTCTGACTTGTCAACTTATCATTTTGCAAATTATTTTTTACTGCAGCCAAGAGAAATATTAGTTACAACTTAAAGCAGCAATTTCTTTTTATTAAAGAATACATCATGTCTTGTTCAGTAAAATAAACTCTTTTTCTTATTAAGAATTTTCTGTCTAGAGGCTTCAACAGAAGCCATTACAAGGTTTTGGGTCTCTATAAACATACTGGATTTTATGGTTTGCTAATTTGGTTAATTAATTTAAATAGGCTCATATGAAAATGATAACTAACAGAGAGGACAGCACTGTTTCATTTGGCAGAAATAACTCCAAATTAATCTTAGAAACACTGCTGGTAACCAAACAGCAGTTAAATGGGCATGTGTCATTAAAATAAGATTAGAAGAGTAGATTCAAGTTAATAATGCTGATAAGTTTTAACTGTTTTCTTGAAATGCTTATGTTTTTAACTTGGGGTTTGTTAGGTTAATGGAATTAAAAATATTTTATATACTTATTTTTAGTTTAAAAAGCCATTTAATTTAAGAATGTACCAGGGAATCAGTTCTGGACTAGGAAAGAAAGCATGTGAATCTAAGTTCTGGTTCTGTTATTTGACTTGTTAAAGAAACTGTTCTTCAAATAATATGCTGATTAAAATTAATGAAAAGTAAAAGTTCAGACAACAATCACTCACAGTACCAAAATGCTAAAGTAACTGATACTGTTTCAGTGTATTCAAAGGAAAGAAGGACATATTATCTTAAAAAGACAATTCTACTTTGAAGTTTGTTAAATAGCAGTGTGATTGAGAACAAATTATTTTATCTCTGATCCTCATTTCCTCTATGACATAGTTACTAGTGTCACAGGATTACTGTAAGGATTAAAGGATATCGTGTAAGTGAACCACTAATTTAATAAGACAACAGTGCTCAAATTTTAGAACCATCAAAATCACCTGGCAGGCTTGTTAAAAACACAAACCATTGCTCCTTCCCTCAATACCCTTTCTATAAGTTAAGTTTGAGGCAAGACAAGAATTTGCACTTCTAACAAGTTCAAGTGAAAGTGACAGTGAAGTCGCTCAGTCGTGTCTGACTCTTAGCAACCCCATGGACTGCAGCCCACCAGGCTCCCTTGCCCATGGGATTTTCCAGGCAACAACAATGGAGTGGGTTGCCATTTCCTTCTCCAATGCATGAAAGTGAAAAGGAGATGCTAAAACTCTTTGTATAGGAACTTGGAGACCCTTAGTCAAAGCCGGTAAGTATTAACACCAAGATAAAGGTAATAAACATTAATAAAATTAATTTGACCCCAAAGACCAAAGGGTTAGATCAGTGAATGTGTAGTATAAATTGTCACCTATATAAACATTTATTCCTCCTCTACGCAAGTGCATGCGTATCTAACACCATGTGCTTGGTGCATGCATGCTCAGTAATGTCCAACTCTCTGAGACCCCTTGGACTGCGTAGCCTGCCAGGTTCCTCTGTCCATGTAATTTTCCAGGCCAGAATACTGGAGTGGGTTGCCATTTCCTCTTCCAGGGGATTTTCCCTGGGATTGAACCTGTGTCTCTAGCACTGGCAGGCGGATTCTTTACTGCTGAGTCACCTGGGAATCCCCATCTTACACCACAGAAAATAATTAAAAAGAACACTTCAACAACCTTGTAAGGGTGTTGTGCCAGATGAACTAGGAATAAAAAAAGATTAACAAAAATATTTAAGCCTGAGATTATCTTAGAACAGGAGGAAGGCCAAAGATTGGCTGTAAAATCTTGAATGAAACTCTCTTCCCTAGACATTTCCACTAAGAAGGAAGACTAAGAATAGACATAACTGAAAAAGATACAACAACATGGCAGATAGGTGTCCAATAGGAGATGCTGCTGAGAAATAACATTCTATAATATATGATATTGGCTATTGCAGTGATTAAAGAATAAGGCTTGAGGGTGAGGAAGTTTATGTTGTGGTGTTCATGTTATGACTCTAACCACCATAGCCATTTATTTGTTTTGCTCTCAATTCTTCCTAACACTCTTAACCCAGGATCCTCAAGAGAAACAAGCCCCAATGATCTAAACAGTGATTCTAAAACTGTGTCCCCAGACCAGGAGCATCAGTATCCTCTGGAAACTTGTTAAAATTACCAATTAAGAGTATCACCTCACATCTGAGCCAAAAACGAGGAGGACAGGACCAAGCAATCTGGTTTTATAAGTCATTAATAAGTTGAATGTTAAAATTTGAGAGTTCAGGGAAATGGCAGCCATTGGAAGTAAAAACAAAACAAAACAAAACAAACCCCTAAACCTGTCCTCTGTGCATTTAAAATGATTCTGTAAGTACTATCTTTAGGAGAATGGAGAAAGTAGCCAAATCATTTTCTATGATGTATAGTTTGAATGAGGAGTGCCACTGCAGATAGATTTCAGATTTATATACCACAAGGGCAGGCAGGCAGGCAACAAAATCATTTTTATTGCTGTGATTATATTAACTTATCTGTGATATCAAGTAAATGGAACTTTAGAAGGCTTCATTCTGATTGCTGTAAATCAGTTTTCATTTTAGTCCTGCCAATACTGACCAGTTGAAGACACTGGTCATCTGAAGATCTTTTTCACATCCATACTAAGTTTCCTCATTTATTTTTTCATTTGCAATAGTATTCCTTTACTTAGAAATACCATAATTTATATAACCAATCCTTGTTGTATTTATGTTGTTTCTAATCTTTTCTTATTTAAAGTAATGCTGTAATAAACAACTCTATATACAAGTAACTTCATATGTTTGTAGATATTTTCTTAGAAGCCAAATTGTTGGGTCAAATATACATGACAACTGAACTATGTCTCTATTTTGAATATTGCCTATTTTACTATTGGGCATTTTTGCTTATTATTTTTTAGGTGCTCTTACAATATAGAAGATAGTATGCTTTGTCTTTTATTTCTACATTGCAAATATTTTGTTCTAGTCTATGCTTTATCTTTTGATTGTTTAGGATATCTTATTTAGTATGGAAATGGTTATATTTTTCTTTAAATCTGTCAGGATTTTTCTCTATGACTACTGGGAAATTCATAGGCAAGAACGTGAAAATAGTCATCAACACACAAAAAGATACAAGACTTCATTAGTACAGTGTGGTTCCCGAAATCCAATGAGGGGCACAAGAACAACTGGATTTTGTTCCTATACACACACATACACACACACACACATGCACAGATCTGCAAAGATATCTACAGAGATATCCATAATACAGTGCTATGTAAAAAAATTAAATTGAAAAACAATTTCCATAGCATTATTTGGAGTATATTATAAAGGGTATGTGTGTGTGTGTGTGTGTGTGTGTGTGTGTGTGCATGTTTAAAAAGAGACATATGAATGGACACCCACCAAATTAATTAACTCACAAATGAAAATAGGATGGGGGTATAAAAAGATAATGTTTTCTCTGTATATCTTACATTACTTTTCTTGCCCACTGAAACAAGCCTTAAGTTTTATAAACATATAAATTATATTGAAAAGGAGCAATGATCAATAATAAGGTTGTAAAGGTATATTTATAATATACTACTGTACTACATTTGATGTGATTATTTTATTGGTAAGGGATTTACAGCATCAAAGTAAAAACTTACAGAACACATATTTAATAATGGACTTTTAGAAGGGTAGTGGTTGTACTTTTGATCAAAAAGTTTTAGTTTACCTGGAAATGCTTTAGGAATAAAAGAGACATGCTTTAGCAGAAGAAAATAAATAGTACTTCCTAGGAAAGTATAATATACAGAGGTCAAAGGCACAGAGAAGACAACAAATGCATATGGATTTGGTGAACACGGGCTCTAGGTAGAAATGGACATTAGACAGATGAGAAATAATAGTTGGAAAGGTAAAACATAACCACATTATGACTGTATACAATGAAAAATTCATTCAAGATTCAGAAAAAAATGATAAACCATGGAAAACAGTTCAGTTCAGTTTAGCCACTCAGTCATGTCCGACTCTTTGTGACCCCATGAACTGCAGCACAACAGGCCTCCCTGTCCATCACCAACTCCCGGAGCATATCCAAACTCATGTCCATTGAGTCGGTGATGCTATCCAACCATCTCATCCTCTATCATCCCCTTCTCCTCCTGCCCTCAATCTTACCTAGCATTAGGGTCTTTTCAAACGAGTCAGCTCTTCACATCAGGTGGCCAAACTACTAGAATTTCAGCTTTAGCATCAGTGCTTCCAAAGAACACCCAGGACTGATCTCCTTTAGAATGGACTGGTCGGATCTCCTTGCAGTCCAAGGAACTCTCAAGAGTCTTCTCCAACACCACAGTTCAAAAGCATCGATTTTTCGGTGCTCAGATTTCTTCGCAGTCCAACTCTCACATCCATACATGGCCACTGGAAAAACCATAGCCTTGACTAGACGGACCTCTGTTGGCAAGGTAATATCTCTGCTTTTAATATGCTGTTAAACTAAGATCACGGCATCTGGTCCCATCACTTCATGGCAAATAGATGGGGAAACAGTGGACACAGTGGCTGACTTTACTTTTCTGGGCTCCAAAATCGCTGCAGATGGTGACTGCAGCCATGAAATTAAGACGTTTACTCCTTGGAAGGAAAGTTATGACCAACCTAGACAGCATAATAAAAAGCAGAGACATTACTACGCCAACAAAGGTCTATCTCGTCAAGGCTATGGTTTTTCCTGTGGTCATGTATGGATGTGAGAGTTGGACTCTAAAGAAGGCTGAGCGCCAAAGAATTGATGCTTTTGAACTGTGGTGTTAGAGATGACTCTTGAGAGTCCCTTGGACTGCAAGGAAATCCAACCAGTCCATCCTAAAGGAGATCAGTCCTGGGTGTTCATTGGAAGGGCTGATGTTGAAGCTGAAACTCCAATACTTTGGCCACCTGATGTGAAGAGCTGACTCACTGAAAACACCCTGATTCTGGGAAAGATTGAGGACAGGAGGAGAAGGACATGACTGGATGAGATGGTTAGATGGCATCACCTACTCGATGGACATGGGTTTGGGTAAACTCCGGGAGCTGGTGATGGACAGGGAGGCCTGGTGTGCTGTGGTTCATGGGATCACAAAGAGTCAGACGTGACTGAACTGAGCTGAACTAGGTTGGTCATAACTTTCCTTCCAAAGAGTAAGCGTCTTTTAATTTCATGGCTGCTATCACCATCTGCACTGATTTTGGAGCCCCCAAAATAAAGTCAGCCCCTGTTTCCCCATCTATTTGCCATGAAGTGATAGGACTGGATGCCATGATCTTGGTTTTCTGAATGTTGAGCTTTAAGCCAAGTTTTTCACTCTTCGCTTTCATTTTCATCAAGAGGCTCTTTAGTTCTTCTTCGCTTTCTGCCATAAGGGTGGTGTCATCTGCATATATGAAGTTATTGATATTTCTCCTGGCAATCTTGATTCCAGCTTGTGCTTCCTCCAGCCCAGCGTTTCTCATGATGTACTCTGCACATAAGCTAAATAAGCAGGGTGACAATATACAGCCTTGATGTACCTCTTTTCCTATTTGGAACCAGTCTTTTGTTCCATGTCCAGTTCTAACTGTTGCTTCTTGACCTGCATACAGGTTTCTCAAGGGGCAGGTCAGGTGGTCTGGTATTCCTGTCTCTTGAAGAATTTTCCACACTTTATTGTAATCCATACAGTCAAAGGCTTTGGGATAGTCAATATAGCAGAAGTAGATGTTTTTCTGGAACTCTCTTGCTTTTTCCATATGGAGTACTTAAAAATTATTTTTATGTTACACAAAGATTTTAGACAGGACAGTTAAAAAGAATGCCATCATCATGAAAATAAAATGTGTTTTTATAAGGAATATGTATTACATAAGGAATATATATTACGTGATGACAAAAAAATATGACTCAAGTTAGTGTAAAAGAAAAAGGTGGTAAAATACTGGAAAAACCTAAAGATGATTTTGGAAAGTGAAAGAACAATGGAGAGGACAATTTCAAAAGGGTGGGGTTATTAAAAGAAAAAGGAGGGCCATGTTGTTTATGAAGAGTGAAGATCAACCAGAAAGTGTTAATACTTAGGGAAGGTTCCCAGAGAAACAGTGTGATTGTTTAAGACAGATCTTATAAAAGGGATTTAGCTACAGCAATCAGAGAAGAAAAGGAAATAAAAGGAATCCAGATAGAAAAGAAGAAACTCTCACTGTTTGAAGATGACATGATACTGTACATAGAAAACTCTAAAGATAGTATCAGAAAATTACTAGTGCTAATCAGTAAATTTAGCTAAGTTGCAGGATACAAAATCAATACACAGAAATCATTTGCATTTCCATATATTAACAATGAAAAATCAGTAAGAGAAATTAAGGAATCAATCCCATTCACCACTATAACAAAAAAAATTAAATATCTAGGAATAAACTTACCTAAGGAGACAAAAGAACTATACACATAAAATTATAAGGCCTTGATGAAAGAAGTCAAAGATAACATAAACAGATAGAGAGATATTTCATGTTCCTGGGTAGAAAGAATAAATATTGTGAAAATGACTATACTACCAATGCAATCTACCGATTCAATGGGATCCGTATCAAATTACCAAGGGCATTTTTCACAAAACTAGAGCAAAAAACTTCACAATTAATATGGAAACACAAAAGACCCCGAATAGCCAAAGCAGTCTTCTTTCTTGAGAAAGAAGAATGGAACTGGAGGAATCAACCTTTCTGACTTCAGATTATACTACAAAGTTACAGTCATCAAGATAGTATGGTACTGGTACAAAAACAGAAATATAGACCATTGGAACAAGATAGAAAGCCCAGAAATAAACCTGTGCACCTACAGGTATCTTATTTTTGACAAAGGAGGCAAGAATATACAATGGGGCAAAGGCAGCCTCTTCAATATATGGTGTTGGGAAAACTGGACAGCTACATGTAAAAGAATAAAATTAGAACACTTCCTAACACCATGAACAAAGATAAACTCTAAATGGATTAAAGACCTAAATGTAAGATCAGAAACTATAAAACTCTTAGAGGAAAGCAAAGGGAGAACAGTTGATGACATAAATCAAAGCAAGATCCTCTATGACCCACCTCCTAGAGTAATGGAAATAAAAACAAAAGTAAACAAGGGGGACCTGATTAAACTTAAAAGCTTTTGCACAGCAAAGGAAACTATAAGCAAGATGGAAAGACAACCCTTGGAATGGGAGAAAATAATAGCAAATGAAACAACTGACAAAGGTTTAATTTCCAAAATATACAAGCAGCTCACAATTCAATCCCAGGAAAACAAACAACCCAATCAAAAAGTGGGGAAAAGACCTAAACAGACATTTCTCCAAAGAAGACATACAGATGACTAAAAAACACATGGAAAGATGCTCAACATTGCTCATTATCAGAGAAACGCAAATCAAAACTACAATGAAGTATCACCTCACACTGGTCAGAATGGCCATCATCAAAAAGTCTACAAACAATAAATGCTGGAGAGGGTGTGGAGAAAAGGGAATACTTTTGCATTGTTAGTGGGAATGTAAATTGATACAGCCACTACATAAGATGGTATGGAGATTCCTTAAAAAACTAGGAATAAAACCAACATATGGCCCAGAAATCCCACTCCTAGGCATATACCATGAGGAAACCAAAATTGAAAAAGAGACATGTATCTCATTGTTTACTGCAGCATTATTTACAATAGCTAGAACATGGAAGCAACCTAGATGTCTACCGACAGATGAATGGATAAAGAAGTTGTGGTATATATACACAATGGAATATTACTCAGCCATAAAGAGGAATGCACTTGAGTCAGTTCTAATGAGGTGGATGAACCTAGAACCTATTATACAGAGTGAAGTGAGCCAGAAAGAGAAATATAAATATTGTATTCTAATGTATTTATAAATGGAATCTAGAAAAATGGTACTGAAGAATTTATTTACTGCACAGCAGTGGAGAAACAGACATAGAGAATAGACTTATGGACATGGGGAGGAGGGAGGAGAGGGTAAAATGTATGGAAAGAGTAACATGGAAACTTACATTACATATGTAAAATAGAAAGCCAACGGGAATTTGCTGTATGGCTCAGGAAACTCATACAGGGGCTCTGTATCAACCTAGAGGGGTGGGATGGGGAGGGAGATGGGAGGGAGGTTCAAAAGGGAGGGGATATATGTATATGTAGGGCTGATTCAAGTTGACGTTTGACAGAAAACAACAAAGTTCTGTAAAGCAATTATCCTTCAATTAAAAAATAAATTTAAAAAAAGAAAAAAGAAAGAGAAAAAAGAAGAAACTCATACCTACATGGAGGGAGATGATGCTACTATTATGATTAAATTAAAATAATAAAAATTTCCCTGATGTGTCCAAATACAAGTGATACTTTATTCTTTTTGAGCATCCGAAGAATTCGTATGTTCCTCTCTTAAGCATTTATTACTGACTTCTCAGGTGGCTTAGTGGTGAAGAATCTGCTTGCCAATGCAAGATACGCAGGTTCAATCCTTGGGTCAGGAAGATCCTCTGGAGAAGGAAATGGCATCCCACTCCAGTATTCTTGCCTGGGAGATCCCTTGGACAGAGGAGCTTGGCGGGCTACAGACCATAGGGTCACAGAGTGTTGGACATAACTTAGCAACTGAGCACAAACATCTTAAGTATTCTGGGGCTCGATTTAGCCCCTCTGTGAGTCTGCGATCATCTAAGACTTCCATGAGAGGTACTGGGGCTGTAACTAACAGTGGATGACCCTAACACGTGTTCCTGTGCTCACAGAGCTAGTATCCGGTTACTATGATGCATTACTGGAATCTAGGAACATGGCACACACAGAAACTGCCACTCATTACATGAATAGGAAGATGAAGCTTTTAAAAAAAAAGAAATACAAGTGTAATCTAGAAATTAATTGGGGTCCTCTCTTAAAGCTAGTAAATTCCTTACCTTAAAGGTCATGACATTCCAAGTTTCTTCATTATTGGCTTTGGGGTGTCATCTCTCTAAATCCTTCCTGTTGATCACAGCCTCCATATGCATCTGTTATCAATATGTTCCCAAGCCTTTACCCATGTTTTACTTTACCTAGTTCTCCTGCCTACTTCGCCTGAGGAAATTCTACAAACCTTTAAGGCTCAGTTCTAAATGACACTTCTCCAATATCTCCAGAGAAAAAGGTCACTTCCATGGCACTTTGTTCATGGTTGTGCCCTGTGTAATCTTGAGATGTACATAGGTCTTTCCACTATTGTTAATAATTACCAGGACTAATACTACATGATTTATTAAGTGCTTACTCTGTGCTAGGCCCAGTACTAGCTGCCAGCATAGTTATCTAACTTATTATTAACAACACAATTAGGTAGGCAATTCTATTAGTATTTTACAGGTGAGAAAACTGAGGCTCAGAGTTTTAATAACTTGCTACTCATTCAGGAGCAGAACTGGGAATTAGCCTCAGATTTGATATTCCAAAGTCTGTTTTCTTTCTGACAAGTTATAGTGCCTCTTTGGGTGTGGACTGAGGGCATGTTTACATCTTACTAATTCCGAGGTCTCCTTGTCATCCCCCATGCCATTCTCCCTGCTATCATCCAACCAGCGGCACTCACAAGTGATTACTGAAATTCCAATGTTAAAAATGCTCAGCTTTCACAAAAGACACTTATTTGTAGCACACTTTTGAGCAGACACATGATATTTTGTCTTTTGTTATGTCTTTTATTTTTTGTTTACCTTCTACAAATGTTGTGTTGGTTTCTGCCATACAACAACACAGATCAGCCATAATTATACATATATCTCCTCCTTCCTGAGCCTCCCTCCCCTCCCCACCACCTCACCTCTGTAGGTCACCACAGAGTGCCAGACTGTGCTCCCTATGTTATACAGCACCTTCGCACCAACTATCCCTTTTATACATGATAGTGGACATATGTTGATGCTACTTTCTCCATTCCTCCCACTCACTCCCTCCCCAATGTGTCCACAAGTCCACTCTCTACATCTGCATCTCCATTCCTTTCTGAGAAGAGATGGAAATCTAAAAGTTTATAAATAATAATAGGATGTAGGCTGAGTTAATACTTTCACTGGTTGTTGTTTAATGGCTAAGTCGTGTCTGAGTTTTTTGCGACCCCATGGACTGTAGACCACGAGGCTCTTCTGTCCATGGGATTTCCCAGTAAGAATACTGGAGTGGGTTGCCATTCACTTCCACTGATATCTTTTATTAAATATGAGGTATAAATCTAACTTCCAATTATTCAATTGGATAATTAATTTTTCTGGATAGTTTATTTAAATTTATTATCAAATGCTCCACTGACATTTAATAACTAAAATTGTTACTATTAGTTTTTTGATACTGTTGTAAAGCTATGTGTATACAGTTGATCACTGAACAACTTAAGTTTGAGATGGGCAGGTCCATTTATTTGAAGATTTTTTTCAATATTAAATACTACAGAACTACACCATCTATTGCTAACTGAATCCTATGCAGAACCGCTGATCTGGAGGAAACACGCACATAAAGGAAGCAGGCATTGGGAGGGCCGATTACGGTATAGGTACATTTTTGACTGCATAGAGGGTTGGCATCCCTGACCCCTGAATTGTTCAAGGTCAACTGATATTTTAATGCTATTGCAAAGTTAAAATTCAGGTTTTAAGAAGAATTCATAAAATAAGCTATTCTAAGAGCATCTTAAAAAAAAAATTCTTGACTTTGAAGTCAAAAAGTTTCTAAATCAAAGCTAACTACATTTACAATGAATCAAATTATTCAGATTCATTAACTAAAACAATATCTTACTGATGGATATGAGTAAAGAAAGCATTTTTATATTTTATAACAGTAGAAAATTGGACACTTCCCTGATGGCCCAGCAGGTAAAGAATCTGCCTGCAATGCAGGAGACATAGAAGACATAAGGGTTGGGAAGATCCCCTGGAGGAGGAAATGGTAACCTACTCCAGTATCCTTGCCTGGAGAATTCCATAGACAGAGGAGCCTAGCAGGCTACAGTCTATAGGGTTGCAAAGAGTTGGACATGACTGAGTGACTAACCATTCATATTTGGATTACATCAGTAAAATTATTCTTATTAAAAATAGGGGTAAAATAACAAATTTTAAAATTCTGTTTTATTAATCATGAGTATAATAACTAGCATTTATCATCAGATATTCCTGACAACTAGTTGCATTACTATATATATATATATATGTGGCTGTGCCGAGTCTTAATCGTGCACTCAGGATCTTTTAATTCTGGCATGCGAACTCTTAGTTGTGGTATGTGGGATCGAGTTCCCTGACCAGGGGTTGAACATGAGGCCCCAGCACTGGGAGTACAGAGTCTTAGCCACTGGACCACCAGGGAAGTCCCAGGCATATTTTTTAGTTTTAAAAGACGTGGCAAAAACTTTATCACATACACAAACTACCTCAAATAGGGTTACTTGTCTTATCTACATCAGAAAACTATATAATTCACTGATTACTCTTCATGCATCAAATTATGCAAATAAAACAAGGTCAGTAATCTGGGTAGAGAGAAGTGGTTCTACAGCTCCAAGCTGGGTAATTAGATCTATACTCAGCAGTTCAGAGCTACCTCTGAACTCTCTCTCACACTGAGAACCTATAGCTCTTTTCGAGAAATCTAAGCTTTTTAAATGATAAATAGACTCAGGTTGTCATCAGTGAATTACATTTAAGGTATTACCCTGAATGTGAAATATATTCTCCATCAATTTCTCTAAAGGAATCATTTTAATATTTAATAGTTTCTGTTTCAGTTATATGGAGCTGCTATAGTTGGTTAAAGAAATCCACAATATTTTATACCTTCTAAACCCTAAAGATACTAGTTATCAAAATATATCATAATTACAAAAAACCAAACTTGGATGGCTTAGTGTCTTTATGTAATATAACAGCAAAAATATATCATATGTCTAGCTTAGCTCACTATGAAAAGTATTATTTTACAGTCAATTCAGCATGTGTCAGGACATTGTACAGTACACTTAGAAGCATAAGAAAGTTACATTTCAGTATGGCCTGTAAAATATTATGACCACAAAAAAAAGAAGAGTTTTTAAAACACAATTTTAAAATAGTAAGTATTTTGAATGCATTTTCCTTTTGCTATAAAGTTTTTAACATAATTAAAAACATTTTCTTAAGTATCAAAGGGCAGTGGAAAAGTATACTCTACTTTCTGGTTCAGTTAGTCCTAGTTTGTAGGGGTGTGGTATAGCATTTTCAGCTACTGGTCTCTTATTATTATGCAAATACGATACTTTGTACCTGATTTGAACAATAACAGAGTCATAGCTGCCTGGTGACTAAAAGACACTACATATGAAAACTTTCAGGCCACTGCATTCAACCAGTATATCCAATTAGCATTCCACCTGGTTTTCAAAGCCCATAAGGAAAAAACTACTGGTTTGCTTAGTCTAATATATAGATGACAAGTGGAAGATCTAATCCCATCCCTACATGAAAAGTTAAACTGATACTGCATACATGAAAGATGGTATCACCACAAGAACAGAAATTACTCATCCCTGTAGAAATTATGAAAAGTTAATGCCATAGGACAGTGGTTTAAAAACTTATTTTGGCTGTGTAATTCTTTCTTTCACTAAACTCTTTTACAGGAGGTATTAAAAAAACAACCACCACAATAAAAAAAAGGCTACCTAAGTGGACCTGATAGACTCAAATCTCATTTCTGCCTCCCAAACAGCACAGCTCTCTCAACCTCATGCCAGCAATTCCCATGGCCCCTTAGAGGACGCTGGAGCAGTCTAAAAATAACAGCTATGAGAGGAACTCTACTAGGGGAAAGGAACTGTTCAAAACTGAATATTCTTTTGGTGAAAAGTTGAAAATCCTAAAAACCCCAATTTCTCTTTCATTCTGGGTAATATTTTGGGGAAAAAAATAAGTGGAAAAACTCATTTATGAAATAAATTACTTTCACTGGTTTCTAAATACCATTCTCTACACCAAATTTGCTTGCAGAAATGATTAATCAGAAATGATTAATTCCAATTCGGGGATGTGGACATGTCAAAAGGATAAAGCAGCCAGTTTGAAGGGGCACCCAACTGCCAAATTTTGGCTAATATGGTCATTTTATAATAATGTAATAATGGACTATAACCTTTTGAATAAAATACGAATCTGAGTCAACAGAGAAATGAACAAATGGGAAGAAGGGGAATGCTCTTTCTTACATACAATGGAATTAATGGAAAGATGGAGTTAGAAAATCATCAACATGCTTAAATGCGTAGGTAAAAGTTTATTGTGAAATCTGTAATTTACATTTTATGCACAATGATTTAATTAGCCTTTGGCTCTTTCATCAGATTATAAGCAACACAAACGCAGAGTGCCTCTGTTTTCTGTGTTTAGCACAGTTGCTGGCCCACACTGGCTATTCAAAAAATACTTGCTGAATATTTAACAGCATTGCCTTGGTCTAGTTTTAAAAGCCATCTCCATTCTTTTCAATACCTAGAATTAATACTGACAAGTCAGATATGGTTCATATGCTACAAGAAAAGTGTAGCAGTTTCTATACTTAGCCCTCTACCCACTGTAGCTCTCACCTTAAGAAGGCAAACAGGCTCCTCGAAGAGATCTCAATTATGAACCATTCTTAGTAATTTACTCTCTGCAGCCCCATGGACTGTAGCCCGCCATACTCCCCTCTCCATGGAATTCTCCAGGCAAGAATATTGGAGTGAGTAGCATTTCCTTCTCCAGGGGATCTTCCTGACCCAGGGATCAAACCTGACCCTTCCTGACCCTGGTCTCTTGCATTGCAGGCAGATACTTCACAGTCTGAGCCACCAGGGAAGTCCCAGTAATTTAAAAGCTTCTAATGTCTACAATTCAACTTCCATTTAAAATTTCAGTCTACATTGTTAAGTGTTAAAATATTATAAGTGTTCATATAGACACACACAAGTAAAATTTTTAAGACACATTATGTTGAAGCCAATCTACTTGTAATAATTAATTTAATAATGAAGTAATTTAATAAAGTTCTAAAACTCCAACCACTCTGAATTCAAGGTTTGTCAAAGATGTTTTCAAATATGACTAATATCTGAACCAAACTACACCGCTCTCAGTTAGCCCCCATAGTACAACTGTGTTAACTTAATTCATTTCTAAACCTAGGTCAATCCACTAAAGACTGATAAAACAGAATAAAGAATATTTCAATACATTATAGCATCACACACAGAAAACTGCTTTACTGATGTCCATGACAGTCCAAATTGCATTGACATTTGTTATTGACAGTCCCAAAATAGCAACATCTATTCCTATAGCAAATTAAGCAAGACTAGCTAGTCTATTACTATGCAAATAAAATTCATTAGTGAGCTAACAATTTCATTTCTACAGATGCTGCTGGACTTGAAGTCCTATTACTATTCAATATTATAAGATGTTTTGGACTGAATCAAATTTCAGTAAGATAAGAACATAAAAAAATGTATTTTTAAGATTTCTATCAGTATTTTTGATTTATTTTCTTAAACAATAATCACTACTTATAATTCCTAAATATCCAACTGTGTATTTAATATTCTCAAGTAATACACTTGAATAGATTCTCCCTAAAAAGAATTGTTTAAACTTTCTTGAGCAGAAAAAATCCCACTAAGCCAATAAACTCTCAATAAAATTTACTAACTAGACTAATTAAAACTGTATTACTATAAAGAGAAAATCACAAAGTTGTAATTCCTCTTAACTGGCTCTTAATTGTCTCCATTTTTTGTGACTGCTCTCGTGTTTGTGCTTACAAATCAAAAAACACCTTAGTTCTCCATAAATCTGTACTGTACTTTTTGATTGACCCATCAACAAAAAAAGAGAAAAAAAAAAAGAAATAAAAGATCTACAAACCCAAGTTGAAATACTTATAACTGTACTTTTAAAAAGGTACATTATCATTTGACCATCCATTAAGCCATTTTAACTTATTTGGCTTTTCTCCATGTGATTTTAAAAAATACAGCTACAAGACAACAGAGCAGATAAAATACCATAGTAAAAAATGATGAGATCAAAGTCCACAGAGAACAGAACAAAGGACAATTGGAGAGAGTTAGGTGAGGTTAGAAGGATGTTTATAAAGCAGTGGTAGCAGAGAACTATCTTACTGGGATAGTTTAGAAGAGTACCTGTCCTTGCAAGATACCTTTAGGGCTTGTTGGAAAAGGATCCTCCCTGAAGTTCCTGGTGATCCTTCATGGTCAGGGCCTTCTGAGCAGTGGAACTGAAGGGCTCTACTAGCAGAGGATGTCTCCACTCTCCCAGAACCATTTCCTCCCATTCTATAGGTAATAAAGCCTAGAGGCTTCTTTTCACTCAAAGAGCTATTCCAGGGTACAGGCGCCTCTTCCCTCCTCAAGATAGAATCTATTTATATTCCAGAGTGAAAGAGAAGGTCCTTGGGCAGGTCAGCTGGTCTACTTCTTTGTCTCCTCTGTTCCTTCCCTCTCTCTTCCTTACATCCTCTCTCCCCCTACTAGAAGGGAGGATGTACCAGGAGCAGCTACACAGGTTTCAAGTTTTAAAATTTTGGAGCATTGCTATGGGGCAACTCTTGTACACAGAGGTACCTGGCTCTTACCATGTTACCCTGTAAAAAGGGGCAACCAACACCATGCTCTATGAATAAACTAAAGGTCTGTCCCCTACCCAAGTGTCTCCTATTTCTGTGTGCGCATGTATGTGTGTGTGTGTGTGTGGTTTTTACTAAAGTTAGCCTGTGGCTAGCTAGCATGCATGTAGAAAATACCTTCACAAGACTTAAGTTGCTCACCATATTTCAAGAGCAGCCACTACCTTGATGAATGCTGCACAGGTGGGAAATGCCCACTTTATTTGCCATAATATAGTCAGAGCTGAACTTCCTATCTACTCATTCACAAAACCAAGAAAAAAGTAAGATAAGATCTGACACTATTTTACTATTCTCTTAAAAAAACAGAATATTTTACTATTGATTATAGAGACATAGTTTTCTTTTTTCCTGTCCCTTCTCACTTAAATATGCTACTATGACAACAACAACAAAAAACTGATAAAAAGCCTAGTTACAAGAAAAGACAGTAAATGTCTGCAGTGGTTCATTGAATTTAATTATTCAGCTCTCTTTTTTGTACTTTTAGCAAATACACAAATAGCTGTATCAGATTTCTGGGACACAGAATTTTATACTTAGCTTTAATAAACATGGGAAGTCCAAAAGGGAGGGGATATATGTGCATGTATGGCTGATTTATTTTGCTGTATGGTATATACTAACACAGCATTCTAAAGCAACTATACCCCAATACAAATTGATTTAAAAAGACAAAAACTGTAAAAGATGGCTACAAAAATGTAGTCAACAGATCCTTGGGGTGGTAATTAAACTTATTAAATATACCTATCAACTGCTTCCAAATATCAACCGCTACCAAGTCCAAATATCAGCTGGAAACCAGCTAATAGAAATTTAATGTATCATTTTCTAAAATGAAATAAACAGCTGTCAAATTAACTTCCAACAATTTAATGTAAAATATTCTGAATTACTGTCTGGAGAATTTTCCATGGTGTATAAAAGAAAAATGATTACAAGCAGTTAAATGCTGTTTCAGTACTTCCCAAATCTATATCATTACTGTTATTTCAACAATAATATAAGTAATTAAAATAACATAGTATAAAATAAACATAACTGTAAACTATGAAACATGGTTTAAAATGTAAATTTAAACCATGAAACACAGTTTACATTTATGTTTATTTTACACTGTTATTTTAATTATTTATATTATTGTTCAAAGAGAATTAGTAAAATTCCAGATATACAGAGTATTTGACAAAAGTAAATACCACAAAATAGTCAATGCTCCCTGATAATTATACATTTACTATAATTTAATATTGCAATTACTAAAATTATATCAATAAATTACAAAATAATCTAATAAATTCACTTCCTAAGCTTGGAATATTTCATTAAAATCAACTGTGGATCTATACCAAATCTTTCAAATAATAAAATTTGTAACAAATTATATACAATTTAACTAACTTTACTTTTCACGTAAAACATGCATTTATACACTGGCTACTTGCAAAAAGCATATATGCAAAGTTTGATAGTTACAGTTATACAGATCTAACAGGAAAGTTATATAATAATATGGTAATAGTACCTATAAGAGGGAAAGCAAAACTTGTACTATCTTCACATTTTCCTACTTAAATATGAATAGGGGCAACAAAGAAGACACAGAGAATGAGAAAATGGATAAAAATGGTGATGATAACTTCTATGTGAAATTTTACTGATTCAACATATAAAAATAAAACCAGTTTCAGGAAAGTAAAACCACTTGTATTACTTCCAATCTTATTCCAAGATTATACACAGTATTTTTTTTTTTTTTCTTTTGATCTTTTGGCTGAAGACCTATAGGCTGTATAAGGATAAATGAAAATTTAGTTTATATCCAGAAAACTTCTAAAAGTCATTCTGAGACAAACTGTTCCATGTGCTTGAACAATTTGTGCTGTAATTCCAGAAGCCACTGATTACCAACATTAAAGAGATCAAATGCCTAAAGGTATGTATATACTTGTATATGTCTGTATGCGCCAAGAGAAAACTGAATACACTCAGGGGCAAGGGCATTGAAGTGAGGAGAGGTGAGGAGACAGTAATTCATTGATCTTTCCTTTTTACATATTTGTGTTGATTCAACTGTTATAAGAATGTGTTATTTTAGTAATAAAAGTCCTTGAAGACTTAGCAAAAAAGTAATGTTAAGAACAATGAAGGAAAACGCAATAGTAATATTACTCATCAAAACGTATTCCCTGTGCAAATGAAGAAAACATTACAAAGCTAACAAAGAAACTGATAAAATCTCAAGAGTATAATTAAGTACTCCTCTGGTAAACTATAGTTCAGAAACTTCGCTTTCTTAAAATTGTAAAATTTTAAAAGGGTTCAAAAGTTACTCCTCTAGGGCTTAATGAGTAGAAATGAAAGAAAGAACATATTAACTTAAAAAAACTGGTAGCGCAAATGTTGCCCATTTCATGAAAAACAGCTAAGTCACATGGACATTTTATTTTAGGAGAAAATGAGATAATTTAGTACTTCTAACAGAGAAGACTATAAATACATGAAAATAATATTAAGAATAAATGCATGGAATGAAATATTTTAAAGGAGAATACCAGCATTCTTTCATTGATCTTTATAGACTACAGGGAGGAAAAAATTCCTTAAGAAAGTAATCAAAGCAATCTTTGATGTCAGTCCACTTCTCCAGGTGTTCTTTCCTCAGCCTGGATGTTTGACTTACTGTGGATCTAATTATTATTTTCTTTGAAGTTGGTTGCTCCCTAATCCTTTAAGAATAAGTTAAGAATTACAAAGACTACTATATCTTCCATTCACTTATTCGTCACACAATATGTGAACACCAACTGTGTGCCAGGTACTGGTAAGGCCATGATAATATGATTATGAGCCGGAGCAGAGATGGCCCCTTTCCTATGTGACTTACCATCTTCTACTGAAAAGTGGTTATTAATCAAAAACAGCCAGGAAAAATGTAAATCTATAGTAAGAAAGAGGAAGAAAACATACATTGTGTTATTATATAGTTCATAACAGGGAGGTGAAAGAGATAAAAAAAAACACACCAAAAAAAACGGCTTCTTTAAGATAGATGAAATCTAAAGGATTTAGTAGAGAAAAACTAAGTGGAGAATAAGGAACAGTGTGTGAGGCAGAGAGAACAAGTTATACAAAAGCTCAGGGGCAAGTTAAAGAGCATCTCTAAAAGAAAGGAGGCTTGAAAGGAGGCCAGGAAGACGGGAGGTGGGAGATGAGGGAAACACACGTACGTGATGAAAATGAAAGGAGGCAATGGCCAAACAATATAGGGACCCCCTGGGCCCTTTGAAAGGAGCGTTAAGTACTCATGTGTCATTCTGGAGCTGTACTTTGAAAGGATACAGCTCCAGTGGACAGAGCAGCTCAAGCAAGGCAAGAATGGACATAGAAGGAAGAGTTAAGAGAGGCAAAGCAGCTAAGAAGTGTCATGGATGACATGATAGGTACCTGGATTAGGTGCTGGAGGTGATGGTACAAAAGAAAGTGATGGAAAGAAATGAGAAGACTTAAGAGGCAGGTCTAATCAACAGGTCTTGATGAGGGACTAGAAATGAGAACACAGGAGAGAGAGTTGACTAGGGTGACTTTTAGGTTTCTGTTTTACAGAACTCTATCTATAGTTATGCCATTTACTGAACTGAACCAAGGATTAATGGAAGAAATAACCTTTGGTTTAGAGGGGGGAAATTATGTACTTGTTTTGGAATACTGCATTTGTGATATCCAGGAGTAGAGGCCAGCCAGGATAACATGGATCTAGAGCTCAGGGAAGAGCTCTGGGTTAGGAATATAAATATATAAGTTATTTCATAAAGGTCATTAACTGGGATGGAATGATACAAGAAAGAGTGCTAAATTTTAAAAGGGTCTAGGAACAAGCCAGGTAGAGAAGGAATCATTTGACCTAAGTATAAGGCTTAGGTCCTGCCCCCGGGGTCCTGAATATGTGGTGACTTGTTGCTTTTTCTGTACCAAAAGGGAGTTATTCATCAACCAGAAGTCTAGCAAGATAAAGCAGAGATCCACTAAGGGCTACAAACAATGAAAAAAGATGGCCCAAAAGGTTAGAAGGTAAAGAAAAGGAAGGTGAGTTTTGTATTACAAGAGCCAGAAAAGAAAAGCACAAAGAAAAACTGGCATTTTGCAACTACTTCCACTTTATAACCTCTTTGTTATCCCTTGGATTATTTTATTCCCAACTGTAAGCGATCGTCATAAGGGAGTTTCACCTTAAAAAAACAAAACAAAACTTTCATTAAGCATGTATCAAGTTTTGCTTTGACTTAATATTTAGTTGAAACTCCCTTTGGCTTTGGCAGGGGAAAGAGCAGAATGTCTCGGCTGACATCATTTTCCATGTTCCTAAGTTAGGCATGACCAAAATATGCAGTACAGTGATCACAGGATCAACTTTGCAGCTGAACAGTGCTAAGAAACTACTTCCCCTGAACTATAACGTCTAATTAAAAAATTTTACTTCTAAATATAATTATAATTCAGTTCTCTTTGATACATTTTCATTATATCATACCAGAAATTCCTATTATAATAAGAATGTTCTGTTTTGGTCTTCATTTTATCTAAATGTACACAGATACACTATGGAAATCATACAGAGAGAAGATGAAAAAAAAATAAGCGAACACTAGTAACACTGATTAAAACATAAAATATAGAACTCAACAGTATCAAAAACTAATTTTTGCCTGTGAAATAAGGAAGAATAAGGAAATTTCATTTTGACAGCAGACTCATCAGAGCTTTCTTCTGGTAGGTAGGGAGGGTTTTTGTTTTTCTTTTCCCCAAAGGTAGAGGTTTAGTGAATGCTTCCTTCAGCGTTTCTTATACTTAGAAAACACCTAAAATATTTCTTTAGTACTACCGTCTTTAGCAGCAAAGATGAAGGAGAAATGTCCTTAATTCTTATGCTCATAATTATTAAAATGTCCCTTCCTTATAAATTTTGCTCATACTGGCTCAGAAGGTAAAGAATCTGCCTGCAGTGAAGGAGACAAAGGTGATCCAGGTTCAGTCTCTGAGTTGGGAAGATCACCTGAAGGAGGAAATGGCAACCCACTCCAGCATTCTTACCTGAGAAGTCCCATGGACAGAGGAGCCTAGCAGGCTACAGTCCACAGGGTTGCAAAGAGCTGGACACAACTGAGCAACCAAGCACAATGGGGCTTGAATATGAATTTTGCTCTTCTATTCCTTGGGGGTTATGTCAAAGTTTGGGGAAGGAAGGAAGCAAAGAAGGCGGAAAAGAAAGAAGCTCTGAAATAATTTACCTATAAAATTCATGCTGCAAACAAATTTGATGTGACAGAACCATTAGTACCAAGAATGAGAGATGCTTGTAGCTGGAGGAAGAATACTTTTTAGGCAAAGAGTCAATGGAAAAATTCCATTATTAAAGTTAGCAAAGTAGTTTTTTTCAATTGGACATAGTTACTTTTAGATAAACTATAATTTAATGCTAAAAACTCAGATAGTAATAAATTAATACATAATTATTAGTCAATTTTTAAGGTGGTTTCTTACTAGAAACATATACATCTATGAAAAACTTACAAATAATGAAGAAAAAGGCACATATGTGAATAAGGAAAAGCTGATGTTTAGCATTAATCCAAGGTTGAAACTATTTTTTTCTTTTTAATACTGCAAAACCTTTTATTCTTGAAACTGGAGGTAGACTTTGAGTAAGAAGCTATTGAGTAAGGATCTTAACATTTTGATAATGTGAAAAAAGAACAAGTAAACTTAAAAAATATGCTATAACCTCTGAGGCAGTTTCTAATTTCTTTTCCTATCACTGTAACAAAGTTTGTATAACTAGAAAAATCTCAATGGGGTTAAGGCATCAATTATTTTCCCATTCTGCGAGTTACACAGGAGGAGGGGAATTATTAACAGGAATGATAAAGCTGTACTTGCATTTGGTAACGCAAAGAGAAGCTTACAAATGAGACATCTCATTAGTTTGAGCAGATGGATCAAAATTAAAGGCTGAATCGCCAACTTTTAATTTCCCAATAGCCAAGAAGAGCTTGAAGTCTTGCAGAGTATGACTGTTGAAAAGTCAACATGAAAAGATTTTCTCCATCTGTCATCACACATGCTTGAGTGGAACACAACTGCCTCCTACTGCTTTTAATACTTTTAAGACAAAGTTGCACATGAAATCTATTAAGTACATGAACACACAAGTTTGGATGATTGGTATACTGAAACCCATGCAACATTATGATCAGAGACCATCAGCATGGCTTTTGAACATGAAATTTGCTCTGTTCTAATTAAATCTAAGTGGAGAGAAACAAAATTAATTCATTTATATATATATATAAGAGGAAACTTAATTCTCAGCATGAAAAGTATTTATTTGCCTGAGAGTTATAGTTTTTTTTTTTTTTTAAATGGACACATATTTTTAGTCTTAATAATGGTCTGAAAAGCATTGCTCTAATAAAATTGTTTAGGGGAAGCACAACTAGAGAGAAAATCCAAAATATGAAACAATTTGAAGGCAAACAAATATACAAAATTAAGGAATAGTCATTGAAAGAATTTTTTTAACTAGTTGGCAAGGCAGTGGGGCACGAGATGGGGGCGAAAAAAAAAAATTGAATGTTTTCCTGAACTAGAACATACTGACTTACAATTTTTTACTACTGTACACTAACTGCTAAGCTATATTTACAAGGCAATAAAGTAAAGCTACAGTTTGTTAGGTACACAGCCCTATAAGAAATAACTTATGCTCCCTTAACAATAAAGAAAAGTATATTTATCAAATATATACTGGCAGCTTAATAACAATGCACTAATGTGCAGTTAGTTATAACTGAATTCCAGACCAAAGCTCTCTGTCTGCCTATTTCTCTTTGTGTCTCTCTCTGTACACACACACACACACACACACACACACACACACACAATTTACTGCACTATATGTAAAACAAAACATTTATACAGAAGAATTTCTTAGAATGAAGTGCATATAATTAGACCTTTCAGTCACTAGAGTTAGGCAGAATAATATAATTGAAGAGTTACTTTAGCTGTCAGTTTTTGAGATAATAAGTTAAAAGATTGTTCAATTATCTATTTTTCATTTTCTGACAGATGGATACAAACTCGTTTGTTGGAATTTATCACTTGGAACCTTACACAAAGACAGCAAGCGACTAGGGTAACATTATATTCAACCTCAGTTATGAGGGAAAAAATGAAACTTTAAACTCTAGTCCACTGGGGAGTTCTCTGTTAACCTTCTAATAACAGCAGAGGATCACAGCTTAGTGAAGGCGTTTCTTCAAGGAGATAAGAGAAAAATAATCCAGTGAAGGAATGCAAGGCCCTGAAAACAAACTTCCACATGAGCCTTAGTAATCAGACTACCATGAAGTATTAATAGCAATTTTTGTGTGATGGATTTAGTCAAAGATTGCTAGCCTTGCTGAAATAGGTATCTACCTCAGCTTCCAAAGTCAAAATGCCTAACAGTCCTCTTTTCCATGTATGCACACTTTTCAATCCCAGTTCTGGACATATTACAAAGACAGTCAGCAGAAGCTGCCACCTATCAAGCTAACTGAACTTCTAAGCCAAACAGTATTTGGCAGAGAAACTTGCAAATAGAAGATTTAAACAGACAGAACGATCCTTTTGAAATGACTAAAACAGAAAAAGATTTTAGTTTTAGGCAACTTTCCCAAAGTTACATACATAATAGAGATAATTTAAAGAAATGAAAAAGAGGTTTGTTCTCAAACTGTGTTGTAAAAGAGCTTTTTACTTAAATGATCACATTAATGTAAAAGACTAAGATGCTGCCTTAACAACCAACAACATAGTACTTAAGGTACTCTGAAGGTATTGGCCTGGGCATTTGTAATACCAGTAATATTAGAGGCAAATATCAACTAATGGGCCATAGTCCTGATGCATTCAATATTTCCCAGCATCCCTAGTAAACTAAGGATCTATGAAGATGAGCAATTTATCACAGTGAAATCCTATTTATCACAGAGTCCCCATGTACATGACACCACAATAGGAACTTAACCAACAATATTTCCTTATAACCCAGTCTTACTTAGTGGAACCTGTTCCACTGGAACACAAATTCTAAAAAAAAAAACACTACATAGAACAGTGATTAAACTTTTAAAATCTGACATCTATTTACATGTTATTGTTTCCATTTATTTTTCTATCATATCTTTAGGTAGAGAAAATAGAGAAATTAGAAAATTAAGGGAGTAAAATGCATTTTAAGAAATAGAAGGACATACACCAACACTATCTCTGAGTGGTAGAATTCAGTCATTTCCCCACCCCCTCATTTTTACTTTATGGAGTGCCCAAAGGTTAAATTTGTTTAAACTCTTTTACTGGTCACTTTCTGTTATCAGTATATTAATCATATTTTATATTAAACATTTTGAAGATGTAATTACAGAGGCCAAAGACCATAGGGTCACACATGAAGCAAAAAGCACAGGGAAGAACATGTTTTTCTAATTGAAAGTAGCAGCACATCCAAAGCAAAGCATGAACAATATGGTATATAAAACATGCGTTTTTGTAATCATAATTTAGAGGTAATTGTAGATACTTAAGAAAAAATTTCACTGGTAAAACACACAGTCTTATACACTTTAAAACTGTAAAACAAATTCAAAATGACACACACACATTAGATCATAACCTACATCACAACTCTTGATAAAATTATTCAGAAGGGCATGGTGTATGTTTGTAAAATCCTTTGTAGGTCTGCTATGACAACAAAATGTGATAACCCATTTGGAGTGCATTATAGGATCATGGGGTAAGATCACAAAATGTGGCTATTTGTGCCATAATCTTACTTTAGACAACTTACCCTAAGTAAACGTTTCAATAGAAAAAATAATAGAAAGATGATCACTACAGCAGCCCTGTCCTTAATAAGGGACTTCCCAGGTGGCATTAGTGGTAAAGAATCCACCTGTCAATGCAGGAGACTTAAGAGACATAAATTCAATCCCTGGGTTGGGAAGATCCCCTGGAGAAGGGCATGGCAGGAAAACCTACTCTAGTATTCTTGCCTGGAGAATCCCATGGACATAGGAGCCTGGTAGATGACAGTCCATAGGGTTGCAGAGTCAGACATAACTGAAGCAACTTAGCATGTCTTTAATTAGAGCAAGCCACAAACATTTAAGGTGCTCAATAATGGCGGGATAATCAACAAGGAGAAGCACAGCTGACGTTGGCTTAATGGTAAAGTGACAGTGTAAAGTACTGAAGATGCTGTGTATTTTATCAACATAAGCTTGTAATTCAATCCTGGTGTGACCTTTTACTAGCTGTATGGCCTTGAGAAGCTGCTTAACATGTCTTATGTTCATTTTCTCTTTTAACAAAAGGAGATTTAATGCTTATATTAGAAGATTATAAAGATTTAAAAGTGCAAAGCGACTTACACAGCATCTAAAACTTAGAACTTGAATAAAAACTCCCTTCTGTCTCTTACAGACATTAACATTGAGAAGACCATGGAGAAACAACGAAAAATATTTACTATTCATTAAGGAAAACAGTGAATATAAAACTGTATATAGAGTATAATTATAATTTAGCAATGGACTGTAACTAATAATTAAAATTAAATTCGAATGAGGAAAATTAAAAGGTACATGTGCAAATGGATTAAAAAAGACCAGCAGGTCATGAATAAAAATTATAATAATAATTTGAAATGGTAAAATAATAGTAGAACTATGAAAAAAATTTTAATACTGTTATTTTAGTTTTACAATTTAAAAAAGGAAATGGATATGTAGGTATGTGTAGAGAACTGAAGAAAGTCCCACTATTATGGAAAACAAACATTATCACTAGTCATTGAGACAGAAACTGTGAGACCTGAAGCCTAAACTCTACCTCTTATGGCAGAGGGATGTGAGCACAGATCTGGATAGGAACTGATACCGAAGCGTTCCAGTGGGTTCTTAAACTGCAACCACACTTTACAGAGTCACCCACAGTGCATTTTTAGCCAGACCAAAGTGTACAGAAAGGAGAAAGCTTGGTGGTCATGTGTCCTTAAAAGGCTAGTGATTGTGGACACCGTGACATGCACACAAAAAACGGGAGGTAATGCATGTGTGCAACTGCTGCCTTAGTTTTGCACTCTCTCCATTCCTGGGTTCCTCCTGCCTTATAAGTAGCCAGCCCCTGACCAGCTGAAGCCTCTCCTGGGGCTCCCCAGCTTAGTTGTCCTTCCTAAACAGGAACCAGCACTGTGACCTCACCCTCCATCTCACCTTTGTCTGGTCTAAATTTACTACTATAAATGCCTGCCCTATGGCAGTTATTGGTTTGAAAAGTAATGCAATGGATGGAATCACTAAGAATGAAAGGGCTGGCAGTGAGATCTAATCTCTACTGACGAAACATGCCCAGCCAGCATTTGAACTTTATGATTTCTAGAGGGACATGTTAGCCCCTGTAACAGCCAGAGAACAAACTATGTCAGAAGAGGAAGAGGATATAATTTTCCTAGGATTCTTTAAATATATTTACCTGGACTTTTATCTACCTACAATAGAAGATACAACCATTATATTTCCCAATATTTAGGAATAAAGCTGCATTTTATTTTTTTAAAAGACATATTTTATAACATAAGATTATATGGAGAAAGGTTGAAGTAGTTTAAAAACTACAGAGACAATGAAAAGATGAATGGTTACCAATGGTTAAGGGGAAGGAAGGATGAATCAGTTGGGCAGAGAGTGCTTTCAGGGCAGTTGAAATTTTCTGTATGACACTATAATGGTGGATACATTGTCCAAACCCATAGAAAGTACAACACCGAGAGTGAACCCTAATGCAACAGATGGACTTTAGGTGATACTCATGTGTCAACATGAGCTCATAGACTGAAACCAAAGTGTCACACCAGTGGAAGATAAGTTGATGGTGGAGAAAGTTGTGTATGTGCCAGGGTAGGGGGTGTATGAGAACTCTTTCTACTTCCTGCTCAGTTTTGCTGTGAACTCAAAATTGTTCTAAAAAATAAAGTCAATTTAAAAAAGTTAATGAAGAAAACATTGAAATATTTACTGAATATTTCTAATATGGCATAGGTTCCAGAGCTAGATTCCTTAGCTAATAATATAGTTGATATCTTCTGTAATATAAAAGTTGGAAATAAATGTCCATGGTGGTAACATCTAGCTAATTACACTTAATTTATCCTATTCTTTTACAAAGATGGTGCAAACACTGGTGGCTATGAAACATATTGCTTTGTTTTAGGATTTCCTGTGAAATGCTACCCATAGTTTCTCATGATAGCATTTTAGGAACATCAGACATTTGCTACAAATAAATCTCATGAGGAAATCTAGAACAAAGGTTGGTACACTACAGCCTGCAAGTTGAATGCATCTGATCTGTTCCTATTCTTATAAATAAAGTTTTATTGGAACATAGCCATGCCCAGTTGTTCCTATATTGTGCATGGCTCCTTTCATGCTACAGCAGCACAGGTGAGTACCTGAAACATAAGTCCCACAAAGCCTAAAATATTTACTATCTGGCCCTTTCCAGAAAAGTTTTCTGTCTCCAGACCAAGAATAAACTGGTGGTATTTGGCAATATTTTTGTATTAAAGAAAGAACATTGGTTTTTTTATACTTCTTTACTTGTACATGATAAATAATGGAACCCCACGAAGCAGTTCTCTAATGAGGATCAAAGAGGATGAAAGCTATAAAATAAATCCAAATAAAGTGATATGACACCATGGTTAGCCAAGATGCTACACTTGCATGGTCGTGATTGTAAATGCACAAGTAAAAACAAAGGCACTATGTTACTTCATTCAGCACAGCATCTCATCTTCTTATCTGAGAAATTAGGATAACAGTGTCTGCCTCATTGGCTGCCGAGAGAAGTCAGTGAGATAGTAAGTGTAAGGTAATTTTAGCAGTTTCAGGTATTTATTGATCATTAAGAAATATATTAATAAGTTACTAATATTCTCATACAATTTAATCATGATTTCTTTTCTTTAAAAGCTATTCCTATAACTAAGGACATTTTCTTTTTGTTTGTTTGTTTGTTTTTGTTTTATTTTTATTTATTTTTACTTTACAATACTGTATTGGTTTTGCCATACATTGACATGAATCTGCCATGGGTGTACATGTGTTCCCCATCCTGAATCCCCCTCCCACCTCCCTCCCCATACCATCCCTCTGGGTCATCCCAGTGCACCAGCCCTGAGCATCCTGTATCATGCATTGAAACTGGACTGGCGATTCGTTTTACATATGATAACATACATGTTTCAGTGATGCCATTCTCCCAAATCATCCCACCCTCGCCCTCTCCCATAGAGTCCAAAAGACTGTTCTATACATCTGTGTCTCTTTTGCTGCTAAGGACATTTTCTCAAGGTTAGAATTTTAAAACTGTGCCTTTAAGGAGGAAAAATGCATCAAGAATACTGAGTGGGCAGTATTCCACTTTCAATTCTAGTTTATCTTTGTTTTATATATTGAGGCTCCAAACAATATTTAGTCTGGGGAAAAAAAAGATGTCACTGCTTTTAAAATATTTTAAAAACAAAGGACCAGAAAATATTTCATGTTACATGCCATGAAAGGATAACAATGTAGAAAAAAAAAATCCCATAATAAAATAAAGTGACCTGAAGAACCATATACAATTTGGCACTGGTTAGCTTTTATGTAAGTAATTATCATTATTCTTTATTTTTCTTAACAATCCTGATTGTAACATCTTGAACCTTGGAATTTAAAGTAAAAGGAGTTAATATCCAAACAATATAAAAATTTATTATATGTATATTTCAATTGCTACGACTTCATGAAACAACAGTGAGAGTAATATAACATTTTAATTTCTTACATTAAGAAAATAAAATTTTTGATGTGTGAGAGAAGGTTGGTATTTTTAAATAATCTAAAATCTTAAGGATGAAATTCTTCTTAAAAATGGCAAACAAAACAGAATGATCTATCAATATCAGAATGATAGTATTATCTTTGAAAAATTTATGACTTAAATGGTTACCCAGTGGACTAAAATATTACTAAGAAATAAAACCTGTGGATCATTATTTCAGAATTGAAGAACACTTTTAAGAACATAAAAATTAATAATTTTAATCATATGCAATCTCTAAAAACAGGATAAAGTGTACCTGATGTCCAGCCTTTACTTGCTTCAAAACACTTTCATAACATACTTCATCCATGTTATTCAACTGTTGCACCTTAAAGTTTTTAAAAATGAAAAATATCAAATAGAGCAATTATAAACTGCTTAGCTACAAAAAATCTTTACCAATTATGATGCATCTCCTTTTATTTTCAGATTAGCCAGAATGCTGAAACAAGAAGTGCAGTATCAATACGTAATACATAACAACCCATAGGAAGTAAACACAATGTAATTAAAAACTACAAATAAAATACTTCATATGTAACACTTTCAGTGTATTAACTTTATTAAGAATGCCCAGTTTTTTAAAGACAATAATTTTAAGACCAATATTCTAATTAGAGATATTTTAAAATAATCTTAAGTTTCTTTTCACTGTTTTCCCCAGAGAAGCCCATTCTTCAGCCTGTTTTTCTTCTGTTTCATTCCATAAAAATACAGAGCTTTCCTAACTCTCAAAATCACAGAATATTACCGTAGAATATCAAAATGTAAGGAAACTTACTATTTCTGTAATGAATATGGAGTTCAGTAAATATTTTTCTACAGAAACATTTTCCAAATTGATTGGAAATTTAGTATCAAACTCATGAATTTAAAAAATGTCTCATTTTCTCTATTAATGATGAGATGACTTCCAACCAAAAAACGGTAAGGTGGTTACCTTAAAACAGCAGGCATGTGACCAAGCTTGAGTCTCTCTATTTAACACTGATTAAGACTTTGCACGGGATGAAAATGTTATACATCTAAAATGACTATAATTTAGATTCTTTCATTTTAACATTCTGGAACTCTTATGACTTAGTGATTAAGTAAGATGAAATAATCACAAGACAATTGACTCTCTATTAATTATTCAAAAAAAAAACCCACCAAAACTCCTCCAAACAAAATTCCCAATAATTTTTTTGGTTAATTTTGGATTAAATTCTGATCAAAGGCATTATTTCAAATTAGATGTGTCATGGACACTATTTTCCCATGTTCTTCCACAACAACTGAATCATATCATGAGCTTCTGAAAGAAACTTTCAAAAATCTACAATGATTTCTTAATATAAGAAATGACAAATTAACAATGGTTACAATATATTAAACGACACCCTGGGGAAAAGCTTAGTTACCAACAGTATATGTCAGCTGAGTGTAAAACTAATGCATTTTAGTAAGACAAAAATGCATATTTATAACTAATATGTATAATTAGTTTATTATTTATACTACATAAGTGATAAAAGTATTTTATAAATTTTGCCAAATTTCTGAACCTTCTAAATAATTACCACAGATCAGCATCTCACACCATTCCTTTTATGATTACAATGCTAACATATTGTGGTAAAAATACTTAGAATTTAATTAGGTTTAAGTGATTTACCAATTTCTATGATAAAAATAAGTTCTATGATGGCTGAAAGTATCTGAAAACACTTTATATTTTTCTGTGATAATCATCTGCTATCATTCAAATTGTAAATCGAAAGAAAAATCTTATACACAACCCTCATCTGTTCTAATGATACATTAAAATAAATAATCAAATATATTTTAAGAAATAACAAAAAAACGCAGCAAGTAATACTGAAAAGCACTTGAAACAATCAAAGAAAAGATGCATTTCATAACTATTACTATATCATGAACTATCCTTCAGGTAAACATTTAAAATGGTTCCCCACAATTCTAAACGTATCTTAGTTAATATGCAGATAGAGTATATTAACTGCTGCAGCAATACTGGCTCTTAGTATTTTCTAAGCTAAGTATTTTATTTATAATATTGTAAGGTAAAAATAGCTCTATTTTAGTAACAAAATTATTTTTAGACAAGAAGTAATATAATACACTACAGACCAAGTTTGACACAGTAACACATGATTCTATCTCATTTTCTTTTATAAAGAGGTCATATGGCCCATGAATCTTCTCCTAAAACTATTTGTTATACGGGGGAAACAAATGTCATGAAACTTAATAAACGTATAAATTTTAAGCAAAATATTCCTTCATGATTCTATAAAAGCCTAAAATAAGCACCCTGATAATGCAAATGGTACATGGTAATAACATTTAAGGAACATCACAAAAGGATTTCAGAAATGCTGATTGTATATATAATTAATATGATAATTATACAACACATTAAACAGAACACCACATTTCGTAGTTGTTATCATGAAATTATTTTTCAATTGTATTTATGGGATTACTTATTTTAGATGAATAATATATCATAATGTATATTACTGATTTAACTAGAGTCTTTTATTATTTCCCTGCCTTCAACCCTATCAAAATAACTTCTTGAATATACATATAACTTGTATTCTTAGCTAAGAATACAAAATATTCACTGATAACAGCAATGCAAACTATTACAAGCAGCTATTTGGAGAGGAGACCTTCTCCTACATATAGTTGAGGAAATGCACTTGATTTTCTTCTAAGCTGTCATATTTGTAATGGTGGTCTGAAGTCTCTAATGTCAAACAAGTATTAAACAATACATCAAAAAAATATTTCTAGAAAAGCATAATTTTTTAAAAGAATTATTTACCTTATTTGCACTTTTAACCCCTAGAAATGTCTGTCCAAGAGGAACAGGTCGAAAACGGCCATCAAAGAAAAAAAGTCCAATGCAGGGATTAACATGTAAAAATGTAGCTACGTCGAGGTAGTTGGGTAAGGTAGCAGAGAGTCCAAGAATTCTTATCATACTCTGCGTGGATTCAACCTATAGGAGTTAAATAAAATATATTAAATAAATTATTTAATTAAATAATGTATAAATAACGTGTATAAGTCTTAACGCATAAGACTGGATTTGTACTTAGTTTAAAGTAAGCTTTGGTAGTATAAAGTATGAAATATTTGCATCACTGCAGATGGTGACTGCAGCCATGAAATTAAAAGACACTTACTCCTTGGAAGGAAAGTTATGACCAACCTAGACAGCATATTCAAAAGCAGAGACATTACTTTGCCAACAAAGGTCCATCGAGTCAAGGCTATGGTTTTTCCAGTGGTAATGTATGGATGCTAGAGTTGGACTGTGAAGAAAGCTGAGTGCCGAGAATTGATGCTTTTGAACTGTGGTGTTGGAGAAGACTCTTGAGAGTCCCTTAGACTGCAAGGAGATCCAACCAGTCCATTCTAAGGGTGATCAGCCCTGGGTGTTCTTTGGAAGGAATGATGCTAAAGCTGAAACTCCAGTACTTTGGCCACCTCATGCGAAGAGTTGACTCATTGGAAGACTCTGATGCTGGGAGGGATTGGGGGCAGGAGGAAAAGGGAATGACAGAGTATGAGATGGCTGGATGGCATCACCAACTCAATGGACATGAGTATGAATGAACTACAGGAGCTGGTGATGGACATGGAGGCCTGGCATGCTGCGATTCATGGGGTCACAAAGAGTTGGACACGACTGAGTGACTGAACTGACCTGAACTGAACTGAAGATCACTAAAGATATCATGATAAGAGTAACAACACATAGTATGAAAGGTAATACGAAGAAAAATTGGCCTAAATTTGGCATGTGGAATGATATAAAAATGATTAAAAATGTACTTTTAGTGTATTTCCTGAACCAGAAAATTCTATTAGTTACATGGTTTCTTTTGTTTTCCTCCTAAAAATGTAACAAGGCAAGTGACATGTGTTAGGCTTTAGTGTTAACTTATAATTTCAAGCACTTAAAGCATATACTCTTTATTCTCAAGTTCAGTAATTTCAAATTCATTTTAAACACAAACACTTAAAAGTCTGAAATAACTAAGGCAGATTCCTTTAGTGTTTTACAAATTTAAATTTAAAATGATATACTGTATAAGGGAGAGTTTGCGTGGAATAACAGCCAAAACTTGGGGGGAAAATTGACAAGTACATTCTCAAAGAACTTACTAAGCTTCATTCTTTGTGTTCACTCAGTTCAGTTCCGTTTCTCAGTCGTATCTGACTCTTTGCAACCTCATGGACTGCAGCACGCCAGGCTTCCCTGTCTATCACCAACAGCGGAGCTTGCTTAAACTCAGGTCCACCGAGTCGGTGATGCCATCAAACAAACTCAATCTGTTGTCCCCTTCTCCTGCCTTCAATTTTTCCCAGCATCAGGGTCTTTTCCAATGAGTCTGCTCTTTGCATCAGGTGGCCAAAGTATTGGAGTTTCAGCTTCAACATCTGTTCTTCCAGTGAATATTCAGGGTTGATTTCCTTTAGGATTGACTGGTGTGATCTTGTAGTCCAAGGGAGTCTTCTCCAACACCACAGCTCAAAAACATCAACTCTTCAGTGCTCACCTTTCTTTATGGTCCAACTCTCACATCCATACATAACTACTGGAAAAAACAAAACTTTGTCTATATGGACCCTTGTCAGCAAAGTAATGTCTCTGTTTTTTAGTATGCTGACTAGGCTGGTCACAACTTTTCTTCCAAGGAGAAAGCATCTTTTAATTTCATGGCTGCAGCCACCATCTGCAGTAATTTTGGAGGCCCCCCAAATAAAATCTGTCATTGTTTCCACATCTATTTGCCATGAAGTGATGGGACTGGATGACATGATCCTAGTTTTTTGACTGTTGAGCTTCAAGTAGCTCTTTTACTATCATCAAGAGGCTCCGTAGTTCCTCTTTACTTTCTGCCATAAGGGTGGTGCCATCTGCATATCTGAGGTTATTGCTATTTCTCCCAGCAATCTTGATTCCGGCTTGTGGTTCATCCAGTCTGGCATTCCGCATGAGGTACTCTGTATATAAGTTTAATAAGCAGGCTGACAATATACTGCCTTGATGTACTCCTTTCCTAAACTGGAACCAGTCTGTTGTTCCACGTTCAATTCTATTTGTCGCTTTTTGACCTGAATATAGATTTCTCAGGAGGCAGATAATGTGGTCTGGAATTCCCATCTCTTGAAGAATTTTCCACAGTTTATTGTGATCCACACAGTCAAAGGCTTTGGTACAATCAATAAAGCAGAAGTATATGTTTTTCTGGAATTCTCTTGTTTTTTTGATGATCCAGCGGATGTTAGCAATTTGATCTCTGCTTCCTCTGCCTTTTCTAAATTTTTGAATATCTGGAAGTTCACAGTTTAGATATTGCTGAAGCCTGGCTTGGAGAATTTTGAGCATTACTTTGCTAGTGTGTGAGATGAATGCAATTGTGCGGTAGTTTGAGCATTCTTTGGCATTGCCTTTCTTTGGGATTGGAATGAAAACTGACCTTTTCCAGTCCTGTGGCCACTGCTGAGTTTTCCAAATTTGCTAGCATATTGAGTGCAGCACTTTCACAGCATCATCTTTTAGGATTTAAAATAGCTCAACTGGAATTCCATCACCTCCATAACTTTGTTTGCAGTGATACTTCCTAAGGCCCACTGGACTTCGCATTCCAGGATGTTTGGCTCTAGGTGAGTAATCACACCATTGTGGTTATCTGGGTCATGAAGATGTTTTTTGTATAGTTCTTCTGCGTATTCTTGCCACCTCTTCTTAATACCTTCTCTTTCTGTTAGGTCCATACCATTTCTGTCCTTTATTGGCATTCTTTGGAACTCTGCATTCAGGTGGATATATGTTTCCTTTTCTCTTTTGCCTTTCACTTCTCTTTTCTCAGCTATTTTTAAGGCCTCCTCTGACAACTATTTTGCCTTTTTGCATTTCTTTTTCTTGAGGGTGGTATTGATCACTGCCTCCTATACAATGGCATGAACCTCTGTCCATAGTTCTTCAGGCACTCTATCACATTTAATCTCTTAAATCTATTTGTCACTTCCACTGTATAACTGTAAGGAATTTGATTTAGGTCATACCTGAATGGTCCAGTGATTTTGCCTACTTTCTTCAGTTTAAGTCTGAATTTTGTAATAAGGAGTTCATGATGTGATCCACACTCAGCCCCACGTCTTGTTTTTGCTGACTGTATAGAGCTTCTCCATCTTTGGCTGCAAAGAATATAATCAATCTGATTTTGGTATTGACCATCTGATGATATCCATGTGCAGACTCATCTCTTGTGTTGTTGGAAGAGGGTGTTTGCTATGACTGGAGCATTCTCTTGGCAAAACTCTGTTAGCCTTTGCCTTGCTTCATTTTGTACTCCAAAGCCAAACATGCCTGATAACCCAGGTATCTCTTGACCTCCTACTTTGGCATTCCAGTTCCCTATGATGAAAAGGACATCTTTTTTTGGTAGTAGTTCTAGAAGGTCTTGTAGGTCATCATAGACTTGTTCAACTTCAGCTTCTTTGGCTTTAGTGGTTGTGGTATAGACTTGGATTACCATGATATTGAATGGTTTGCCTTGGAAATGAACAGAGATTGTGTCATTTTTGAGACTGCACCCAAGTACTGCATTTCAGATTCTTTGTTGACTATGAGGGCTACTCCATTTCTTCTAAGGGATTCTTGCCCACAGTAGGAGATATAATGGTCATCTGAATTAAATTTGCCTATTCCAGTCCATTTTAGTTCATTGACTCCTAAAATGTCGATGTTAACTCTTGCCATCCTCTTGTGTTCACTGCTAGGATGTAATATTTTAATTTTGCTGCTAAACACTGCTGATAACATTGATTAATTTGTTTGCCAGTCATTTATTAAGCTTTTACTGCAGTGCAGGGAAAGCAGGGGTTTAGCATCTGTAAAAACCACACAAAAAATTGCAATGTATCCCATTAACAGTAGCACCTTCTAAAAACTGTGATAACAATGAAGAGAGATGACATGCAGAGGTGACAGCTGTTGTTCTAAGAGAAGAGTAGTTAGGAACATAGGCCAGGAAGAAAGGTAAGATACTTTAGATATAAGATACTATACTTGGCAACACCAGTGGTACCAGTTAGAGAAGGGAGGTAATAGAAATATAGAAATGATTGTGAGAAATCTTGCATGCCAAGAAGCTTCTCCATTTTACTGCTTATGAACACAGGACACTATCCCATTCTCGTTCAATTACATTTTTATGATGACAGCTTATAGTATTTTCATCTTTTTTCATTTCTAAACATTCTGTAAAATTTCTTTATCCTTTCTAATTTTGTTTACGCATAGGTTTTTTACTTATTTGTGATTAGATTTGTTGTAAGTTTACTTTACTTTTTAAAAAACTATCTTTAAAAATATTTTTATAGGACTCTAGTGGATGTGACAGTTGGACTGTGAAGAAGGTTGAGTGCTGAAGAATTGATCCTTTTGAACTGTGGTGTTGGAGAAGATTCGAGAGTCCCTTGGACTGCAAGGAGATCCAACCAGTCCATTCTGAAGGAGATCAGTCCTAGGTGTTCTTTGGAAGGAATGATGCTGAAGCTGAAACTCCAGTACTTTGGCCACCTCATGCGAAGAGTTGACTCATTGGAAGAGACTCTGATGCTGGGAGGGATTGGGGTCAGGAGGAGAAGGGGACGACAGAGGATGAGATGGCTGGATGGCATCACCGACTCAATGGACGTGAGTTTGAATGAACTCTGGGAGTTGGTGATGGACAGGGAGGCCTGGCATGGTGCAATTCATGGGGTTGCAAAAAGTCAGACATGACTGAGTGACTGAACTGAACTGAACTGAGTTAATAAATCTAGTTTATTGTTTTTCTATTTTGTATTTAATTTTATTTTTTCAACTTTAGTATTTTTCCATTTTTAGCAATTCTATTTAATATTATCTAACGGTTAAAATTTAATAATTAACTTATTATAGCCCCTACATATCTGTTTCATTTTAGAGTATAATTTGAACTGTGAATTATAAATTTGTCTGTACTAAGTAAGCTTTCATTATTTTCTAATAAGAGTGTTGTCACTCTCTCTTTTCCTTCTATGAGCACTTTCTGAGCTCTAAGTGTCAGAAGAATAGTCTTTCAAATGGTTAGGTTTTATATCAATTTATCAAATCCAAAGTGTAGAAGGTATGTGTGTATGTTTGTGTCTGTATCTATCTATACATACACACATATATGTGTGTTTGTATGTAGATAGGAATATATAGATATATATATTTCTGTGTATATAGTTTATCATGTAGAATTTCTTTCTAAATTTCTATTGTATTTTGCTGTTGTTGTTCAGTAGCTCAGTTGTGTCCAACTCTTTGCTATCCCATGGAGTGCAGCACACCAGGCTTCTCTGTCCTTCACTATCTCCCAGAGTTTGCTCAAATTCATGTCCACTGAGTGGGTGAGGCTATCTAACCATGTCATCCTATATTTTTATATATTTACTAGGCTTCCATGTAAAAGTCTAATTTTAGAAACGGCTTCTTACCTGGGAAAAAGCTTGAAAGTCTTGGATGTGATTTAAGTGCACATGACTTGGAATGAATTTGGTAAGCTAATTAACTTCAACCAAATTCCTTTATCAGAGAATGCATAAAAAAAGATTCTCAATCTGTAACAAAAAACTATACAGTACTATTATTTTTTAAAATCTAGGAATGTTTAATGTTCTTGCTATCATAAATAAAATAAGGGGATTCATGGGATATACTTATTTGAGCAAATATTTTAATTATTTTTTTTCAGTTTTTTATGACCTTCTTAGTCAAAAATTGCTTGCCTCATGTTAGGATCTTCAAGTTACTATACCTAAGTGAGCAGCTCCCAACACTGGATTCCACCTTGAATATTTCAATATAGTGCATACATGGGCTGGGAAAATCCAAGGTCCTGCACTCCCTGACACAAATATCACTTACAGAAACTAAGAGAAAATGTGGCCCTGTCCCTTCCAAACTCATTCTGTAAGTAGGACAAAAATGAATCTGCTTACTCATTGTAATGGGTTTTATCTGGGCTTATTTGAGGATTAAATAAAACACTATGAGATATACACAGAGCTTCCCAAGCAAACTCAACCCACGTCAGGGAACCCTAAGTAAGGGGAACAGATGACCCTACCTATTATGTAAGAAGTCCTCTTTACATATTATAATTAGACTCCTCTACGTAATTAGAATGCTGTTTTTAAATACATTTACTTATTTGGCTGTACTACATCTTATTTGTGCCCATGTGACCTTGCTCCTCATTGCGCCATACAGGATCTTTTAGTTGCAGCATGTAGGAGTTTTTAGTTGTGGCATGTAGGATCTAGCCACCTGACCAGGGATTGAACACAGGGCCCCTGCACTGGGAGCATGGAGTCTTAGCCGTAGGCCCACCAGGGAAGCCCCTAGAATAATTTTAATTACACTATAGTTCTATTTACTACTGGTGGTGATTTGAAAGGATATGAAAGTGATTTTTAGCATTGAAATCATTTAACACATAAGTTATTGGGTATATTTTTAATGTCTTTTCATGTTAAATACATGACACCTTGCAAACATTAGAGATATTTTTCTGCTAAACCCCCATTTTAAAACTGTTACCTTTTTAATCTAAAAATAATCTATTATACTCATAAATCTGTATGAGAAGTATTTTCCTTTAAATATGGATAATTTGAAACTTTAGGTCTTAAACCACATCTTGAAGCTCTACACACTATAGAGTAACCTGAAAATATTAATAGTTGAAAACTAAAAAAAGTTAACATTTTGCAGTCTCTTCTTTATCATTAGCCCAAAAAATAGGCAGTAAATTTTTATAGCATTTTCCTTCACATAAAATCTAAGTTTGGACAAAGTCTCCCTACTCATTTAAATTTAGTTAAAACAACTAATGTTAGTTCAACACTGTTAAATACAACAGATTTGGGTTTTATTCTACTTTTCCCTTTTCCAAATCTCTCTCATGCCAAGGATGTTGTGAATTTACTGCCTAATACCATCATGTAATTTTAGAACCTGACTGAACAGAATCTACATCGCATTAAGAAAGCTCCCTATGGTGTGTCTATGTTAGTTACAAAGCGCCATGTGAAGCACTGCCATCTACTGGGAATGTCTGATAATCACAGGAACAAACAAAAACAGGAACTTTGCTTTTTATAAAAATATTTATGAGCACTGCACTGCACTAATACACTGGAAATATGAGGAGAATCATATAGATCATTCTGTCAAGGAGATTAAAATCTGGTGAGGGCCACAAATAAAGACAGAATTAACTATAACAAGTTGTGAAATTATAAGGAAGACTGTGGTAAGTGCTAAAAATGTGCAAAGAAAGGGAATACAGAGGGAACACAGAAAAGGTGGAATTCATGCTGAGTGGTGAACTAGGAAACACTTCATAGAAGAAGTGATACTGGGCAGATTCTAAAGAACAGTGGGTTTTCAACAGATAGATCTGTGGAGTGATAATATACAATTTTGCATTTATAACCCTTAATCTCATAAAGATACATTCTGACTTAAGTAAGATTAGTTTCATCTCTGAAAGAGATGGAGAAAAAAGAGGCATTGGAAAAAAAAACTGGGGAAGGAAAAAATTTGGTTCTGTGTGGTTGGAACCTAAGTAGCTAAGGAATAGAATGGAAAAGTTAAATTAAACAAATAGATCAGGGTTTTAATAGACTTTTAAGACCAGCTAAGGTATTTAAACATTTTTCTTAAGATAAACAAACAGCAAGTCAGCAAAGATTTATGAGCATAGTACTGATAAACTATATAATTGGAATTTGGCTATATTATGAAGATGCTAATGTAGAGGATGAATTAATATATTATATATTTGACTATTGCTGTGCTATGTTGAGTTGCTCAGTCGTGTCTCTTTGCAACCCCATGGACTGTAGCCTGCCAGGCTCCTCTACCCATGGGATTCTCCAGGCAAGAATACTAGAGTGGGTTGCCATGCCCTCCTCCAGGGGATCTTCGCAACCCAGGGATTGAACCCAGATCTCCTGCTTGCAGGTGGATTCTTTTACCATCTGAGCCACCAGGGAAGCCCAAGAATACTGAAGTGGGTAGTCTATCCCTCAGGGGATCTTCCCAATCTAGGAACAGAACCGGGGTCTCCTGCATTGCAGGTTTCTTTACCAGCTGAATTACCAGGGATATGTACATATTATATATCCATATTATATACAACATATTTATGTTCCTGCATCTTCTATTAACATGGTATATTTATAATTGTACTACATATAATTAAAACATAATGTACAATTTTATATATTTTATATCATGCAGTTTATAAATTACATATAGAAAATTATACTATTAAAATTCATATATTACAAAATATTTATGAATTTTAATGAATGCCTCAAAGTATATGTGGTACGAATGTGTATGTCTCTGTGTACGTGTGTATACAGCAGCACTCCTGCAATCTATTTTCTCCCTCAGTTGGGAATGCTCAAGAAAGAAAGATGCCCTGGTCAAACTCCCTTGAAAACATGCTACTGATGGTCCTCTTGGCAATTATACTAATGGTATTTACTTGACCTCTAATGCTCTATAGTTGCAGGAAAGCCTTATCTCTGTAATGCTTTTAGCTGATGGACATGGTCTCTCCAGATAGCTCAATGCAAACAAACCAGGAATGTATGGACTCATGTGGCCTGGGCTCCCTGAAAAACATCACTAAGCTGTGTACATATCAAGGTACCAAATGAAAACATCTCATAATCAGGAAGTATCACCATAGGAAGTAGTACCTTCTGTTAAGCACAAACTCACTTTACCCCATATGCTAATCACATGCACTGCTTTGTATGTCAATCATACCTCAATAAAGCTGTTAAAATTTTTATTTAAAAATCTCATGATCAAAATAGCTCTCTTTTGCATAAATGATGCCCAGAATGATTCTTTTCAAGACTTCACAAGTAAACTAACTGCCAGAGGAGAAAAAGAGAACGGTGGCGGCAGCTGCAGACTTTTCACAACCACGTGTATTCTTGACGCTGTTCTAAGTTGAGTACTAGCTAAAATCTCTGATTTTTGTGTGTCTACTTGAATATTTCAACTCTTTGTATTCTGTGTCTGTGTGTCTGTATGTATATATGCACATATTTTTATATGGTAAAAAGTGAACATGTCCCAAAAAGTCCTTTAATTCCATCCCTACTATAAAACCACTTTTACACTTGTTGCATATGCTTTCACATCTATGCACCCTACTCTACCCAGCTTAAAAATCTAAATGGAAGCAAGAAATTTGTTAACTACATCCACAACACCCAGAACCATGAAGCTGGCACACAGCAGGTAGTTAACAAATGTTCAGTAAATGAGTGAATGAGAATATAAATATATTGCTTTTTTTTTCCCCCTGGGATTGTGCTATATATAGGACCCAGCTTGCCTTTTCAATGAAGAATATAACCTGGATATCTTTTAAGTCTGGTTCTTATAACTCTGTCTCATTCTTATTAAAAGACTGCAAAGTAGCATTTTATTTGATGACTGTAATAGGATTTGTTTAATCATATTTTCTTTTGTTGAATATTTGGGTTGTTTCCAACATATTCTGCATTAACAAGAAAGCATCAGTGAATACTGGTATTACTATATCTATGTTTCTGTGCTATTATTTCTATAGGTTAGACCTCTAGAAGGAAAAGCATAGTTTAGTGAGAGTTTTCAAATTACATTCTTTTTCACTTTTGCCAATCTAATGGAAGAGGAACATCTCAAGTTAATTTGGATTCTTTTTAAGCTTCTTTTTTATGATTTTCAGTATTTTTATTTCTACTGTAAAGTGCTTTTTCCAAATTTTCAAAAACATATTTCTTACTGACTATCAACAACCTCAGATATGCAGATGGTCCTGCCACTCTAATGGCAGAAGATGAAGAGGAACTAAAGAGACTCTTGATGAAAGAGTCTTGGTGAAAAGGCTGGCTTGAAACTCAACATTAAAAAAACTAAGGCCATGGCATCTGGTCCACTCACTTCATGGCATACAGATGGGGAAACAACCAAAACAGTGACAGACTCTATTTTCTTGGGTTCCAAAATCACTGCAGATGGTGACTGCAGCCATGAAATTAAAAGACGTTTACTCCTTGGAAGGAAAGCTATGAGAAATCTAGACAGCATATTAAAAAGTATAGATGTCACTTTGCCAGCCAAGATCCATACAGTCAAAGCTATGTATGGATGTAAGAGTTGGACCATAAAGGCTGAATGCTGAAGAATTGATGCTTTCGAATTGTGGTGCTGGAGAAGACTCTGGAGAGTCCCTTGGACAGCAAGACTCTGGAGAGTTCCTTGGACAGCAAACCAGTCAATCCTAAAGGAAATCAGTCCTGAATAATCATTGGAAGGACTGATGCTGAAGCTCCAATACTTTGGCCACCTGATGCGAAGAGCTGAGTCATTGGGAAAGACTGAAAGCAAAAGAAGAGGGCGGCATTGGATGAGATGGTTAGGTAGCATCACTGACTCAGCGGACAAGAATTTGAGCCAACTCTGGGAGATAGTGAAGGACAGAGGAGCCTGACGTGCTATAGTCCATGGGTTTGCAAAGAGTGGGACATGACTTAGTGGCTGAACAACAAATATTTATTAGTTTACAATAACCTTTTAATTACAAAGGACATCTAAGCTTATTTTATGTGCGACAAATAATTTCTATTATTCTTACATTTTATCTTTTTGGAGATAAAGATAGAAAAAGATTCTTTTTATCTTACATCTTATCTTTGGAGACTGATCCCTAGGTCGGGAAGATCCCCTGGACAAGGAAATGGCAATCCACTCCAGTATTTTATGGTATATTTATCATATTAAAAAACATTATTTTAAAATATTTAAAAATGCAACATAAACTTCATAAGTTCTGTACTCCCTTTTTAAATTTAAATTCCCATAATTAGATCTAGATGACGCTATTCAAGACAGGAAATGTAAAAGAATTGATGTTTAACTAGTTACTGGGGTAAGGCAGAGTGTTAAGGCAAACTGTTAAGGTGACTCCCACACAATGAATTTGGGCTTGAGAACTGAGTGAATTATGATGCCTTATATAAATATATGGGAGAAACAACAGAGTTTCTGACATGTTTAGCAAGAGATGTTTTTGGAATATCAAAGTAGAAATACCAACTGTGTTTGGACAGGACTAGAAGTCAGTAGAGAGATAGGGACGACATGCAGAGACTTAGGTGATACTGACAAGGAAGTGCTTTTTTCCAGGGTAAATATTTAGAATAAAGAAGATGGCAAGTGACTCGATCCTGTGCTGTAAGAGGTCACTGAGTGGATGTGGAAGTGAAAGTCACTCAGTTGTGTTCGACTCTGAGACCTCATGGACTATACAGTCCATGGAATTCTCCAGGCCAGAATACTGGAGTGGGTAGCCTTTCCCTTTTTCAGGGGATCTTATCAACCCAGGGTTGGAACCCAAGTTTCCCACATTGCAGGTGGATTCTTTATCAGCTGAGCCACTAGGGAAGTGCAAGAATACTGGAGTGGGTAGCCTACTCTTTCTCTGGGGGATCTTTCTGACCCAGGAATCGAACTGGGATCTCCTGCATCGCAGGCGGATTCTTTACCAATCGAGTTACCAGGGGTGAGTGGATGTGACTGCTGATTAATCCACAAGCTGGACCTTGGCAGTCAGAGGATTCTCACTCCCTTTTCAGCGAGGAGAGTTTGGGCATGGAGAAAAGTGGATGAATCACTAACATTTTCCTATGTTCTACCATTATGTTAATATTGTTTAGTCCAACTACTCCTTGGTCTTTTGGCTAAGATCAAGTGTAATATTGCTTAGTCAATAATAGATCCAAACACAGGTTTAGAAGTTTTCCTGTATTTATTATGGTTAAGTTAAAGAGACTTCAATAAAATAAGACTTGGAAGGAAGAACAATCAGGTACTTTTGACATAAAAATGAAATACCTACAGGTTTATCCACACTAAATTATCTTTTTCCCCATACACAACACATGTTAATATTTCTTTGAATGCTAGATTAAAGTTTAAAAACTTACCCCTCAAAATAAGCATACATATAACTTCCTCTTACCTGCCGTAAAGTTCGTGCCACTATGCTTTCTAATACTGGTCCTCTATCTTCATGCAGTAAATGGACTTCATCAAGAATCAGGAGCTTTACAATTTGGGAAAGAGCCACGTCTCCAACACTCTTTCTTGTTACTACATCCCATTTTTCTGGTGTGGTCACAAGCATCTATAACACAAGAAAAGATAAATTTAAAAGAGGAAAAAGATCATATATTACTTAAATTTTCACTGTCATTCAAAAAGAAATATGATTGAGCACTTATATACAGATCAAATAAAAGGTGTTAAAGATACCCAAAATGTTATCTGATTCCCTATACACAACAGTCACTTCTCTATAAGTTGTGATATTAAGCAGTTCTTTAAAACTCAGTAAAGGTAGTCTGTCAGTAAATTGTACTGTAAAGTGTACAAATTACACAAGCATATTTAAAATGTATCTTACAATGTAAAAAAAAACCAAAAAAACAAATGACACTATCTTTTAAACAAGTGTGTACTGATAATGGCTTTCATTTGAAAAGGTATGAAAACAAGTGAACAAAGCATTAAAAGGAAATGAAAAGGATACCAGGAATCTACTCTGGTATGGTCGGTCACCTGTTTATACTTCTCCAGATTTGGAAGAAACTTGACTACTGATACACAGGTTTAAAAAACTACCCCCTTTAATATCGACTAGTATATGCAGCTCTTTATTCTAAAAAAACAATACATATATTACAGCATAACCGGCACGTAACAGCAGTAAAAACAATGAGTCACCGGAGATCCAGGGTACCTAGAGCAGAAGGCGAGAACAGGGTATTTATGTTAAGTTCTTAGAAGAGACCATTTGAAGTGAGCTGTGATTATAAATCTATTTGCTTTCTACATATTGAATTGCTTGTGTCCTCTAAAAGCATACTATGGCAGAGAAAAAGACAAGTTTAATAAACCTCCTACTATGGTAATATTACACCATTATATATTTAACATGTGAGGTAACAAGTCAAAAACTGAAGTTTATCTTAGCCAGTATATCAGATTATAGAGCCTGATGATAATCAAAATTCAACTATTTCGTGAAGAAGTTAAATGAGACGGGAGTCAGATTGTTCAACATTTTTGTTGTGTTATAACTCTCATGTCTGTTTTGAAGCTGCTTACAGGAATGGTAATCTTCTTTTCTTAGACTGCAAATCACATACACTTCTTAATAAATGTACAGTCCAAGTTTGTCAGTATAATCTGTTGCATTATTAGAGATACCACGATCACTTTGAAATAAACTATATCAACCACAAAATTTAGCATCTGTATTTCAATATAACATTAATTGGCAAACTATAATGAAACAGATTAAGGCATTCATATCTAAGGTGTAAAATACTATGAAGCTACTTAGTTAATTTCCTAAAGTTAAATGGTAATATTGAAGCCACATCAAATGCTACATTGAAAAAAAATACGCTACTGGAATTAAGTATAAACAGATGTATAATGAATTTTAAGATCTAAAATGTTTGAGACATTCACTATGCATTAATTAACATCTTTTATATTCCAATAATTTAAACATAACTTCCACTTTGAAAAATGACAATTTAAAACAATCCAAGATATATCTTACAAATATGCTCAGGGATCACTCATTAACAACTCTTTAACTGAAAATCCTAAAAAATATGCCCATGTGTTTCCAAAAGCAACAATTCTTCTAAACTGTAAATTCATGTTACATTAAAATATAAAATAAGCTTACAATTCATAAATGTTAAGAAAGCTACAAAGTATACTACAAAGCTAATAATGTGGTAACAACTAAATTTTAAAATAAACATTTTCAAATATAAGAAAACTACACCACCAAACCTTAAAAACCCATTTTAGCATTTTGTTTTCTATACTTTCAGCACAGTGAGAAATGATTTCATTTATATTACCATTTCATTACTCTAATTCCCTGAACAAAAATGGCTAGAAAATAAAGTGTCACATTTGCTTAATGAATTGGAACTCATGCAAGACATTTCCATCTGCTCTTGTATTAGGGCATGGGTTAACTGTCAATATTTTTACTGTCAACTCAAATTTCTCTCAATACATGTACTTTATTCCTTTAGGAGTATAAAAATCATTAATCCAAACTGTTCCAGTTTTAGCCTAACCACTGGTAAAACGGCACAGTTGAGATGCTATACAACCACTATTGTGTCAACAATTTGGTATATTCAATTTAAAATGCTCCATCCATTTGACAGCTAAACCAAAAGACCTAAGACTCGCTAGAGCCACTTCATCTGGAAACTAACATAAACATAATCTTTTGCCTTTTAAAACATTGTGACCCAGGGGAAATCACTTTATCTCTCCTTCCCTTTTTTGTCTATTGTGTTATTTCTGACATGTAACATATACAGATTTAAAGTGCACAATGTGATGATTTGATACACATACATATTGTAAAACCATTACCACAGTGAGGTTAGTTAACACTTTCTTCCCCTCACTTCATATTACTTTTGTGTTTCAGTGTGTGTGGTGATAATATTTAAGATCTGCTCTCTTAACAACTTTCAAGGATATAACACAGGAATGTTAATTATACTCACTGCACTGTACATCAGATCCCCAGAACACATTCATCTTATATCTGGAAGTTTGTACACTTTGACCAACATTTTCCCATTTCCCTTATGCCTAAGTTCCTGGCAACCAACATTGTACTCTCTGTTTCCTTCCTGAGTTTGGCTTTTCTTCCCCCATATATAAGTGAGAACATAACAGTATTTGTCTTTTCTTTTTTTGACTTATTTCACTTTAGCGTAATGATCTCAAGGTCCATTCTTCTTGTGGGAAAAGGCTGAATTTCCATTTTTTACAGCTGAATAATATTCTATTCTACATATATGCCACATTTTTTTTTTGGTCCATTCATTTCTTGGTGAACACTTAGGGTTGTCTCCATATCTTAGCTATTGTGAATAAAGCTGCAAAGAACATCAGAGAGCAATCTCTCTTCAAGATAATGATTTCAATTCCTTCTGATATATACCCATAAGTAGAACGGCTGCATCATATGGTGGTTATATTTTTAACTTTTGGGGAGAACTTCGAAGTGTTTCCATAGTGGCAGTACACATTTACATTCCCAGTTTACAACAGCAACTTACAATAGTGCACAAAAGATCCCTTTTCGCCACATCCTCGCCCGTATTTGTCCTCTCTTGTGTTTTCTGATAACAAGTCAATCTAACCGTTGTAAGGGGATATCGCATTGTGATTATGACTTGCATTTCCCTGCTGATTAGTGAAGTTAAACATCTTTTACTGTCCTGGGGGTCATTTGCATGCCTTCTTTGGAAAAATGTCTTTTCTAGTCCTCTGTCCCTTTATTGTTGTTTTGTTTTTGGTTTGGCTTTTGTGTCATGTGTGTGTTTTGCTTTTGAGTTGTGTGGATATTGAGTTCTTTTCAGATAGATGGCTTGCTAACGTTTTCTCCTACAGGTAACCTTTTCATTCTGCTATTTCTTTTGCTGTGTAGAAGCTTATTTTCACTTTTGTTTCATGGGTTTTTGATGTCATATCCAATAATCATTCCCAAGATCAATGTCAAAGAGATTTTTTTCTCTATGTTTTCTTGAAGTAGTAGTTTTACAGTTTCAAGGTCTTATATGTAAATCTTTAATCCATTTTTGTGTTAAATTGCTTCAATCGTGTTCCATTCTTTGCGACCCTATAGACTGGAGCCCACCAGGCTTCTCTGTCCATGGGATTCTCCAGGCAAGAAAACTGGAGTGGGTTGCTATGACCTCCTCCAAAGAATCTTCCCAACCCAGGGAGCTTCCCAATAGCAGAGAAGAGGACCAAACCCTCTTATGTCTCTTGCATTGGCAGGCAGTTTCTTTATCACTAGTGCCACCTGGGAAGCCCCTTAATTCTTTGTAAGCAATATAAAATAGGTGGCCATTTTCATTCCTCTGTATATGGCTATCCACTTTTCCCCATACAGTTTACCAAAGATATTCTTTCCCAATTGCTTTCAGCTCAACTGTCAAATATTAGTTGATGGTATACGTGAGTTAATTTCTAGTCTCTCTTCTGCTCCACTGGTCTATGTGTCTATTTTTCTGCCAGTACCATACTTTTTGATTACTATAGTTTTGTAGTATGGATTAAAGTTAGGAAGTGTGATACCTTCAGCTTTGTCCATTCTCAGGATTGCTTTGACTCTTTGGGTCTTTTGTGGTTACATACTAACTTTAAAATGCATTTTTCTATATCTGTGAAAAATGATAATGGAATTTTGATAGGGATGCATTGAATCCACAGATGGCTTAGATAGTATAGACATTTTTTTCTTTCAATGTATGAAAGACATTAACTCTTTCAATATATGACAGACATGAGCTATCTTTTCATTTATTTATTCCATTTATTTTCATTTAATTTTCAATTTCTTTCCACAGTGTTTTACAGTTTTTGGTGTACAGATCTTTCATTTCCTTGGTTAAATTTATTTCTAAGCATTACATTTTTTTTGATGCTCTTGTGTATGGGATTATTTCTTTCTTTTTCTGATAGTTCGTTGTTAGTGTATAGAAATGCAATTGCTTTCTGCATGTTGATTTTGTATCCTGCAACTTTACTGAAGTTGTTTCTTAGTTGCAGAAGATTTTTCCTGGAGTCTTTAGGGTTTCCTATATATATAAAATCATATGTGCAGTGACCATATTACTTCTTTTCTGATTCAGAAGACCTTTATTTCTTTTTCTTGCTTAATTATTCAGGCTAGGACTTCCAGTACTATGTTGAACAAGACTAGTGAGAATCTGCACCCTTGTCCTGATCTTAGCAAAGAGAGATCAACCTCAGTAAAGTTTTCAACCTTTCACTGTTGAGTATGATGTTAATTATAGGTTTGTTATATATGGACTTTATTATGCTGAAGACAATTCCTTCTATATCCAATTTGTGGAGAGTTTTTAATCATAAAAGGATGTTGAATATTGCAGGAAAAAGTTTTTAAATGAAAGACATAAAATACCACGTGTTTAGAGAGCATGTGGAAGAACTAGAACTCTCATGAAACAATGGTGGAAATGAAAACTCACACAACCATTTTGAAAAGCTGCGTGGTATTACCTACTAGAGATGAACACATGTAAGCCTTGTGACCAGCAATTCCATTCCTAGTGAATTACGTACTGAACAGAAATGCACACGTACTTGTACCTAAAGATGTATATTAGAATTTTCATAGCTATACTATTTCTAATACTTCAAAATTGGAAGCCAAATTTCCATCAACAATAATACAGATAAAAAACTTCTAACAGTTACACAAGGAAACAATTATACAACACAACAAAAATGAGTAAACTATTGCTATATGCAATAATATGGTAAAAATCTGAAAATCTTGTTAGTGAAAGAATCCAGTTATACAGTATAAAACTTCATGGATAGGAAGTTTTGAAACAGGTGAAACTAACATAAGGTGTGAAAAGCTAGGAGTCATCTCTGAAGAGGAAGAAGGACACAAAATGGGAGAGAAATGAGGAAAGATTTCGAAGTGTGGTAAAACTATTTTGATCAGTGTGGTGCCTATATCAGTGTATTCAGTTTAGGAAAATTTATCAACCTGTTCATTTACAATTTCTGTACTATTCTGAGTATGTATTTTACTCAGTAACAGTAAGCTGTGCACATACATGCTATTATAATTACATATAACTTATAATTAAAAACAAAAATTAAATGGCAAGAAGGGATATCTGAACTGAACAGGTGAAAGGTAAGTAAGAGTTTGCTAGATAAAGAAAGAAAAAAATATTGCATGCTACAAAGAAAAATAAGCAAAATTTGTTCTTTGTGCTTCTCATATGCATTAGTCACGTATAATCTCTTGTATAATCTTTCTATGCACACCACAAGCATTCTGAGGAAGGAATCAAATATAATATCTTTTACATAGAAGTCCAAGTTCTTCAACCTACTGATTGGATTTCTTTTTCATACAAATGACAACTTCTAAATTTATGTCAATTTCCTGACCACTTATCAATCTCCTCAACCAGAGACCACTATAAGCACTAAAAGCAAAGAGATAAGAAAGTTTTGGCATATTTATAAATGTTTTTGAACATCATAGTTTTTGATTGAAGTTTCTGAACGAAGACGAGAAATTAGACACCTATTATTCATAATTCCCATATTTCCTTAATGTTATTGTTATTGATGTCTATTTAAAAATAAGATTTATTCTTATTTTTCAATATTCATATTTTCCATACATAGACCAGTCCATAAAATTTTCTAATTCCAATAAATTAATTCATTATACAAAAAAGTCTTGAAATGATATCACTAATAGCAATACATATCCAGCTTAAGACAGAATGTTTGTGATATCTAAATACAATTTTATGCTTAACAAATCCTGTTATATCTATTTAAAGCTATACAAGTCACACTGATATCCTACTGAATTTTAAACATTTTTAAAAAACATTTTGACTGTTGGAGCAGTATTTTTCCTTGAGGCAGATGGCTATAAATTAAAACTAGATTTTAAATGTTAAGTCAAAGGAATATAACAAATTTTAAAAATGAAAGTATGCTTTCTTACCTTTACAATATTTAAACTTTGAAATTTTTGGTAGACTATAGAAAAAAATTTTAATTGTTTAAACTCATTATATTAGACTTTTAAAAACAGAATGGTAAAATATTAAAATATAGTCATTAAAATCTAACAGTATATCACTTTACTTCAACAAGTCTCAAGAGCTATTGATTTTGAGCTATATCATCATTTCATGTGTCACTAGGAAGTTAAAAAAAAACAAGATTTTCTAAATGTCTTACAATTGATGAAATACTGTACATTTAGTTGAAAATGTTGGGGATCTATTAACTAGACTACAGAACAATATTCAAGAATGTGTGATCAATACATTTTCTGTGTGAAAACAGCCTGGAGCTGTTACAAATCACATTTTAATGCTATAGACTTAGACCATGCAACTGTTTGCAGGATTTAGGAAATCTATCTTCCTTTTTAAAATACATAATCACATACTTACTCAACCAACAAGCCTATAAATTATATGAATGTTTTAATTTAAGGATAAAATCTAAAATGTCACACGGTTTAAATTCCATAAAAACACATATAATTACAGTTACACTAAACTCTGCTTTACAAATGTCAGTTCTGATTGATGGCAACAACCCCCGTAATGGAACCTGACAGCCCGTAGATTATACCTGCCACTTGGGACACTACAACAAATCAGTTCGTTCCAACTACTTCCTTTTCTACCATTTTTTATGTTCCCTCCTCTCCCACCAATTCACACACCTGAGTGCACACACAAACATGTAAAGCCCAAAGTATTCTGAAGTATCTAGCTATATACTTATGTCAAGGATCACAGCTTTCAACTATAAAATGAAAATATAAAAGTTAACTGGAGAATCTTCAACTACAAAAGTATCCTTATGCATATTTTTGTTGAAAGTACAGATATGGTTAAGCTAAAGTATAAGGAATATAATCTGAAATATGTTTTGGCATCTTGATGTTCAAAAAAAATCTGTACGATACTATTTTTAGTTAAAAGTTCAAAGGTAAACATTTACTAAATAAAGAAACAAAATATAATTCAATAAGAAATCCTAATACTTGCAAAGGAACAGAGCATGGAATTCTGGAGTAAGGGAGAAAAGGCTCCTATAATATATAACTCAAAATTAAACATTCAAGAAAAATACTTTCTAGATTGCATGTGTTTATAACTGGAGCAGAATTATATTTGCAGTTCTTTTTGTCAATTTAAAACACTTTCCAACAATCTCAGAACTTATATACTGAACTATAGCCTCATCAACATAAGTATGTAAAGAATACAGTGCTTTATTATCCTAAAACTTAATTACACATAAAGAAAAATACAAAAATTGGTTTATATTGCAATATGTAAAAGCCATGAAGACCTAGATCTCATCATTCTAACTGGCTGTCCACAATACCCTAGGATTTAGTTTAGTTCCATTAAAGTCTCAAAGAGCCGGGGTCTGATACAACTTACAATGATTCCTATTCTGCTCACTCATAAAAGGTATTTCTTGAATCTGACTAATATGCAGAGAAGAAAATGGCAACCTAAGCCAATCTTCTTGCCTAAGAAATCTCATGGACAGAGGAGCCTGGTGGGCTACTCCATGGAGTCACAAGAGACTCTGACACGACTTAGCAACTAAACAACAGAACAATGACTGATTTGTTGTAGAAACCTGTCCTGTTGTAAATCTTGTCCTGTACAATGAGGATATGACCCATACTGAATGAGTTTCCTTGGTTTATATTATAGTTTCTTTTTTCCCCCCTAAATCAAACAGGTATATGTGCCCTTTGAAAGTGGGAGAAACATCCTCTCTCACATGCCTCTGAATATTTGATAGTTTGATAGTCATTACCTCTTTCCTAATACCTGTGAAGAGCTCAGACTGAGGATCAATTTCTTACTAAAGTGAAATATTTTAAAATATCATATTGTACTACCAAACCTAAAACCTCAAATGTGTTGAGCTAAAAAGCAAAATGTATTCTACAGCTCTTCATAAAAATGCTAACACGAAAATAACACCAATTTAATCTCTTCAAACTAATTCTAAACATTCAATACTAAGAGGTTTTACTAATTCAAGAATAATTAATCAAACATTTGGAGTCTGTTATTTCAGAAAGAAGAGACACACTTGAAGACAAGATTCTAAAATCTTATGAGGAAATTATGGCAGGACATAAGCTGCTGAAAATGACTGCAATTAAGGAAATTAGTTGTTTTTATTGTTAATCTACTTCCTTAATTTGGATTCTTGTTTTGTTGTTTTTTTTTTTTTTTTTTTTAAAGGCAGGATATGTGTACTATTTAATTATAATGTACGGTTATCCAAAGGAGAATTTCTTAACAAAACTTTGCGATTAACTCACTCAACTCAATGTCTTCTGATATTTTTCTATGGTTAAGAACACAAAGATAAAAGGCAAGAAGTTCAGAAGCTTATACTTCAAGGTGAAAACACAGCAAAGAAGTGAAAAGTGGTCTAAATTCTCTCTCATACAAGCCTATGAAATGCAAATATCGACCAATAGGGGGCAGTTAACCTTGTTCAATAAACTGCCACTGAATCTGCCCACAACTACACATGTATAAATTACACATACAGCACCAATACAACTACGTGCAGAACTGAGTGAAATTATACATTTTTCTGCATTTTTCCCCTCCATTTCCTTACATTTCCTACAATCTAACTAACTTACAGCACAGAAAAAGATCAAACAAAATTACTTATTATTGGTGTTGAAGTGGTTTAACAGAAACTCATATTCAATAAAAAACAAGGCTTAAGAAAGTGATAAAGAAGGACAAAAGCAAATATACCCCCAAAATTAGCTAATATAATATATGTGATTAAGTATAAAACCTGGCTGTAAGTTTTCCTAATACTGAATTGAAAAAAAAAAAAGAAAACATAACTGGGAGTTAGATTAGTAAAGGGAGGGGGGCCACAGGAATTTCTAGCATTCATCCCCTCCCCTCAGAAACATTAAACATTAATCGGAAGAATTATCTGCACACAAACACTGCTTCGCAAAAACCAAGGATTCCAGGTAAGAGATTACCACATGTGGGTGAAGCACAGAAATAAGACACAGTGAGGAGGGTAGGAAAGATACATTCACATTAGCCCTATGACTTGTCCTCTAAGCCTAGGAAACCCAGCACAGAGAGAAATATCTTTCCAGTTGGAGAAGAAAGTAAAACGAAGTACCTAACTGCAGGCCCTAACATCAGGCCAACCCCAAGGCTATGGGGCCTCCTAACCTAGGTCCCCAACTTACCCCTAGCTCCTGCTAGCTCCAGCCACCCAAGGCAGGGCTGCTCCTGAAGCCTCAGGAAGCAGCCATGGTATACCTACCAGCAGGCTCCTGTGAACCCATATCCGGTAACTGAAAAGGTGCTCAACATCACTAATCATCTTGCAATGCAAACAAAACCACAATGATCCTAATACCTCACACTAGTTAGGATGTCAATTACCAAAAAAGAATACTGATGTCTGCAGTAGGAAAACACTCCCCAAGTAATTATGACACTGCAACTGAAGAAGATTTGGTTAAATCTGTCAAATTTCCAGGGCCCCAGGACTCCTATATTCATTCTCTATTCAGTAACTACACTGTTTTTCATTGTACTATACAGATTTCTTTTAAGCAAATCAATCACCAAAAAGAGATTTTGCCACACTATGTGCAATGGCAGAGAGCTGAAATTACAGTGTAGTTCTGCCTGGCTGGGGCATTATCATTACCTTTACTAACTTAACATGGAGAAGCAGCTTGGTATTTTAATTTATATTTATTTGACTGTCAGTGATGTTTTACACCTTATTGATGAAACTGTATTTTTCCCTTGTGGTAAGAGTCTACTCATATATAGTATTTGGGTTTATATCATCAACTCACATAAATTCAGCTTTTAATGGAGATATTAACCATAACTAGTGAGTTTATTTTTCTGGGCTCCAAAACCACTGCAGATAGTGATTGCAGCCATGAAATTAAAAGACGCTTACTCCTAGGAAGGAGAATTATGACCAACATAGAAGCATATTCAAAAGCAGAGACATTACTTTGCCGACTAAGCTCTGTCTAGTCAAGGCTATGGTTTTTCCAGTAGTCATGTATGGATGTGAGAGTTGGACTGTGACGAAAGCTGAGCACCGAAGAATCGATGCTTTTGAACTGTGGTGTTAGAGAAGACTCTTGAGAGTCCCTTGGACTGCAAGGAGATCCAACCAGTCCACCCTAAAGGAGATCAGTCCTGGGTATTCACTGGAAGGACAGATGCTAAAGCTGAAACTCCAATTCTCTGGTCACCTGATGTGAAGAGCTGACTCATTGGAAAACACCCTGATACTGGGAAGTTGAGGGCAGGAGGAGAAGGGGATGACAGAGGATGAGATGGCTGGATGGCATCACCGACTCGATGGACATGGGTTTGGGTGGACTCCGGGAGTTGGTGATGGACAGGGAGGCCTGGCATGTTGCGGTTCATGGGATCGCAAAGAGTCAGAAATGACTGAGCAACTGAACTGAACTGTACTGAGTGGACCCATTTAGGATGGCAATTTGGCAAAATCAATCAAAACTTTAAATGAGCAAACCCTAGGTCCAGCAATCTCACTTCCAAAATTCTATCCTAGAATAAATACATACAGACAGAAAGACATGAAGTTCTTGATAAGGCAATTAGGTAAACCATTCAGTATCACAGTAATGCAAGTCTATGCCCCAAACGGTAATGCTGAAGAAGCTGAAATTGAATGGTTCTATGAAGACCTACAAGACTTTCTAGAACTAACACCCAAAAAAGATGTCCTTTTCATTATAGGGGACTGGAATGCAAAAGTAGGAAGTCAAGAAACACCTGGAGTAACAGGCAAATCTGGCCTTGGAAGACAGAATGAAGCAGGGCAAAGGCTAATAGAGTTCTGCCAAGAGAACGCACAGGTCATAGCAAACACTCTCTTCCAGCAACACAAGAGAAGACTCTACACATGGACATCACCAGATGGTCGACAGTGAAATCAGATTGATTACATTCTTTGCAGCCAAAGATGGAGAAGCTTTATACAGTCAGCAAAAACAAGACTGGGAGCTGACTGTGGCTCAGATCATGAATTCCTTATTGCCAAATACAGATTGAAATTGAAGAAAGTGGAGAAAATCACTAGACCATTCAGGTATGACCTAAATAAAATCCCTTATGACCATACAGTGGAAATGAAAAATAGATTTAAGGGACTAGATCTGATAGAGTGCCTGATAAACTATGGATGGAGGTTTGTAACACTGTACAGGAGACAGGAATAAAGACCATCCCGAAGAAAGAGAAATGCAAAAAAGCAAAATGGCTGTCTGAGAGGCCTTACAAATAGCTGTTAAAAAAAGGGAAGCAAAAAGCAAAGGAGAAAAGGAAAGATATATCCATTTGAATGCAGAGTTCCAAAGAATAGCAAGGAGAGACAAGAAAACCTTCCTCAGCGATCAATGCAAAGAAATAGAGGAAAACAACAGAATGGAAAAGATATTTCATGCAAAGATGGGCTCAATAAAGGACAGAAATGGGAGGGACCTAACAGAAGCAGAAGATATTAAGAAGAGGTGGTAAGAATACACAGAAGAACTATACAAAAAAGATCTTCACGACCCAGATAATCATGATGGTGTGATCACTCACCTAGAGACAGACAGCACAGAAGGTGAAGGCAAGTGGGCCTTAGGAAGCATCACCATGAACAAAGCTAGTGGAGGTGATGGAATTCCAGTGGAGCTATTTCAGATCCTGAAAGATGATGCTGTGAAAGTGCTGCACTCAATATGCCAGCAAATTTGGAAAACTCAGCAGTGGCCACAGGACTGGAAAAGGTCAGTTTTCATTCCAATCCCAAAGAAAGGCAATGGCAAAGAATGTTCAAACTACCACACAATTGCACTCATCTCACACGCTGGTAAAGTAATGCTTAAAGTTCTCCAAGCCAGGCTTTAGCAATACGTAAACCATGAACTTCCAGATATTCAAGCTGGTTTCTGGAGAGGGTGTGGAGAAAAGGGAACCCTCTTACACTGTTGGTGGAAATGCAAACTAGTATAGCCATTATGGAGAACAGTGTGGAGATTCCCTAAAAAACTGGAAATAGAACTGCCTTATCACCCAGCAATCTCACTACTGGGCATACACACTGAGGAAACTAGAATTGAAAGAGACATGTGTACCCCAACGTTCATCACAGCACTGTTTATAATAGCCAGGACATGGAAGCAACCTAGATGTCCATCAGCAGATGAATGGATAAGAAAGCTGTGGTAAATATACACAATGGAGTATTACCCAGCCATCAAAAAGAATACATTTGAATCAGTTCTAATGAGGTGGATGAAACTGGAGCCGATTATACAGAGTGAAGTAAGCCAGAAAGTAAAACACCAATACAGCATACTAACGCATATATACGGAATTTAGAAAGATGGTAACAATAATCCTGTATGCGAGACAGCAAAAGAGACACAGATGTATAGAATGGACTTTTGGACTCTGAGGGAGAGGGAGAGGGTGGGATGATTTGGGAGAATGGCACTGAAACATGTATAATATCATATATGAAACAAATCGCCAGTCCAAGTTCGATGCAGGATACAGGATGCTTGGGGCTGGTGCACTGGGATGACCAAGAGGGATGGTACGGGGAGGGAGGTGGGAGAGGGATTCAGGATGGGGAACACGTACACCCGTGGCGGATGCATGTTTACATATGGCAAACCCAATACAAAATTGCAAAGTAATTAGCCTCCTAAAATAAATAAATTTATATTTTAAAAAGAAAGAAAAGGCAGAGAAACCAAAGATCAAGTTGCCAACATCAGCTGGATCATCGAAAAAGCAAGAGAGTTCCAGAAAAACATCTATTTCTGCTTTATTGACTATGTCAAAGCCGTTAGCTATGTGGATCACAATAAACTGTGGAAAATTCTGAAAGAGATGGGAATACCAGACCACTTGACCTGCCTCTTGAAAAACCTGTATGCAAGTCAGGAAGCAACAGTTAGAACTGGACATGGAACAACAGACTGGTTCCAAATAGGAAAAGGAGTACTTCAAGGCTGGATATTGTCAACCTGCTTATTTAAAGTATATGCAGAGTACATCATGAGAAACTCTGGGCTAGAAGAAACACAAGCTAGAATCAAGATTGCCAGGAGAAATATCAATAACCTCAGAAATGCAGATGACACCACGCTTATGGCCGAAAGTGAAGAAGAACTAAAGAGCCTCATGATGAAAGTGAAAGAGGAGAGTGAAAAAGTTGGCTTAAAGCTCAACATTCAGAAAACAAAGATCATGTCATCCAGTCCCATCACTCCATGAGAAATAGATAGGGAAAAAGTGGAAACAGTGGCTGACTTTATTTTTCTGGGCTCCAAAATCACTGCAGATGGTGATTGCAGCCATGAAATTAAAAGACACTCCTTGGAAGGAAAGTTATGACCAACCTATATAGCATATTAAAAAGCAGAGACATTACTTTGCCAGCAAAGGTCCGTCTAGTCAAGGCTATGGTTTTTCCTGTGGTCACGTATGGATGCGAGAGTTGGACTATAAAGAAAGCTGAATGCAAAAGAATTGATGCTTTTGAACTGTGGTGTTGGAGAAGACTCTTGAGAGTCCCTTGGACTGCAAGGAGATCCAACCAGTCCATCCTAAAGGATATCAGTCCTTGGTTTTCACTGGAAGGACTGATGTTGAAGCTGAAACTCCAATTCTTTGGCCACCTGATGCGAAGAGCTGACTCATTGGAAAAGATCCTGATACTGGGAAAGTTGAGGGCAGGAGGAGAAGGGGATGACAGAGGATGAGATGGCTGGATGGCATCACCAACTCGATGGACATGGGTTTAGGTGGACTCCGGGAGTTGGTGATGGACAGGGAGGCCTGGCGTGCTATGGTTCATGGGGTCACAAAGCGACCCGACTGAGCAACTGAACTGAAATGAACTGAAGGTAGATCTACCCACACTGATATTAAGTGGAAAAGGGCAAAATGTTATACATTTTATACAAACACATACACATGAGTACATAAATATGATCCACTGTTAAACTAAAACAAAATCACATATACATATATTTCTCTACATTCTCCAGCTCCTGAGTTGAAATGTTTAGGTGACTTTTTTTAAACCACAATACCCTAATACTATTTCCTTTTCATAGGCTTCTGCAGCATCACTATGCTCATATTTTCTATATCAGCATCTAATACACTATATTGCTTGTTTAAATATTTGTCTCTCTCAATAAACCACAGGCACAGTCAAGTCGGGGCCGTGATCACTATTGTATCTACAATGTCTTCAAGTGGTCTGCTGCACTGTCCATACTCAAGGACTGCTGATGGATTATATATTTTTACAGATAGTAATCACTCCACATATGAGTGGTAACAATTCTTGCCAAAAAGAAAGTAGGACAAATATTTCTATATTTAATAGCAGGATTTATACAACTTATTTTCTACTACATAGATACTTGAGTTTTAAAAAATTTACGTTCAGGATACTGTCACATAATAAATTTTGTGAATGAGCCAGGGAAATGCTCTCCTTAATCCATTCATGTAAGTGTACTAAATTGACAAATTGAAAAGCTTATACAAGAAAGAGGTCCTTTTACTGACTCCTGGGGAAAGACAACAGTGGCACCCCTACCACTCACCCTGTGGCCTCAGGGGATGACACTCCAAGTTTCTGGTACCTAGATACTACCTCAACTTAGGATGAATATGTTGAGGATAGGTGGGATCTAGATGGCTCCTTATGTAATAAGCTAAATAAGCTAAGTGGCCTGTATCCTCAACTTACCAGGAAGAACAGAATTGTATCTCAGAGTATCCTCCAAAGAGGATTAAATATAACTTGAACATTTTGCAATCAGGACTTACAGGTATTTATAATGTTTCCCTCCTGCCTCTCTTTCTCCATCCCACCCAAACCTAACCCAGGCCTTTCCCATCTGGCCAGCTTTTCACTTCCTATGTCTCACAAGCAATAGCTGAGGACTCCAAAAATAATTTCCTACTAGGCAAAGAAGGAGAGTGGATAGTCCTATTAACATGAATCAAAACCTATATTTCTATAAGCAAATTTATCAACACTTCTAAGTATTCTTATAGCCATGTCTCATTTATCAATGCTTTCTAATATACTGTGAATGCTTAATAAAAACATACTGAGTATCTTTCATTCATGCATTTATCAAATACTTATTGTGTCTCTACTACCACAAATTTTACAGTTTCTGCCATAAATTAAAAAAAGTACTGACATGTCATAGGGTTTTAAAGAAAAGGAAACAGGTTAATACAATAAAACGTTTAGGCATGATGCCATGAGCTATGCAATGGTGAAGAAAGATAAAGACAGATAGCCCTTGATCTCACAGTAGTGGAGGTTGTATGGCAATACACATTAGTCAAAAAGTCATAAAATACAAATTTTTACTTGTGATAAGCTACTGAGAATAAGCTCTGCAATGTTACAACAAATTATAATAGGAAAATTTGACCTAACCAGAAACAGAAAAGCCTTAATTAAGAAAATGACATTTGACATAACATCTAGAGGACAAAAGGGAATTAATTAGGTGAAGGAGAAAAAAGAGTAATAAGCAGAAGCAGTTACAGGCATAAAGCATAGTGGGAGACAACATGGATGGGAGAGATTGAAGACAGGCAGTCTGTAGCTGGAGCAAGGAGGATGAGAAAAATGGAGACTAGTGGAAATAAGACAGACAGGGGCAGACTACTCAGCCATTTAGTCACTTTCAGTTGTATTCTTGTCACGACTCACAGTAGCCTGGAAAAGTACGAGAGGCCTTTTTTTTTTTCTTTGCTATTGTTTTTCATACAACAGAGTTATGGGAATAGAAAAGGGAAGGAGTAAAACTGACCAGGTTGTTTTCCTGACTGTGGAGGAATTGGAGGGAGCAGACTAGATGCTGACATTCCAGTTCAGTTCAGTTCAGTCGCGTCCGACTCTTTGCAACCCCATGAATTGCAGCACGCCAGGCCTCCCTGTCCATCACCAACTCCCGGAGTTCACCCAGACTCACGTCCATTGAGTCAGTGATGCCATCTAGCCATCTCACCATCTGTCGTCTCCTTTTCTTCCTGCCCCAATTGCCTCCCAGCATCAAAGTCTTTTCCAATGAGTCAACTCTTCGCATGAGGTGGCCAAAGTACTGGAGTTTCAGCTTTAGCATCATTGCTTCCAAAGAAATCCCAGGGTTGATCTCCTTCAGAATGGACTGGTTGGATCTCCTTGCAGTCCAAGGGACTCTCAAGAGTCTTCTCCAACACCACAGTTCAAATGCATCAATTCTTCAGTGCTCAGCCTTCTTCACAGTCCAACTCTCACATCCATACATGACCACAGGAAAAACCACTGCCTTGACTAGACGGACCTTAGTCGGCAAAGTAATGTCTCTGCTTTTGAATATGCTATCTAGGTTGGTCATAACTTTTCTTCCAAGGAGTAAGCGTCTTTTAATTTCATGGCTGCAACCACCATCTGCAGTGATTTTGGAGCCCCCAAAATAAAGTCTGACACTGTTTCCACTGTTTCCCCATCTATTTCTCATGGAGTGATGGGACTGGATGACATGATCTTTGTTTTCTGAATGTTGAGCTTTAAGCCAACTTTTTCACTCTCCGCTTTCACTTTCATCAAGAGGCTTTTTAGCTCCTCTTCACTTTCTGCCATAACGGTGGTGTCATCTGCATATCTGAGGTTATTGATATTTCTCCCAGCAATCTTGATTCCAGCTTGTGCTTCTTCCAGCCCAGCGTTTCTCTTGATGTACTGTGCATAGAAGTTAAATAAGCAGGGTGACAATATCCAGCCTTGACGTACTCCTTTTCCTATTTGGAACCAGTCTGTTGTTCCATGTCCAGTTCTAACTGTTGCTTCCTGACCTGCATACAGATTTCTCAAGAGGCAGGTTAGGTGGTCTGGTATTCCCATCTCTTTCAGAATTTTCCAGTTTATTGTGATCCACACAGCCAAAGGCTTTGGCATGGTCAATAAAGCAGAAATACATGTTTTCCTGGAACTCTCTTGCTTTTTCAAGGATCCAAAGGATGTTGGCAATTTGATCTCTGGTTCCTCTGCCTTTTCTAAAACCAGCTTGAACATCGGGAATTTCCCGGTTCACGTATTGCTGAAGTCTGGCTTGGAGAATTTTGAGCATTACTTTACTAGTGTGTGAGATGAGTGCAACTGTGCAGTAGTTGAGCATTCTTTGGCATTGCCTTTCTTTGGGATTGGAATGAATACTGACCTTTTCCAGTCCTGTGGCCACTGCTGAGTTTTCCAAATTTGTTGGCATATTGAGTGCAGCACTTTCACAGCATCATCTTTCAGGATTTGAAATAGCTCCACTGGAATTCCATCACCTCCACTAGCTTTGTCCGTAGTGATGCTTTCTAAGGCCCACTTGACTTCACATTCCAGGATGTCTGGCTGTAGATGAGTGATCACACCATCGTGATTATCCGGGTCATGAAGATCCTTTTTGTACGGTTCTTCTGTGTCTTCTTGCCACCTCTTCTTAATATCTTGTGCTTCTGTTAGGTCCATACCATTTCTATCCTTTATCGAGCCCATCTTTGCATGAAATCTTCCCTTGGTATCTCTAATTTTCTTGAAGAGATCTCTAGTCTTTCCCATTCTGTTGTTTTCCTCTATTTCTTTGCATTGATTGCTGAAGAAGGCTTTCTTATCTCTTCTTGCTGTTCTTTGGTACTCTGCATTCAGATGCTTATATCTTTCCTTTTCTCCTTGGCTTTTTGCTTCTCTTCTTTTCACAGCTATTTGTAAGGCTTCCCCAGACAGCCATTTTGCTTTTTTGCATTTCTTTTCCATGGGGATGGTCTTCATCCCTGTCTCCTGTACAATGTCATGAACTTCATTCCATAGTTCATCAGGCACTCTATCTATCAGATCTAGGCCCTTAAATCTATTTCTCACTTCCACTGTATAATCATAAGGGATTTGATTTAGGTCATATCTGAATGGTCTAGCGGTTTTCCTGCTTTCTTCAATTTGAGTCTGAATTTGGTAATAAGGAGTTCATGATCTGAGCCACAGTCAGCTCCCGGTCTTGTTTTTGTTGACTGTATAGAGCTTCTCCGTCTTTGGCTGCAGAGAATATAATCAATCTGATTTCGGTGTTGACCATCTGGTGATGTCCATGTGTAGTCTTCTCTTGTGTTGTTGGAAGAGGCTGTTTGCTATGACCAGTGTATTTTCTTGGCAGAGCTCTATTGGTCTTTGCTCTGCTTCATTCCGTATTCCAAGGCCAAATTTGCCTGTTACTCCAGGTGTTTGACTTCCTACTTTTGCATTCCAGTCCCCTATAATGAAAAGGACATCTTTTTTGGGTGTTAGCTCTAAAACGTCTTGTAGGTCTTCATAGAACCGTTCAACTTAGAATACTATAAAAGTAATTAAGGTGAAATATAATTGGAACCTCAAACTAGGAAGATATCCTAGTGAAGATGGAGAGGACATGGACAAATCTAAGAAACACTTAGGAGATAAAACCAATAATCAATAGGGAGGGGGTGCTGGAGTGACTACATTTACCTTATATTTAAATATAGGCTATATATAAGCTAATTATATATAATATAAAAACATATGCTGCAGAAAATTCCCCTGTCAGATATTTTACTTCTCTTTACTAAACCCCTTATTCAGGATGAGATAATCACAAATAAAACATTAAGAAATACTCAATACAGCTACAAGTTACACTCTGACATTTGATTTGATAATATAATAGAAGAAAATTAAAGCTGATTAGACTCTTCATCTCTCCTAGGTCATTAGCTGCCAACACTTATGTGTCAAACTCCTTTTTACACATTCTATTCCCAATAACTGTAAGATTAAGTTATGAGGTTAAAAGGGAAAAAAAATACTGATATAAATGAATTCTAGAAGCTGATGCCTATTATTTATTGACAATAATTAACTTTCAAAAAATTTTAGTATGTTGCAGATTTCATTACCGAGTCTTTGAGAACTAAAGAAAAATACGTATGTTTAGGGATCTGCAATTATGAAAGACCACAGAGATAATACCTTGACTATTTAATACATATTATATAGCTGAGAAAGAGAGGTGAATTTTTCAAAATGAAACGAATATTTGTGGTTAGTGAGCTCCCTTCTGACCATATAATGGTGGAAGCATTTTTCTGAAATTTAATAAGTAATCAAAATACCTGGGATGAGCATCATAGTTCTCTTGATATTTCCTTTTATTTTTATGTCCCTGTTTATAGGAAACCCAGATTGCTTCTAAGAATGCTATATATTGTATTATAATTTTACAATAGAAGACATTCTGATTTTTCACTTTAGGAAGAAGAAAATAATAAAATTTCTTTCGGTTTTTGATCTGAGTTTCAGTAAGTTAACATGATATACTTTACAAGCAAGGTTCTTGAACTAATTTGAAAATAAACTTTTAAAGTACTTTGCTATTTTTACTTAACATCTACAGGAGTATAAAACAGTCACCTGATTAAAAAAAGAAACTAAATGTTGATGGAAAACAATACAACTAAAAGAAAAAAAGAACACGGACAGAACATAATCCTTACACCTCTCTTCATTCCTCTAATACTATGAAACAAGCTAATTTTTTTTTTTTTTTGCAAAGGAACACTCATGGCAAAGCTGTTATTCTAAATTGTTTTCAGGGAAAGTAAAGATAGATTCCTGACTACATTTCAATTATTCTCTAAGAAAAGCATCTCACATAATACATAATTTGCAATCACTACACAGACATTCATGTATCAAAAATTATAGCTCTCTTACTACCCTTTCCAACTCAAGTTTATTACAAAGAACAAAACAGTTAAAAACAGTAGTTTAAATCTAGAAATGGGCTTTTCTACTCAAAGCATTTTAATGTATTTTATGAGTAGCTATTAAAACTTGTAAAAGTAAAAATAATCAGTAACTAATACTAAGAACTCCAGGATGCTTCCAAGTAATTTATAGCTTAGTTACTAATAAAAGTAATGAGACATTCTTCAAAATGGAACTCTCATTACTTCTTAATGGCATGCCTTAGATGCAGGAAATAGTTATCCTGGCAAATAATATTTATATTTCATCAAGGGATTTTGGAAGTGGTACCCTTCTAATTCAGTTATAAACATATGGTTAAGCCTTTTAAAACTAACTATTCTGTTAGAGATCAAAGCTTTCACATTTCAGGTTCTATTCCCATTTTCTGGTATGTCTCTTAATGAAAGGAGGTTTAAAAATTCATTGTGGTTATTATTTAATTATATAAATTGCAAATTCAAATTTAAAAAATAGAAAAAGCAAAATGTTTTGACTTATGAAAGACTGAAAAATCATTACTGACATCAAAAACACACTAATTATACTTGTGCAGTCACCTGAAAAATTAAGCTTAAACAGTCAAGACTTACCTTCAAATTACAAAAGAATATTATTGTCTTTTATTCTGCTTCTGAAGTCATACTAAAAAAATCCTCAAACCCAATAAAGAAAACTAGGAAAATAAGAAGCAACACTATAACAAATATAAATACCACAGTAATTTCTAAACTAAATCAATACCTAGAATATTTAGATTTTTATTAAGACCCTGCATTTTTCAACTGATTTTACACTATGCTTAAGTAGCTTAGTAAACAATGATTTTAAATTAGTTTTCTTCACTGACTTATGAAACAGATACACTGTTTTTATTTTTATTTTTTATTTTTTGCCTTTCTTATATGGTTTACTTCTTTATAATATATATATTTATATATTTCTTTTATTCTATATTTATATCTTATGGCATAAATAAATAAAGATATACTGTTTTTAATGAACTACATCAGTGATTTTATCCTTAGTTGTACATGGCAGAGATTCATATCTATATAAACCCAGAAGCAGAATCAAATTCTTTTGCACTGATAAAATTCTCATTCTGCCTCACTTTCATTTGCTCTAGATTTTTTATTCCATATTTTATCAAGAAGTTGAAATTTATGTTATTTTCTTTTTAGCTCTTTATATAAAATACAGCATTAGGTGGAACATGGGGTGGGGAGGGATAGTGATTATTATAAGTAGGCTGTAAAACTGTATTTTCCAAAGCAAAATATAATCAACATAGCAACATGACAATTCAATGTCTAGATCTGTAATATAAAAGGACATGGACTGGAAATTAAGCTGGTTTTTAATATGACTAGATAACAATAAAAAAAGGATAACATAAAAAATAATTTTGCAATGATAAATTTTAAAACGATCAATGATGAAAAAGCTATTTTTGTTGCTAATTTAAACATGTTACAATGTTAGTACTTTACAGGATTGCTCTGAAAACTGCAGTGTTTTTATTAAGCATTAATACCAATTTTTCAAAAACTTAAAGGGTTTTAATTTTCTATTATACACGATTTGTTTTTCAGTAGTACACATTTCTAGCCAATCATGCATGCTTTTTGATTTTTCTAATAGAAAAAGTTTGAAAATACTACAAACAAACATCCAAGCAAGAGTTAAATAAAACATAAAATACCCATACAGTGTTGTGTACTACTATGAGCAGAGGGTTCTGCAGGACCCTGAGGAGCTAGAAGCAAGGATTTCTCAACTGTACAATTGAGAATTGAATCAAAATGGGTTCAGAAACAGAAAAGACTGATGGTAAACACTGCCTTAAGCTGAGGCCCAGAGACGGAATTCTACAAAAGAGGAATGGCTGAGTGATGCTTGGCTTTTTTCTTCATCATCGCAAGACCCTTTTGTATTCTGGAACACTGTGTGCTCCATATCAAAAGAAAATGCATGTGCAGACATGTATACTGCCTCAGCTTCTGCCTCTATATTAGCACAATGCTTCCTCTAAGCACTATACTGTCATTGTCCAGCAGAATTTTCTGTGATGGCATAATGTTCTACATCTGCATTATCTTTTTTTTTTCTTTTTATTTTTTTATTGAAGGATAATTGTTTTACAGAATTTTGTTGATTTCTGTCAAACCTCAAAATGAATCAGGCATAGATCTGGTAATGACTGATGACGACTGAGTAGCTGAAATAAGCCTAGTACAAATGAAGGAAAAAGCTTTAAATTTTATTAAATTTTAATATAAATAGTCACATGTGGTAACTGGCTACTGTACTGAACTACAGTGCTCTATATTCCCAGTTTAATTAATCAGGAACACCCAGCAGGTTTGTGTGTATGGTCCTCTTTCAACAATCAGTAATCTGCTTTGTTCAGTTAGTTAATATCATTAAAATTGTCATAGACATATATACCTATTGACAAGGATGGTGAGCTGTTTGAGGTACCTTGTTAAATAATTAAAAAAGGCACAATACCAAGCAGCTTGCTTGTATGGTTTTATTAAAAGACAGCTATTGCTTATTAAGAACTTTATACTGATAAGCACAGTTCTAAACACTTCACATGTAGGAAATCAATTAACTTCTACTTATCACTATGCCATATTGCCATTCATTAAATACATGAATATATTTTGGCACAAAAATGAGAAATACAAAGTATACACTCACAACAACTGACAATTGGACATGCTGTTTCTGTTTGCCTATTGTAAAGTTTTTCTGAAATGAAAGAATATGCTTTGAAAAGGGGAACAAAAATTCAAAGTATTAAAAAGAATTAAGTACTTTAAAAAGATCTGTAATCCTAAGGTGTTGTGGATAATCTTTCCCTACTTTTCAAAATATTTCTAATCTCTTTAGTCACTTCAGCTTCTACTGCCATTAAAGTAATGTTTTTAGGAGGTTCAAGTTCTGCAAAACAATTAAAAATAAATAGCCATAATCCCCCAATACACACTTTTATAACATGTTCTCTCTCTACGGTAACTTGGCAAAATTTCATAGTAATAAATGGAGAAGTGTTATCAAAATCAACCACAATATATAGAATTTATATGGAAAAGAGAAGACTTGAAATAATCAGACAACTCTGAAAAAGAACAAAGTTGGAGAACTTATACTACCTGATTTCAGGACATACAGTATATATAGTGTAGCAATCAAGACAGTGTAGTACTGGCATAAAGATAAACATATAAATCAATGAAATAGATCATCATTCAGAAATAGAGCCATATATATAGTGAATTTAGTTTTTAGTAATGCTGCCATGGTAATTCAAAAGTGAAAAAATAACCTTTTCAACATGATGTCAGAACAACAGATATACTGAAAAAAGGAAAAAAAGAGCCTCAACCTGAATTTCTTACACAAAAATTAACTCAAAATAGATCGCAGCCTAAAACTAAAAACTGAAACTATAAAATTTCTGGAGAAAGTCATAAAATTTCTAGAAGAAAACATAAGAAAAAATTTAGGTTGATAAATATTTTTAAAACAGCATACAAGTATGCACTATGAAGGATAAAGTCAGTAAGTTAAAACTCTATTAAAATGTCATGTTTAATTTTCAAAAAACAATATTACAAACATTAAAAGGTAAGCCTGGTAATGGGAAGAAAATATTTGCTGAGCACATATGCAACATAGGACTTTTATTTAGAGTCATGAAAACTCTTATGACTCAATAGTAAGACAAACCACCCACATAAAATACTTCAAATAAGACAAATGACTTGAAAAGATACATCACCAAAGATGGCATACACAGATGCCAAAAAGACACATAAAATATGCTCAACATCATTAGGAAAATGCAAATTAAAATCACAATGAGATGCTACTACAAAGTCACTAGAATAGCTAAAATTAAAGTTGAAGTATTAAGGAGGATGTGAAAGAACTAGAATTTTCATACATGGCTGATAGGAATATAAAGTATTTCAGCCACTTTGCAAACAGTTTTGTAGTTTCTTAAAAAGTTTACTATGCATCTACCATAATCCTAGCAACTGTACTCCTAGGTACTTATCCAAGAAATGAAAGATATGTCCACAGAAACGAATATACAAGAATGTTCATAGCAGTGTTATTTGTAATAACCAAAAACTGGAACAAAGGCACATAACTATGAAAATTGAATGGATAAACAAATCATGATATCTCCATGCAATACAATATTACTTAGTGGTACAAAAGAATAAACCATTAACACATGCAACAACATGGATGTATATAAAAATAACTTCATTGAATGAAAGAAGCCACATTTTTTATAAAGCACACACTGTACTATTCTACTTACATAAATTTTCTTTATCGTAAAAGAACTTTTATTTTAATGACAGAAAGCATGTCAGTGGTTGCCTGGGGATATGAGTGGCAGATGGTGAGAGATGGATTACAAAGAGATGTGAGGAAACTTTTAGGGCTGATGAATATGTTCATTATTTTGACTGTAGTGATGGTTTCACTGGTATGCACATATGTCAAAACTCATTAAATTGTGTTCTTTAAATATGTACATTTTAGCACATTAGTTATACCTCAATAAAGCTGAAATAAAATGTTTAAAGATCAACTAACACACCTGCATTAAATATGACATATAGTCCTCTCTAAGGCTTTCCGTAGAATATAATTATTATTTTTCCTTCTGGTGAGAAAAGATTCAAATTTAGGAACAAATGAATAGCTTTAATTTTCTTATTAAAAAAAAAAAAGATCAAACTTAACATAAAAGCCTTCTCTTAAACCAAGCCTTCAAAAGGTTTTCTCCCATAGATTACTGTTCTGCCAAACTGCTGCTGCTAAGTTGCTTCAGTAGTGTCCGACTCTGTGCGACCCCATAGACGGCAGCCCACCAGGCTCCCCCGTCCCTGGGATTCTCCAGGCAAGAACATTGGAGTGGCTTGCCATTTCCTTCTCCAATGCATGAAAGTGAAAAGTGAAAGTGAAGTCGCTCAGTCGTGTCTGACTCTTCACGATCCCATGGACTACATACAGCCTACCAGGCTCCTCCGCCCATGGGATTTTCCAGGCAAGAGTACTGGAGTGGGGTGCCACTGCCTTCTCCGATTCTGACAAAAGGGTAAGTCAAAAGGATACTCTACTTATAATACTACCAAATAAACACCACTCACACTTAACTACACTGTCACTTCTAACACTGGAGGGAAAGCCATCATTTTTTCCCTTTTCTCCTGGATTGTAACAGCCAGGCCTAGTTCAAAGCATCAGTGTAGCATAAATCAAGTGTAAACTCTGGGGTTATTTCTCATGAAGTACAGTGGGTTAGGAGAATAAAGAACTCAATGAAGATGCAGAAAGAAACTAACATTTGTTGAAGGCCAACTATGTACAAAGCTGTTAACTTCAAAATATCTTTTATATGTTACATCAAATAACAACAGTGAGACACTTTGAATATTTTAGTCTTCTTTAACTTAAAGGAACAAAGTACTACACAACAAAAATGGTTTTAAGGCAAACAGGAAAAACTAGCCATTATTCTTTCCTGCCGTAAACATGACTGACTCCACATACAAATCACCAAGCCATACATGCTATAGATAAGGTACCTAATATTTCTTTAAAATAAAAGAAATATTTACAATATATAGATTAGACAGCAATGAGAAATAAGGTACCATATTAAAGTACCAAAGAAAATAATTTTTATTTTTTGAAATATAATGGATCTAAAATTAGCTTGCATACAGATGTGCTTTGAATAGTGGAGAAAAAAAGAATTATAATTGGAACACTGAGATCTAGATAACTCATGGCCCATCCTATGAGTAAGCCTAGGAGAGTCCATCACCCATCAACAGAAAAGACAAGGAACTCTTTCAAGGAAACTAGACCCTATGAATCCCTGAATTTTTTAAAAAAATTTTAAGTTTATGCTTATGGCTAAAAGTGAGCAAGAAGACATTTATGGTAATGTGGTTGATAAATGTGAATATAAAGGAAGCCCCTTAACCAGGAGCTTATGAAGAATACACTTAAAAACTAGAAGAGAAAATTTTTTTCTTCACTATATCAATTTAGACTCTGAAATATCCGATTTGGTTCTTTTCCCTCAATGTTCAATCTGCTATGAATAAGTAAATAAATGTTATTTTCAAATAAAAGTCATCAGAAGTACATAATTACCACATATCCAATAAAGGGAGTGATCTGCAGCCATCAAATATCATGCAATATGAACTAATCCTTAATAATATACAAACATATTTATTTGAAAAATTTAACAAAATAATAAATAAACTCATTTTTAACATTATACATCCTTGCCTAGCAAAAAGATTAACAGGATATATACTAAACTCTATAATTGTCTTTATTTTTAAAACTTCTACAATGAGAATGTTATCTTTTGGAATAAAAAAAATGTAGAGTAGAGGAATTTTCAAAATAAATTTAAGTTTTAACTCATATTGACTTTTAAAAAAGTGCCACAAGACTCCAATTAGAAATGTAAAACTATGCAACAAAATACACAGAAAATGACCTGTAACATATAGTGCCATTTAAAAATATGTGATCTAACAGTGTTTATCATAATACAAACAGGTATGCCCTCTAAGGTTGTGGTGAGTTTGATTATCCATGAACCAACAGACAGTAAATATTTCTATGTAATGAATTTAAATTAACAAAGGCTCAAATAAATGATGAACCCAGGTACAATTAGTTTCCTTTAGGAAAGTTATTTATGGCTTTAGTAGCACAAAGCTCTACAAAAATAAGATTTCATACATTTCCAGTTTTGATATAGGAAAGATAATTCTTTTTATAATAATGTGAAAATGAAAACAATACATCTAAAAGAAGCTATTTAGATCAGTCACAGAAATTACAGAAAACACAGTTCCCTACAAGCCCTAAAATTAGCCAGCTCGGCACTTGCATTTTAGGTTTATAGAAACTTCATAGTTCTGTGGCAGAGTTTGAGAAATGGGCCTTTTTGACAACAACTTCCTTGAAGAGTGATTAAAGCACTCGTAACAACAGAAAACTTTCAGGAAACAGAAACAATCAGGAAAACTTTCAAATCAAGAAGCAAGAAATTGCCCCAACCTAACAAGCTCTCAGGATCTTATAGAGCTGTATTTTCTCACTGATAATCATACCAGATCAAACTACAGCTTTCTGGAGAAAGCACAAGCATTTGGTATTGTTCAAGAAAGTGTAAGAATTCAGATTCACAATGAATATTTTCATTCATCAGCTCTTTTAAGAAGAGTTGTTTTTTAATTCTAGAGGTAAATGATAAGAATAAATTCACAATATCTCAGATGCTAATGAGTATATAGAATGTCCTTATGTTTCTGTGGATGCCTTAGGAGAAGAAACTTGAAGATGTGCTTGAATTATAAAGTCTATGCCCTACCTAAGGCAGTTCAGTTTTAGAGAAATTGACTGTTCAAAAAGTAAATTATGCCAAGACAATACAGTTTCCCCAGAACTATCATATATTACTGGCTACATACTAATATCTGAAAAGCACATGCATATCATTAAGACTCATAAAATGTATTTGCCCTAGAGTTGTCAAGAATCATTCTAACTTTTATAGAACAGGAAGCTCTCTAACCAAATTTGTATTTTTTTAATAACTGCACACTTTTTACAGAATAAGGTGTACAAAACCTTTTAGCTGCTTTTGTATAATAGCTAACAAAATAATAGCATTACTGTAGTATTTAACAATATACATGCCACCAGTGTTAATATACGTTTGATCCCCAACACAGGAAAACAACAAGCATAGCACAGCTAAAATGTGTAGTGCCCTACTAAAACTGAGGGCCATGTAAGTCTGTATAGATTCCAGCGAATGCTGTGCCCAAACAAGGTATTCTAGGATTATAATTCCTAAGTCATAGCATTCTCTGCTTTATGAAAAAATGGTCACAGGGTTGCCTCGCCTGAAATGAGTGAACCATTAGAACACACTGTGCAGAATAGCATATCATTGTTGTTCAGTCGCTAAGTCATGTCCGACTCTTTGCAACTCCATGGACTACAGCATGCCAAGCTCCCCTGTCCTTCATTATCTCCCAGAGTTTGCTCAAATTCATGTCCACTGAGTCGATGATTCTGTCTAACTATCTCATCTCTGCCGCTCCTTCTCCCAGTCTTTCCCAGCTCAGGGTCATTACAGTGGCATATACTTGTGCATATTTGCTCTTCCAATTCAAACTCAAGGGGAGAGTAAGATTCAGGAAATCCTAACACACGCCTACCCACCGCAAGTATGGAGCATTTAGCACCTTTTACCAGATCAACTAGAAATTATACGTGAAAGCAAAAGTAACATTACGTGTGTGTGTGTGCGTGTGTGTGTCTTAGTTGCTCAGTCATGTTCGACTCTTTGCAACCCCATGGACTGTAGCCCATGAGGCTCCTCTGTCCATGGACTTCTCCAAGCAAGAATACTGGAGTCGGTTGCCATTCCCTTCTCCAGGGGATCTTTCCAACACAGGGGTTGAACCCGGGTCTCCTACATGGTAGGCAGATTCTTTACTGTCTGAACCACCAGGGAAACCCCAAGTAACATTATATTTCTAACATTCCAGAAATGTTACCAGAGTTCTTCTGGACTAGCTTGCCCTTCCAACTCAGTTTTGTTTATAACTCCAGACATCTTTCATGCTCTAAATATTTAAACCCAATCTCTATTCTTATAAGAAGTTATTTTGTCCTACTACATATTCAGGTTCAAAACTGTCTGCTAGGAAAATGTTATTTTGGTATATTACATCCATTTACTCTCCAACCTATCAGAACTTTGTCCAGAATGTTAAATGGACCAATTCTATTTACATGAGTCAGACAGAAGTCATAGCCTCAATGGCACTGTATAGATTTTTCCACATTATAAGATCTATGCAATGTACAGTTCAAGGTATTATATATAAGATGTTCAGAAAATGCTTAAGAAAGGCATTTTTTTACATTATTGTTTCTTTCACAGTCCAGAATACCAGTTTAAATGTAAAATTCTCAAATGTGGGAAAATGTGAAGTATGAAAAAATGAAAGTAAATGATATACCTATCAAGCTCTTTTTCTGCTTGCTTTCCTTCTAAATATATAATAGGAAATATATAAGAAATGAAAGGGTATACTTCAGAGCACAAGGTAGGAGGGTCTCTAAAGCTTATATCTGGGCTTTATCAATCAATCAATCATTCTGATCAAAGATTTTTACCAATTTAACATGTTGAAGATTCCAACCTTATTCAATTTGTACCCTAACACACACCTAAGTCCCAAGTAACTAAACTGAATTTTGTGATATTTAAATAATTTCTTATAAATTGAAATGGAAAATTAGAGAAGAAAAAGTAAAAATTTTAATTAATATCTTAAATTTAAACAAATTTGATCAAGATGTCTGAAAAATAGTTTGTTGCTCAAATATTTAAAACAACAAAAAAAGTATTCTCTCACAATAAAAATGGGTATCAGCTGTCCTAAAATACCAGAATTAATGTTAAATTGAGTTAAATGGATTAAAGTTAAATGGAGAAGGAAATGGCAACCCACTCCAGTACTCTTGCCTGGAAAATCCTACAGACAGAGAAGCCTGGTAGACTACAGTCCAAGGGATCGCAAAGAGTCAGACACGACTGAGTGACTTCACTTTCAAAGTTAAATTGATATGATATGGAAGAAGTTGTATTAAATGTCATAAAAGGGCATGGAGAAATGGATAAATTAAAAAATGCCTTCCATCGAGAGGAGAAAATTTCAGCACTCTAAGAATGTCTTGATATTTCTAAAAGAGAAACCTGACATCAATGAAGGAGAGGCTATGTTAGAAAAAATAACTGTTTTTGAGACTCATTTTGGCACGGAGCAACACTGTACACAAAACCATAACCTAATGAAACACATATCAAACATGAAATGCATATAATTTCAAAATATTTGGTATTAACTATTAACCTGTACACTATTTGATACAGCAATTTCTGAGTACTCTTGGGAAAACCAGAAGAGTTTATCATTAGTTTTAGATCATGATTAAATTCCAAGTATGCAGTTATATAGTCATTGTGTAGAAAACTGACACTCCTTTTATAGTTAAAGGATTTGAGCAATTTGTTCTTTGTTTTCTTGGCCACACCACGTGGCATGTAGAATTTTAGTTCCCCGACCAGAGACTGAACCTGTGCCCTCTGCAATAGAAGTGCAGAGTCCTAACCAATGGACCCCCAGGGCATTCCGTGAGCAAACTGTTTTAAAGAAACAAATACATTGCAAGTCACTACTGACAATGAACAGAATTTTCTGGAATATAAATATCAACATTACAAAAATTTTTAAAGTATAATTATCCATAAAATATTTGAAGGAGTTGTAAACATTGAAAAGAAAATTTGGTTTAAAACAGACTACTTTCAACATATTCAGGTTTGGTCAGATACATTAAATCAAAGACCAGAGCAACACAGAATATTTACCTGAGGTTGATTTCTTAAAACTATCAAAACTATCTCAAAACTATTAACTATCTTAAAATTAATTTCTTCCTGGAACATGACTTCACTAGACAAGTGAATATGCTCACTGGTAGCACTTCTCAAGCAAGTTCTAATAATAATTGCTCTGTGAAAGAAGTGATCTATGTTCCATTAAGTTTGAAAAATGTTAAGTTAAAGTTAAATAAGTTACGTTCAACTACAAGGCATCTTAATTTTTCTTATACACGTAGGATTATCAGTCTCTTACAGGAATCAGATCATCTGACTATCTGACCATACCTTGCAAGTCACTACCCACAATGAACAGAATTTTCATTCTGTTCTGGCATTCACTCATCAGCTCCCCAAAATACTGCACTGCCACACATATACTGGGACAATCTGTTATGGAGTATAATAAAAGTTAAAATTTTTAATTATTTCTCTCATTTTCATTTGTGTTCCCTGCATGTGTGCTAAGTCACTTCAGTTGTGTACAACTCTTTGTGACCCTGTGAACTGGGGCCTTCCAGGCTCCTCTGTCCATGGGATTCTCCAGGCAAGAATACTGGCATAGGTTGCCATGCCCTCCTCCAGGGGATCTTCCAGACCCAGGGATTGAAGCTACGTCTCTTATGTCTCCTGCAATGCAGATGGGTTCTTTACCACTACCGCCACCAGGGAAGCCCATATTTGTTGCCTAAGTGAACCGAGAACTTCCAGATGTACAAGCTGGATTTAGAAAAGGCAGACGAACTAGAGATCAAATTGCCAACATCTATTGGATCATAGAAAAATCTTCAGAATTCCAGAAAAACATCTACTTCTGCTTCATTGATTATACTAAAGCCTTTGACAGTGCAGATCACAACAAACTGTGGAAAATTCTTCAAGAGATGGGAATACCAGACTACCTTTCTTGCCTCATAAGAGATCTGTAAACAGGTCAAGAAGCAACAGTTAGAACAGGACATGGAACAATGGATTGGTTCAAAATTGGGAAAGGAGTACGTCAAGGCTGTATATTGTCACCCAGCTTATTTAACTTTTCCAAGTACATCATGCGAATTCCTGGGCTGGATGAAGCACAAGCTGGAATCAAGATTGCCAGGAGAAATATCAATAACCTCAGATATGCAGAAAACACCACCCTTATGGTAGAAAGTGAAGAACTAAAGAGCCTCTAGATGAAAGTGAAAGAGGACAGTGAAAAAGTTGGCTTAAAGCTCAGCATTCAAAAAACTAAGATCATGGCATCCAGCCCCATCGCTTCATGGCAAATAGACGGGGAACAATGGAAACAGTGGCAGACTTTATTTTTTTGGGCTCCAAAATCACTGCAGATGGTGATTGCAGCCATGAAATTAAAAGATGCTTACTCCTTGAAAGAAAAGTTATGACCAACTTAGACAGCATATTAAAAAGGAGGGATATTACTTTGTCAACAAAGGTCCATCTAGTCAAGGCTATGGTTTTTCCAGTAGTCATGTATGGATATGAGAGTTGGACTATAAAGGTAGCTGAGCACCAAAGAATTTATGCTCTTGAACTGTGGTGTTGGAGAAGACTTTTGAGAGTCCCTTGAACTGCAAGGAGATCCATCAAGTTCATCCTAAAGGAGACCAGTCCTGGGTGTTCATTGGAAGGACTGATGTTGAAGCTGAAACTCCAATACTTTGGCCACTTGATGCGAAGAGCTAACTCATTGGAAAAGACGCTGATGCTGGGAAAGACTGAAGGCAGGAGAAGGGGACGACAGAGGATGAGACGGTTGGACGGCATCACCGACTCACTGTACATGAGTTTGGGTAGGCTCTGAGAGTTGGTGATGGACAGGGAGGCTTGGCATGCTGCAGTTCATGGGGTCGCAAAGAGTCAGACACAACTGAGTGACTGACCTGAACTGATGAAGGTGAAAGAGGAAAGTGAAAAGCTGGCTTAAAACTCAACATTCAAAAAACTAATATCATGGCATCCAGTCCCATTATTTCATGGCAAATAGATGGAGAGACAATGAAAACAGTAACAGACTTTATTTTCACAGCCTCCAAAAATCACTGCAGATGGTAACTGCAGCCATGAAATTACAAGACGCTTGATCCTTGGAAGAAAAGCTATGACCAACCTAGACAGCATATTAAAAAGCAGAGACATGACTTCGCTTACAAAGTCAAAGCTATAGTTTTTTCTGTAGTCATGTATGGATGTGAGAGCTGAACAATAAAAAAAGGCTGAGCACCAAAGAATTAATGCCTCTGAACTTTGGAAAAGATTCTTGAGAGTCCCTTCGACAGCAAGGAGATCAAACTAGTCAATCCTAAAGGAAATCAGTCCTGAATATTCACTGGAAGGGCTGATGCTGAAACTGAAGCTCCAATACTTTGGCCACCTGATGAGAAGAGCTGAATAACTGGAAAGGACCCTGATGCTGGGAAAGAATGAAGGCAGGAAGAGAAGGGGACGACAGAGGATGTGATGGTTGGATAGCATCACTGACTCAATGGACATGAGTTTGAGCAAACTCCAGGAGATGAAGGACAGAGAAGCCTGGCATGCTGTAGTTCACAGGGTTGCAAAGAGTTGGACACAATTGAGCAACTGAACAACAACAAGCAAAAATAAATCAAAGAATTATTGAAATCACAAAGCTGGTAAGTTCCCAGTTTTGGCTTTAGCATAAAACACTCATACTAATTACTGAACTCTGAAAAAGTGTGCAGCAAAATTTACCTTCAGGACATACAAAACTTCAGGGCAGCTTGCAGCACAATTAGTGTCTGTCCCAGGCACTGAACATCTTCTTGACACCTGACGCCCACAGAGGCAATCCACAGAGAGCTCTTCTCTCTCATCTTCTATGCAGACCAACCAGACCCAATTTAAAATCAGCTAAGACAATTTAATAAATGGATACTTTTGAAACTGCTAAAGAGGCACAACAAATGAGCCCTCAAGAAGATGTAGGATTAAGACATTTTTAGAGATACAAGTTCATAATTCAGTAAATAGCTACTTAATGATGATTTTACATATACCTCAAATGTGTCCCTTAAAACATCAGCCTTGTTATGACTCAAATCTAGGATTCTTTCGCAAAACATTATACATTTTCTGTCTAAAAGTATTAGGTCAAGTGATAATTTTATAAAATGATCTGGTTAATTCAATTAGAAGAGTAATTTATTTTTATTATAAATAGAGTATGTATGAATTCCTTAGACTTAGTTACTAAAAGTAAATTTTTTGAATTATGTCTAAATGGAAGATGGAAGAGCACACAAAATAAAATATTTTATGTTATAGATGTCATCAGGAGATTTAAGATTCATATGTTTAAAGAATTCTGTTTTTGTTTTTTTTTTCCTGAATAAGACACAATGGTAATTTATCAAGAATTTCCCCTTAAAATAAGGTCTGGAATTGTTATTAATCAAAGAAACACTGGTAGTTTAAAACTTGCTCTGAGTGGGTATTTATATTCAATTAGCCAAATTTAAAATGACAGATAATGTTTCCAAATGTCATAATAGTTAAACCTCTTTCTCACAAGTAAAAAATACAGCCAGAATGATTTTGAACTCTGAACATTATACTACTTTTGCTTTTCTGTTTTATGACATATTCTCTTCTCAGAGATAAAAATATTGTTCTGTTTTCAACTTTTAATTCAGTAATTCTGCAAAATATATCGAAGCTCCAGACTTCCAAAATAAAAAAAAAAAATCAACTTTTTTAGTAACCCCTCACATATATCTTAGTCACTATTTTGTGATCATTTTAATTGTCTTGTCCATGACCGTAAGAACAGTGAATTTTGTAACTTTCACTCAATAAAGCAGAATGAACTGATGTAAATTCCCCTCTTCAGTTCAAAACACAGAAGAGGAACTATTTAAAGCAACACAAACACACATACACTAAGCTAAAGAAATCAGGGTCAGTGACTGCGGCTGCTGCTAAGTCACTTCAGTCGTGTCCAACTCTGTGCGACCCCATAGACGGCAGCCCACCAGGCTCCCCTGTCCCTGGGATTCTCCAGGCAAGAACACTGGCGTGGGTTGCCATTTCCTTCTCCAATGCATGAAAGTGAAAAGTGAAAGTAAAGTCACTCAGTCACAACAGATCCTTTTAAATTAGAGTCTGATTTCAAAATGAAAATGCTCAAATAAAGGCTGAAGAACATCTAAAGCTATTCTGAAAAAAAATTTAAAAAAAGAACTGGAATTTGTTTATATTCAAGACTTATTCTAAAACAACAGTAATTAAAACAGCATAGGCCTAAGACCAGGTTAGAGATACACAACATGAATCAACAACAGAAAATTCAGTCATAGCCACAACAGTAGAATTTTGAATATCATAAAGATGGCATTTCAAATTTACCAGGAAAATTTAAAAAGAAGGTGATGATGAAATAGTTGGCTTTTCTTAGGTTTAAAAAAAAACAAAAATTAGAACTCTGCCCTCACAGATATAACAACTAAAATTCAGAGATTCAAGATTTAACTGTGAAAAACAAGTTTTAACTCTACTAGAAGAAAAATATAGGAGAAAAGATCTCATAAAATTGGGTTAAAGTATAGGCATTCCTCCTTTCCCTGCACCTCACTTGCTGTGCATTGCAGATACTGTGTTTTTTTTAACAAATGGTGACGGTTTGTGGCAACCCTGCGCTGTCAAATGATAGCTAGCATTTTTTAGCATTACTAATTTTAAAATTAAGACATTACATTATTTTTTAAGACACAGAGCTATTAGACATGTAATCATCTACAGTACAGTATAAATAACTTTTACATAAATTGGAAAACCAAAAAATTCATGACTTGCTCTATTGCAATATTTGCTTTATTGTGGTCACCTGGAACCAATCTGGCACTGTCTCCAAAGTACGCATGTAGTATTTCCAAGGAAATACAACAAACTCCTTGTAATTTTAAGTCTGTCTGGATAAGACAGATTAGACACATTTCACCTCATCAATAATTTATTACACCTAAAAGCCCTAGATAAAATACATGAAACAGACATCAGAAGACTCTTTTTGGAAAGAAGAAGTGAAGAAGGATCTCGGGATTCGACAAATAACATGGCAGTGAGTTCCCTGGGGTTTCTTTCTTTGGCCTCTATATATCCCAACCAGTTGCTGAAGAAGCTCAAAATGAGATAGCAAAAAGGGTGCAGAACCCACTCCCAAAACAAAAAAAAAACTCAAGATCCAAAGATACTTTTAGATACTTTCTCTAAACAAAGTACTGATGGAGGGCAGCCCTGATGAACAGAAACGTTTTGATAACACCAGAGTTAGAGCCAGGAGAGGAGAAACCCTTTGTAAAGTTTCTGACCAGCACTTTCACTGAGATTCAAAAGAATATTGCATCCCTGATATTAGGAAAGAATGAAGAAGGGATAATCTGAATTGAGGAAATAATGTAAGAAAAAGTGTGACTGCTCCATTGAACCACCGAAAAGCAAAATGAATATTATAACAGCAATTTATCTTGATAAAGCATACATTTGGGGGAGAAGTTTGAAATTAATGGTAGGTATAGAATAATGAAAAATAAGTTCTAAAAAGTTGATTGATGTTTTCACTGATGACAACCTTACTAAACTGGTTAAAGTTGCTCTTCAGTTGAGCAACAAAGAGGTGTCTGTTCTCTACACAGACTATTTCTCATAACTAATAAATCTTGGAACTATACAATTCTCTCTTGTAAAAGGAAATTTTATATCAAATCTCAATAAAATCATAACTTTTGCTTGACCTGACAATCCCTAGTGAACCACAAAACAGATTACATCTCACATTATATTTAATTTATACAAGATTCTTAACAAGCTAGGTAGTTACAGTTAATTCAATAAGCAATAAAGAGCCAATGAAAGTTTATGAGCAAGGAAATAATACGATCAGAACAGCATGACAGAGAGCTTGCAAAATGAGATCAATTTGCCTTCCCATACTAAAGTAAAACAAAATAAAATAAACAAATGACAATGAAAACATATTTTTAAAATGACAAGGAAAATTTAAGATTATATTTAATTGTATAATTATAGGAAAACTTACTTACCAAAAGAAATATACAACAGGAATCATTAAAAAGCTATTAAAATTCTAAAAGTGGAAAAGTAAGGAAAGCAGGAAATTAAAAATTCAAAAAAAGTTGAGTGTGTCTGTACTCCCACGTGCCCTGTAATATTCCTGTTTGTTCTCACTACAGCCCAGTCTCAAAGGCGGTGAGAGCAGTGCAGTCTATTAATCTGTAAAAATGTGAGAATACATAGAAAGATAGGGTGGAAGAGGTTAATAACTATATAGTTTCAGGTCTACAAATATTACTGTCACAGATAGTAGGGGTACACTGGAGGAGAATGAAAAGCAAGCGTAACACAGGAAGCCACTGATAAACTACTACTGTGGCCAAGCACACGGTTCCTGCCAAAGCATGCAGAGCAGATCTAGGGAAGTACGGAGATGAACAAACGAGAGACAAAGAGATGGTAATCAATCTTCTGAAAATATAACATAAATCGAGATAGATTTTGACAAGTTTTGCTTTCTGCATGTATGAAATGAAGACACTACTCAATAAGGTTACTATAATGACTTAGTGAGAATGTTTATATGCACTTACTATGATTGGTCCATAATTTGCATTCAAATGTTATTATCTCTTTCCATAAATATTCTTTCATTTGCATCAGTAAGGCAACTGAATATGGCAAAATAGCAATCAAAATTTTATTTGAGAGTGGTTCAAATTTCTAAGACCAGATCCAAAAGCATGGACTTGGTGGAATAGGTATTATTTTATGAATATAAATGAATAATGTTATAAGACTCAGGCAAGAGGAAATAAGGTACTTACAGAGTTCAAACTGAGTTTTTTAGAATGAGTAAGATTCGGACAAATGTCAATGGATAAAGGAGATATGAAAAGAGAAAATGCAAGATGAAACTTACTAACCAGAAAATTCATTTGAGAAAATGTTGAGTAAGGTTGATTTTAGAAAAAGCAAAAATGGTCTGGCTGAAGTCTATATTAGAAAATCATTAAAAAGGCTGAACATTAGGCTGGATGTAGATTATGAAGAGAATCCAATGTAATATACAAGGAGCTTTCTCCTAAAGTAGTGGTTCTTAAAACGTTTTGTCTTTGGGACTCCTTTGCATTCCTAAAAATTACTGAGGCTCCAAAAAGCTTTTTTTTTTCTGGGTTAAATCTATCAATATTTATTATATTATAAACTGAAACTAAGAGATCTTTACAACACAAAAATACAAAGTACTCATTCTATTAACTGTCATTGATGATGAAAATCACATGTTATGTAGCCTCTGGAAAACTCAACTATATTCTTGTGAGATATTGAGAGTAAAAGAAAATAACATCATAACACTGTTACAAAAATGCATTTTAACCTCTTTGATCCCCTGAGGAGTCTCAGCAAATTCTGGGTGTCTCCATTTTGAGAGTGGCCTTTCTATAGCAATGAGAATGACCAAATCAATGCAGGGAACTGTTTTTGTTTTTTTAACCAGTCTGTTATTGGTATGCAGAAAGACTAGAGCAGAAACATACAGAGGAAAAGCCCTAGATTTGGCATAGCAGTGAGTGAGATATGATTACCACAGCCAAACTTAACATTTATAGAAAATTTCATAAGTCTAGAATTGCAAGTAGCAAAAGAGGAACAAACTGACTTAATTTCTTCCCTTAATTTCACTGTACCACTTTTTCCCTTGCATGGACATACCATATCCTCGTTTTACTGATTTTCTTTCAAATACTACCAAATTCCTTTGATATCCTGGTGGTTTAAATCACCAAGACCACCACCACCAACAATAAATTGTGTTAGGCAAAAGTAACATATTTTAGCAGAAACTTATCACAGACTTTGAAATTTGAAAATTTGGAATCCAGTTCTTTGTACATGATTTACTAGAAATGGTACCCCAGGCAAGAACTGTTACCTCAGTAAGCCTCATTCTCCTCAACAGAACGGCAGTGTTACATTTGCATTGAGTGATAGATTATGAAACAACTATACTGAAGAAAAATAATTATGCTAAATAAAATGATGTCTAAAGTAAAATAAAAATTATGCGTATTTTATAGATGATAACATTAGTACATTCTTATGGTAGAAAACATGGGGGGAAACAATCTTCCATAATCCTACCACCATATATAACTACTATTAATGTCATTATTCCTCCCGATAGTGTATTGGTTGTTATATAGAATAGATAATTATATTAACATAAAGAGTTGTTTCTGTATTTTTTTCTAAACTTCAATTTCTAAGGTTATTACAAATTCCCAGAAAACATAATTTTAAGGAATATTTTACTTCATCAAGTGAAATATCATACTGTCCAACTAGTCTTCTATTCATAAATATTTAACTTCTTAATCTTTGCTATATATCTTTTAAAATACTACAGAACACTGTTGTTTAGTCACTAAGTCATGTCTGATTCTTCTGCAACCCCATGGACTGTATGTAGCATGCCAGGCTCTTCTGCACATGGGATTTGCTAGGCAAGAATACTGGAGACAGTTGCCGTTTCCTTCTCCAGATCTTTCTGACCCAGGGACCAAACCTGTATCTCCTGCATTGGCAGGTGGATTTGTTACCACTGAGTCACCAGGGAAGCCCCTATATGAACATGCCTGTATATAAATATTAAGATTTGATTTTTTTAAGAGTGTCTATGAAAAAAGAAGTGTCGACAAAAAGTTAAAATAATAACTGGCAAAACTGACCAAAATGTTTATTACAATGCACTCTATCCTTACCAAGTCCAAAATACATTCAACTGGAACTTGATTTTCTATCTTTGCTATGTGGTTCACTGTACCCAGTATCCCCACTGTTGAGTTGGATTAATGCATCCCAAAATGTACCTCTACCCAGAAGTTAACCTTATTTAGAAAGAGTATCTTTGTGGACATACTGAAGGGAAGGACCTTCAGATAAGATCATATGTATTGGGGTAGGTCCTAAAGAGTGTTCTTAGAAGAGTAGGAGGAAAGATATGCAGGACAAGCGTCCATGTGAGAAGGAGGCAGAGACTGGAGGGACGTGTGTACAGGCCACAGAATGCCAAGGACTGCCAGCAGCCACCAAAAACTAGGAGAGAGACGTGAAAAGGATACTGTATTAGAGCCTCCAGAAGGAACTAAATCCCACCGTCAACCTGATTTCAGACTTTGACCTCCAGAACTGTGAGAGAATTAAGTTTCTGATATTTTAAGCCACAATGCTTGTGATAATTTGTTATGGCAGCCTTAGGACCTGAAGATAATCTCCAATCAAATTTTAAATCAATGCCTATTCACTGTTTCAGAAGCCTCATCACCTATTTTCCACTAAATTCCCCTAAATTCTCCCATTAATATTTGGTTATATATTATTTTTTTAAAGCACTATGAACATCACCTTACTTACATGTTGCATCCATTAATGATAATCCAGTTGCAGTTCTAATGTAGTTTTTGTTTACTCATAGTATAAGCTCCTCGCAGGCAGAGATTGTATCTTAGATGCCTTAGTTGTCATACATTCCACTTAAACAGTGCTATATACAATGCATGATTTAATGGTATCCTATTTGCTAAAAAAAGGATGACTAAAAACTTTTTTATATACATTAAATCATCTTCATGGAATCGTTTAGAATGCTTATGGGATCATTTAAAGGTCTATATATTTTCCTGCTCTTAAAACTGAAGCCTGGTCTTATCTACATCCTTACTGCCTATTGTTTTAAAAGATCAGTATCTGTTGTCAATGACTTAAATATCTACACTACCAATCTAACAATATTCAAGATACAGCAAGAATTATGGAAGTTAGAAGGGATATAACAGAATAAAGCGCCAGTAAAAACCTCTTCTGTAGATGCTAAGATGTGGTTATAAACAAAAGAAGTTCACCATGTAATATTCATATTACATTTTATAGTTACTAAAGGAACAGTTGTTTAACAATTTTCACAATTACCTGGAAAAAAAAGAATAGTATTAAACAACAAAAACAAAAATCTAAGTATACAACATACCTGAGTTCGTAAAATTTCATTTTTTGACAACTGCATGTCACCAGTCAATTCTTTCACAACGATGCCCAGTGGCTCTAGACGTTTGCTGAAGTAATTTGTCATTTCGGCTGCCAAGGCTTTCATTGGAGCAACATATACAATCTGTGCCCAAGAAACACTAGCTTGATGAATGAGCAAAACTACAATGTCATTTGTTTCAAAGAAGTCAACTGAAGTCATATTTAATGTGACATACGATTCTAGCCACTTATGGTGAAAAATCTGAATATTGATGGATGAAAAATACTTATCTTTGTTGTATAAGTGTACAGCTGTTTAAAGAACTATGGAATGCTTATATAGCATCATCACTTTGAAAATTGGTACTCTAAAACTAAGTGCATTTTGATAGCTTTCACAGGGGTAGTGGGACTTTCATAACACAAAGAGGTATTGCCTAAAAGTAATGAAGGAAACCACGCAGCATAGTTTATATGACTTCATTTATAATCTCCTTAAAAACTACCAGATATCAGACATATATACAATTGCAAAATGGTTTTAGATTTTACAATTTAAAAAGCTGTTGTTCAATTTAATTCCTACCTTAAATTCATTCTTTTTGATAACACCTTGCTGAAAATGTTGGCGAATTTCATGTAAAACTGTAAGCATCGCAATGTTGGTTTTTCCAGCTCCAGTAGGGGCACAAATCAGCATGTTCTCATTGGTGTTGTAGGCAGTCTCAAACACAATTGACTGGATTCTATTGAGTCTCCTCATTCCTTTAAAAGCCAGCTGTCCAATCTAAAAAGAAGAAAAAAATATTATCCACGATAAAATGAAAACGTGAAGGTCCCACACAAAACATTAAATGCCATCTTTTTTTTAATTAAAAAGAAAAACTAATTTATTTAGTCTCTTATATCCTATATATAAGCTGTATGCAGTTGAGAACAACTCACAACTATTGTATAATTCTAATGGACCTGGGAATTGAAACTCACTAAATTTGAAAAATATGATGGGACTACACCTGTATCCAGCACAAGCTGGAATCGAGATTGCTGGAAAAATATCAATAACCTCAGATATGCAGATGACACCACTCTTATGGCAGAAAGTGAAGAAGAATGAAAGAGCCTCGTGATGAAAGTGAAAGAGGAGAGTGAAAAGGTTGGCTTAAAGCTCAACACTCAGAAAACTAAGATCATGGCATCCAGTCCCATCACTTCATGGGAAATAGATGGAGAAACAGTGGAAACAGTGGCAGACTTCATTCTGGGGGTCTCCAAAATCACTGCAGATGGTAACTGCAGCCATGAAATTAAAAGACACTCCTTGGAAGAAAAGTTATGACCAACCTAGATAGCATATTAAAAAGCAGAGACTTTTTTTTACCAACAAAGGTCCATCTAGTCAAGGCTATGGTTTTTCCAGTAGTCATGTATGGATGTGAGAGTTGGACTATAAAGAAAGCAGAGAGCTGAAGAATTGATGCTTTTGAACTGTGGTATTGGAGAAGACTCTTGAGAGTTCCTTGGACTGCGAAGAGATCCAACCAGTCCATCTTAAGTGAAATCAGTCCTGAATATTCATTGGAAGGACTGATGTTGAAGCTCAAACTCCACTACTTTGACCACTTGATGCGAAGAGCTGACTCACTGGAAAAGATCCTGATGCTAGGAAAGATTGAAGGTGGGAGGAGAAGGGGACTACAGAGGATGAGATGGTTGGATGGCATCACTAACTCAATGGACATGAGTCTGAGTAAACTGTGGGAATTGGTGATGGACAGGGAGGCCTGGCATGCTGCAGTCCATGGGGTCACAAAGAGTTGGACATGACTGAGTGACTGAACTGAACTGATCATCACTGTCACGTGTCATCTTTGTCTCTTATATGAAGCTCCTAAAATACTATGGCAAATGAATGCTGTAATTTCCAGTCTTCATAGACTCATGACAAGAAATATAGAGCCCACTATTCCTAGATTAGAAATATGATCATGTCACATTCCAGCTTGAATATTTTCTCCAACTTCTGTCCATTTTAATTATACAGAATACATAGATCCTTTAAGACACAGAAGGTACAGCAAACAGTACCCTTCAAAATGTGAACCCTTGTTTATAATCTTCTACTACCACTATCTATACATACTATTCTCTGGACAGTCTTTGTGCCTTTGCACTACTTATAATGCCCTTCCCAACCTGGAAAAATTCTTCATTATCACTTTAAGTTCAAATGTAATCTCTGGTTCCCTCCAATTCCATACATAATTATTCATGCATTTATACTTTTCCATAATTCAAAAGATTTAAGGGAACTCCCATTTCTCTCAGCAGCTAGACATTCCATTTAACTTTCTTATATATTGTCATTATGATCGTTAGCCACAAACACTGAAATAATTTGTTTATATGTACATCTGGCCCACTGGATCAAAACTAAGAATTCTGTTTTATTACTCTTTGCATTACCATAGTACTTAATGAGTTGCCAGGAACATAGTAGGCCTAAAAATAAATTTTTATTGATTGATAAGTCAGTGGAGTAAATGAGGGAAAACAGTATAAGTCTTAAAAAGATACACACTTCATACACAATATCTTCCAAAGGAACAGTAAACTGGATTTAAGCAAAATATGTAGTAGTTCTAGGAAAAAAAAAGAAAAACCTATATTAAACCTTGACTAAGGAACATTTCCTTTGTTCCTAAAGCTTATAGTTCAATCAAGAAGTAAACTAAGGCATCAGAAGAAAACACTGACAAATACACCTATTATACGTCGAGGTTTATAGCATTTTGTTCAACAATCATGTATTGATCACTTACACAAATATTACTATGCTAAAGACTTGAAGTCCACTGGAGAAGGGAATGGCAAGCCACTTCAGTATTCTTGCCTTGAGAACCCCATGAACAGTATGAAAAGGCAAAATGATAGGATACCAAAAGAGGAACTCCCCAGGTCATTAGGTACCCAATATGCTACTGGAAATCAGTGGAGAAATAACTCCAGAAAGAATGAAGGGAAGGACCCAAAGCAAAAACAATACCCAGTTGTGGATGTGACTGGTGATAGAAGCAAGGTCTGATGCTGTAAACAGCAATATTGCATAGGAACCTGGAATGTCAGATCCATGAATCAAGGCAAAATGGAAGTGGTCAAACAAGAGATGGCAAGAGTGAACATCGACATTCTAGGAATCAGTGAACTAAAATGGACTGGAATGGGTGAATTTAACTCAGATGACCATTACATCTACTACTGCGGGCAGGAATCCCTCAGAAGAAATGGAGTAGCCATCATGGTCAACAAAAGAGTCTGAAATGCAGTACTTGGATGCAATCTCAAAAACGACAGAATGATCTCTGTTCGTCTCCAAGGCAAACCATTCAATATTACAGTTATCCAAGTCTATTCCCCAACCAGTAGTGCTGAAGAATCTGAACGGTTCTATGAAGACCTACAAGACCTTTTAGAACTAACACCCAAAAAAGATGTCCTTTTCATTATAGGGGACTGGAATGCAAAAGTAGGAAGTCAAGAAACACCTGGAATAACAGGTAAATTTGGCCTTGGAATGCGGAATGAAGCAGGGCAAAGACTAATAGAGTTTTGCCAAGAAAATGCACTGGTCATGGCAAACACCCTCTTCCAACAACACAAGAGAAGACTCTACACATGGACATCACCAGATGGTCAACACCGAAATCAGATTGATTACATTCTTGCAGCCAAAGATGGAGAAGCTCTACACAGTCAACAAAAACAAGACCAGGAGCTGACTGTGGCTCAGATCATGAACTCCTTATTACCAAATTCAGACTGAAATTGAAGAAAGTAGGGAAAACCACTACACCATTCAGGTATGACCTCAATCAAATCCCTTATGATTATACAGTGGAAGTGAGAAATAGATTTAAGGGCCTAGATCTGATAGATAGATTGCCTGATGAACTATGGAATGAGGTTCGTGACACTGTACAGGAGACAGGGATCAAGACCATCCCCATGGAAAAGAAATGCAAAAAAGCTAAATGGCTGTCTGGGGAGGCCTTACAAATAGCTGTGAAAAGAAGAGAGGCGAAAAGCAAAGGAGAAAAGGAAAGATATTAGCATCTGAATGCAGAGTTCCAAAGAATAGCAAGAAGAGATAAGAAAGCCTTCTTCAGCAATCAATGCAAAGAAATAGAGGAATTCCAGTTGAGCTGTTTCAAATCCTGAAAGATGATGCTGTGAAAGTGCTGCACTCAGTATGCCAACAAATTTGGAAAACTCAGCAGTGGCCACAGGACTGGAAAAGGTCAGTTTTCATTCCAGTCCCAAAGAAAGGCAATGCGAAAGAATGCTCAAACTACAGCACAATTGCACTCATCTCACATGCTCGTAAAGCAATGCGCAAAATTCTCTAAGCCAGGCTTTAGCAATATGTGAACCGTGAACTCCCTGATGTTCAAGCTGGTTTTAGAAAAGGCCGAGGAACCAGAGATCAAATTGCCGACATCCGCTGGATCATGGAAAAAGCAAGAGAGTTCCAGAAAAACATCTATTTCTGCTTTATTGACTATGGCAAAGCCTTTAACTGTGTGGATCACAATAAACTGTGGAAAATTCTGAAAGAGGTGGGAATACCAGACCACCTAACCTGCCTCTTGAGAAACCTATATGCAGGTCAAGAAGCAACAGTTAGAAGTCGACATGGAACAACAGACTGGTTCCAAATAGGAAAAGGAGTATGTCAAGGCTGGATATTGTCACCCTGCTTATTTTACTTATATGCAGAGTACATCATGAGAAACGCTGGACTGGAAGAAACACAGCTGGAATCAAGATTGCCAGGAGAAATATCAATAACCTCAGATATGCAGATGATACCACCCTTATGGCAGAAAGTGCAGAGGAACTAAAAATCCTCTTGATGAAAGTGAAAGTGAAGAGCAAAAAAGTTGGCTTAAAGCTCAACATTCAGAAAACGAAGATCATGGCATTTGGTCCCATCACTTCATGGGAAATAGATGGGGAAACAGTAGAAACAGCGTCAGACTTTATTTTTTGGGCCCCAAAATCACTGCAGATGGTGATTGCAGCCATGAAATTTAAAGACACTTACTCCTTGGAAGAAGTTATGACCAACCTAGATAGTATATTCAAAAGCAGAGACGTTACTTTGCCAACTAAGGTCCGTCTAGTCAAGGCAGTGGTTTTTCCTGTGGTCATGTATGGATGTGAGAGTTGGACTGTGAAGAAGGCTGAGCACCAAAGAATTGATGCTTTTGAACTGTGATGTTGGAGAAGACTCTTGAGAGTCCCTTGGACTGCAAGGAGATCCAACCAGTCCATTCTGAAGGAGATCAACCCTGGGATTTCTTTGGAAGGAATGATGCTAAAGCTGAAACTCTAGTACTTTGGCCACCTCATGCGAAGAGTTGACTCAGTGGAAAAGACTCTGATGCTGGGAGGGATTGGGGGCAGGAGGCGAATGGCGTGACCGAGGATGAGATGGCTGGATGGCATCACTGACTCGATGGACGTGAATCTGGGTGAACTCCAGGAGACGGTGATGGACAGGGAGGCCTGGCATGCTGCGATTCATGGGGTCGCAAAGAGTCGGACACGACTGAGTGACTGAACTGAACTGAACTGAAGGACTTATATAAATATAAATATTCTTTCTCTTAAGAAAAGTTAGAGAGTGTCTAAAATGATCCTTACAATAGATTAGTTTGTGGTTTAAAGGGGGAAAAGGTGACTGAATTATATTACACCAGTTTAGCTGTCTATATTAAAGATACAAACTATGTGCTGAGGCACCTGATGGAGAATTTCAGTGAGCAGAGTACTATTTCAGGCAGAAGGAAGAGTATTAGAAAGACACCTAGAACTTGTTAAAAGTTAGTAGTTGTATGACAGAGATGGAAGGAAGGGGCAGCAGAGATGATGTAGATGGATCAGGAGGTCATGACCAGACTAAAATTGAACTTCGGTAGAGACTCTTTATCTCTAGATTTTCCTGAAATTCTGCAGGGAAGCAGAGGAAACTGAGGTCTAAAGAGAAGTTAAACAACTCACTTAAGTCCATAGCACTAATAAACTGTGGAAGAGATGAGACTGATTTTCCCTTAGCTTCAATACAAATTACCACCAAATATGTATGCTGTCTAAAATACCAGCATACAATGATTTTTGCCAGTTAATAACTCTATATTCAAAACTACTGCAAAAGAATCCTTGAAATATTGTTGCATATATACAGTCTTTACCAGTAACATACCATGCTGATGAGAAAAAGCAAGTTACCCCAAAAACCCACAAAAATTTATAAATTACTTTAAGCAGCTCACGTTCTGCCCCCTTCTCCCAAGCTTCTTTTTGTTTTTTTTTTTAAATTTAGAAAAATTCATGAAACAATTTTCATGAATAAACTTGTCAGTAAAAGAATAAAAGAAAAAAAAAAAGAATAAAAGGAATGTGCAGAGACAGCAACCATAACTTTATTTAAAAATATCACTAGAAGATTCAATGTACTTCAAATTAATTCTGTGAGCTACTGGAACATGAGATAATTAAGTTAAAGCTCATTATGCATTAGGAATTTCTTGTATTTGAAAAATATTCAAATTATATTCACAAATATCTTAGGAAAACTAAAGATTAAAGAGGAAGAAAAGTACGACTATATCAAAACTCTACTCAAATTTCAAACTATGTAATAATAATATTCATCATTTTATTTATATGTCAATCATCCACTAATGTCTAATTAAATGGCACTAAAAATCATTGCTTCCAAATATTTACTATCCTTCTAACTCATGTATTGACTTCTTATGTTAATGAGTATAAAGTTAAACTGTAATTATTTTTCTTAGTATGTTAATATTTGCTCTTAAACAGAAAACTGAGTATCTCATGGCTAATTTATCATAAAGGCTTTATGTTTAGCTCAGGTAGTCATTCTAAATAAGTACCATTTTCCCTTTAAGTTTTACTATGCATTTTCAAAACATTATAATCAGTAGATGAAATGTTACAAGTTTCATCCTAAATCCACTTGTCTATGCATATTTTGGATTCATCATACTACTAATCTCACAGAAATGGCATGTCTCATATATACAAATCCATAGAAAGTATATATTTCTAATATACTTTACCAAAGACTAGCTACACAGACTGCTGTCAAATGCAGGTTATATCTTTAAAAAAATACTCTGTATAATACGATTTACCTGGAAGAACAAAAATGTACACTAAACATACTGCATTAAATGTTTATAATAATCGAATGTAGGTACCACCAGTTAAAATGCATTAACTAGGTACCTAAGACGAAGCCAAGATCATGTTTTCCCTCCCAAGTCAGTGTATGTATCATAAGCTTAACTTTTAAAGAGTAAACATCAATCTCAGCATATATTTAGAAAAAACCATATAGATATCAGAGACATATTTATATAATTTTCAAAGTTTAAGCTTCTTCCAGTTTTAGATAGCAGGTGCCTTAGGCTCAAAATTTCACAACTCAGTACAGTCAGTTCAAGCTCTATATGCTGGAATCCGTTGCTCTCATGTTTCTTACAAACCATATTCCATACTATAAACTGCTTAGCCATGGAATATATTGTGTTTACTAAGATGGAAAACAGCAAGATGCACAGCAATATTATACTACTTTTCTCAAAGATGGTAGGAAAGCAACTATACATCAATTAAATTTTTTTTAAAAGGTGATAGCAGTAGGGAATAGGGAATAAGAATCTCCTATTTGTATGTGCTTAATATACTACATTAAAATATGTTCATATTTTCTTATAGACATTCTAGAAGGATACACACAATCTAATATAATGATAGAAGAAGTAAGGATCTGGGCTGAGAGGGAACAAGGATAAATTAAAGAGATATTTTGCTATTTAAAGATTTCTAGTTTTTACAATGTGATTGCCAACTAAGGTCCATCTAGTCAAGGCTATGGTTTTTCCAGTGGTCATGTATGGATGTGAGAGTTGGACTGTGAAGAAGGCTGAGCACCAAAGAATTGATGCTTTTGAACTGTGGTGTTGGAGAAGACTCTTGAGAGTCCCTTGGAATGCAAGGAGATCCAACCAGTCCATTCTGAAGATCAGCCCTGGGATTTCTTTGGAAGGAATGATGCTAAAGCTGAAACTCCTGTACTTTGGCCACCTCATGCGAAGAGTCGACTCATTGGAAAAGACTCTGATGCTGGGAGGGATTGAGGACAGGAGGAGAAGGGGACGATCGAGGATGAGATGGCTGGATGGCATCACTGACTCGATGGACGTGGGTCTGAGTGAACTCCAGGAGTTTGTGATGGACAGGGAGGCCTGGCGTGCTGCAACTCACGGGGTCGCAAAGAGTTGGACATGACTGAGTGACTGAACTGAACTGAACTGAATATTCACAGAAGAAGAAAAAGATAACAGAAAAACTAAAGATGGGTCTGATTAAGTTGTGATGCCTAAATGAGCTCTCAAGTATTGCAAAAATATTTCATATTAAAAAGTTCTTCTCACTATTCCTAGAGTTTTACCCTACAGAGAGAAAAAGGAAAACTGAAGGACTTCCCTGATGATCCAGTGATAAAGACTCTGTGCTCCCAATGCAGGGGACATGGGTTTGCTCCTTGGTTGGGAAATTAAGATCCCACATTCTGTGCAGCATGGCCAAAACAATTTTTTTTAATTTTAAAATAAAGTTAAATTGAATTAAACTCCTGAAGTTTCTTTTAATTAAGTCCTATGTCCCTCCTCTCATTGTCTTCCTCAACATTCTCTTTTTTGGTCTTAATATGCTGAATTCTCAAAGGCTTTTCTCTATCACAAGTTTAGGAATAGAAGAAACAGCAGATTCTCTTCCTACAGTATCTAATACTTATACCATTAGATCAGGGGCCTCACCCAAGATGCTACGGTTTCATCAAAAGTCCAGATCTATTATTATACACAAAGCCTAAATTACACCCTGCTGTTATCTCAAATGTACCCTCCCACTTGTTCATCATGCACTCAACTCTGCCTAACAAGTGCCAAACTCTCAGGGCTTATATTCTGTCTTGAAGAGCTAAAGTTGGAGCAGGTGAACCTAGGTCACCAGGAGTTTGTTACTTAGGCCCCAACCAGCTGGATGGCATCAGCGACTCAATGGATGTGAGTTTGAGTGAACTCCGGAAGTTGGTGATGGACAGGGAGGCCTGGCGTGCTGCAATTCATGGGGTCGCAAAGAGTCGGACACAACTGAGCGACTGAACTGAACCGATAGCTCTACTACTACACACCTCCACACCACAACCTTTAAAGACCTGGCACACTACTTCACTGCTAACCCCAAACTGATGATCTGTGGCAAGATCTGTAGATGTGTACGTTACAAAGCAAAACCTAAAATGCTATTTTTAATACTTGAGTTATAGATAAATCCAGAAAATAATAAATTCCTTATTATTTAAATTGGCAGGTAAATTATTCACTAGTTCATTTAATGATAATAGTACCAGTTAGCTAGCATTTCTATTGAGCACATACTGCATATAAGGCTTTGCTTCATATGCTTTAAGGGGATTATTTCTCTCAGTATCCAAAGAAAACCCATGAAGTAGGTCTTTCTTTATTATCCTTATTTTAAAGATAGGGAAACTGGGCATGGAGAAATTGAAGACTGTGCCCTAGGACAAACGGCCAAGAAGTAGCAAAGCAAAGACTGGAACAAGTTCAGATTTTAAAGTCCAAGTTAAAAACTTATAAAGTTTACTGATATCATTGTTTTTTACACTTTTATTCCCTATAATGATCTTTTTTAACCAAGTATAAGTTAATTTTATAAAAATAAAAATATATATAGTTATAAAATATAAAAATATAAAGTCACAAAAACATTGACCATACTAATAAATAAAGGCAAAATACAGTAAGAATGTTTTTTAATCTGGGTGTTTAAGACTTTTGAAATTGGATTATTTTTATAATTTTTATGTCTTCATATACATTGCTTTTAAATGATCATTGCTTTTAAATCATACATGTTGCTTTTAAATGATCAACAGAGAAATCTGCATATTATTTAGCCTAAAAATTCCACTTTAAAAATTTACCTAAGTTAACTACCTGAACAAGAATGCCAGATTAAGCTCAAAGATATCTGCTAAAGTATTATTTATAATTTAAGAAAAAGCTAATACAATTTGAATGTACATAAACTGGAGACAAGCAATTCATGATGCATTCTTTATGAATTACAGTAGTTATACAGGATGTTGCTGTTTAGTCGCTAAGTTGTGTCTGACTCTTGCAATTCCATGTAGCCTGCCAGCTTCCCCTGCCCATGGGACTTCCCAAGCAGGATTACTGGAGTGGGTTGCCATTTCCATCTCCAGGTGATCTTCCCGACCCAGGATTGAGCCTGCATCTCCTGCTTGGCAGATGGACTGTTTGCCACTGAGCCACTTGGGAAACCCTGAATAGGATGAGGAAGATATATATTCTTACCAACAAACACACCTAAAAGGGGAAAACAAAATATGCCACAGAACAGTAACATAATTAATTAAATAGAAACTGTTATACAAAAAACTATGAAATGATATATATCAAACTGTGTCACTGGATCTGGGGTTATAAAGGAATTTTACCTTCTGTTTTATAAATTTAGATATTACATTTTAGATATTATTTTTTATAGAACAGATTTTATAATCAGATCCACAAAAATGCTTTTCTCTGTACATAAAAAACATATTTATCTTGAGGAAAAACAAAAAGGGAAGATTTAGTCTATGTTGTCTTAATGTATTAAAAATAGTAATAATTTCTTTCTTAACAGATATAAACACCTTCAACTGCAAGGAGATCCAACCAGTCCATCCTAAAGGAGAGGAGTCCTGGGTGTTCATTGGAAGGACTGATGTTGAAGCTTAAACTCCAATACTTTGGCCACCTGATGCGAAGAGCTGACTCATTGGAAAAGACCCTGATGCTGGGAAAGATTGAGGGCAGGAGGAGAAAGGGACAACAGAGGATGAGATGGTTGGATGGCATCACCGACTCAATGGACATGGGTTTGGGTGGACTCCGGGAGTTGGTGATGGACAGGAAGGCCTGGTGTGCTGCGGTTCATGGGGTCACAAAGAGTCGGACACGACTAAGTGACTGAACTGAACTAAACTGATAAATACTAAATGTTTTATATTAATAAAAAGTAACTGATTCACTCTGTTTTAAATTATGTCATATGAAGAGTTCTGTATCTTTACCAAAACCCAAATTTCCAATTTGTACTCCTACTTGAAAACACATTGAAAAATTAATGAATGCTATTAATTAAGAGATAAGGGGTAAAAAGAAAAAAAGAGATAAAGACAGTGTTAAAAAAAAAAAGAAAGACAATGTATGGTCTTTATTAGTTACTCTTTACTGGAGAATTATATGTTTTAATGTTTTATGATATTAAATCATTTTGAACCAGGCAATCTGGGTAGAGGAAATTAAGCCTTAGCAACAAAAGACCTCAGGAGAGTAATCTTCTATTAAATCTTTGAAGGAAATGAGATTATAAGATTTTGTGAAAATCAAGTAAGTTAGTCATTGTCTAATATGAAACTGAGCCAATTTTCACATACAAAAAAGCAGTAAGAAATCACAATGCATAATTCATAATCCTTTCATATTATTTAAAGGAATGCATTTACATCATTTAAAAGAGTAACCAAAAATACTACATATGCCCTGAAGTATCAATTTCTAAAAATTCTCTCATCCTGAAGATAGTCCATTTGACAACAACCCCAAAAACCCAATTAAATAACCAGATGGATCTTCTAAATACACTGAACTCCCTGATGACAAAATGATAAATAAGTAGCTATTACTGGCCTTGTAGAAAAAAATACAAGGAAAGAAAAATGAATAATAGCAACACTAGCACCTTTAATTGAGAACTTAAGGCATAATGGGTGTTAGAAAAAAGGAGCACTATCCTCTTCTTGGAAGGGGAAGGTATCTCCCTTACTTCCAGGTTTGAGCTAAGGCTTAACTACTGAGAAAAACTGAAGAAAAAAATCTCAAGAGGAATTTTAAAAGACAAAACTCTGTCTGCACAATAACGAATTCCACTGATAAATCACGATTGCACATGTGGGTTTCTACCAGCACAGTCAGCAGGTCAGATGTCCTTCCGAAACACCTTCACCAATGTGCTGTGGCAAGAGTCACATTCCCAATGCACAAAAAGACAGTAAAAGGGAACTCTCTGGCAGTTCAGTGGTTAAGATTCTGCACTCCGAGTTCAAGGGGCATGGGTTAGATTTCTGGTTGGGGAACTAAGATCACACAGGCCACACAACAGGGCCAAAAAAGCAAAACAAAAACAAAAACACAGTGGAACCTCAGTTTTGAGCCTGAGTTGGCTAGGTTTGGCTTGCTTCTCTAGAATAAACAAGGGCTGGATTCACAAACCAGTATTATAATTACATATACAAACTTTAGATGCTTAAAGCAGAAGTAAAATTAGAGGCAAAGAACAAGGCATTTTCTACTAAGCAAATAAATTATTTTCATAAGGGAGATGAATTTATCCTGACATTATATATTGTAAATAGCCCTCCAGGATATCACTTTTCTTAAGTGTTAGATCTTAAAAATGTAAGACACTATTATTTAATTGGTATCACAGTCTTTTTGACCAGAATTGTGGGGCCAGCCTCCCAATAAACAGCCATACTTCTAACCATGGCAATACAACAGAAGATTCTCTGTCCAATTCGGTGGAGTCCCACAAAGAAAATGTCATTTTCAGTTTCTTGGCTGGTATTTATACTAATAGCCAGTTTTAGCTCTGACCTTAACTTTTAAATTACTTTCATTAGCTTGCTTGAAATCTTTAAAGCAGGTGAAGTATTTAGGCACTTAATGTGGTCAAGTTCACAAAAATGTTATATTTATTAAATTACAGGCAATTTCTTCATTTAAAATTTAAAATGTTTTCACAGTATGAATGACTTTAAACTTTTCAAAACTAATTAAATAAATCAAGGATGTCATTTTAAATATATAATCCTTAAACAAGAAAATGTAATATTAAGAGAATCCTCATAAAATGAAGGGTTTTGAAGGATACGGCTTCTCTTGTGGCTCAGCTGGTAAAGAATGTGCCTGCAATGCAGGAGACCTGGGTTCGATCCCTGGTTTGGGAAGATCCCCTGGAGAAGGAAAAGGCTACGCACTCCAGTATTCTGGCCTGGAGAATTCCATGGACTACATGGTCCATGGGTTTGCAAAGAGTCGGACGGGACTGAGTGACTTTCACTTCACTTTGAAGGATAATGGACTATTTTCACTAACTAACCCTACAGTATTTGAATAACTTATAATGATGTCAAGTCAAGAATCCATCTAATATAGAATAAAAACAATATAGCAAAAACCTATTATATGAATGAAAGTATTAATGACTTATTTAGGATAGTTTGATATACAAATGTGCACACACATGTGTGTATTCAAATATTCCACTGTTTAACAACACACTTGGCACTGACTTTCTTCTCAACCCTTGAGATCTTCATTTATTTGCTAAGGTGGGGAATAGTAATCTGGACATTTCTTAGCAGTCTTCCAAGTGATTATTGAGAACAAGCAAGACTGAGAACTTTTCCTACCTACACCGAACATAGTGATTAAGGTTTTCCTAGTCATCTAGTTTTTTCATAAGTTAACACAACCTACTCCAGGAAGATTAAAGTACATTTTACTCAGAAAAACTTTGGTTTAAACATGTATCAAATTAGAAGGGAGAAGTTAGGTAAGGGGACCCCCACCCCCCACCGTATGACAAATGCTTTACTTGAACTTCTTGTGTAGTATGTAAAGATTTAAAGGATACGCAAAACATTTAAAGTAAGAAATTATGAAAGTTATACAATAAAGCATGACCATTTCTTCATATATTGATTTCCGCTGATACATTCAAAATTAGCCAAATTACTTAATTACTGGGGTTTCCCTCATGTCTCAGATAATAAAGAATTCACCTGCAATGCAGGAGACCTGGGATTGATCCATGGGTTGGAAAGATCCCTGGAAAAGGGAATGACAACCCACTCCAGTATTCTTGCCTGGAGAATTCCATGGACAGAGGAAGTTCACAGGCTACAGTCCACGGGGTTGCAAAGAGTTGGACATGACTGAGCAACTAACACTTTCAAATTACATAATTATTATTTTCATACAACCCTACAATTTATCAAGAATGTAAGAGTTTGGACAGAATACAAAAAGCAAGGTAACCCTATGTTTATTTAGCCACTGCTTGATATTTGCACCATTCAATCCAATTGAAGCTTGTCCTTTCTAAAAGCTCTTGCTTTCAGGGTTTATACAAGAGGATTAAGTTAAATAATGTGATATAATGTGCCTTAAAAAATGTACAGTATTAACTAAAAAAATGCAAGTTCCTTTCCTTTACCTTTATCAATTTAAAGCCATTTTCTACATTACTTCAATATTCATCTTTGCTGTGTGCTGTACTATGCTCAGTCATGTCTGACTCTTTGTGATCCCATGGACTGTAGCCCAGCCAGGCTCCTCTGCCCATGGCATTTCCCAGGGAAGAATACTGGAGTGGGTTGCCATTTCCTCCTCCAGGGGATCTTCCCAACCCAGGGATCGAACCTGCATCTCCCGTGACTCCTGCATTGCAGGCGGATTCTTTACTGCTAAGGCATTGGGGAAGCCCCAGTATTCATCTTTGAGGAATTTTAATGTTACTGATACCAAAGTAATTTCACCTTTCCATATGTCTTAACAGAAAGATTCAAAGTATGCCCTGAACCTTGTCAGCATTGCAATACCACACTTCAATTTGGGTAGCTCATCTTTCAAAATATATCACAGATACTGCTACACATTTTCTGTGTGCTGACTCATATAATCTTCTCAGAATAAACAGATTGATAAGGAAACTGAAACTTAGAGGTGTTATGTAACCTGATCCACGTCACAAAACGTGCAAATGGTAAAGCTGAGAATCCCCATAAGTTCTAACTGCCTAACAGGATAGTAAGTTCCTCAAATGCACAGTCGTAATTCCAAACCTTTTGATACCCACCGTAGCACAGTGACTTGCATCAATCAAGACTCAAGAAATGATTCCCGATGACAGATAGCCAATTCACATATATTTTCAAAGACAAATAATGAAACCCTAGAGTAGTAATACAATCCTACCCAATATTTTTGTCTATTTGTGATAGGCCTGCGTAACTACAACACAGAGATAAGTTGGAAAATATGGACAAAGTTCACTTCTAAAGCAACTTGAAATTCCCACATTACAAGTTAAATTCATGTACATTTCAGACTTTTGAAATCATCTGAGTTCTAACATTATCATTCTGGGGAAGCTCAATATGCCGCTATGCCTTTAATCTTCTCTCTTCTAATTTTCCTCCCCATAAAATCAATAAAGTATAGGTTGTAAAGAAAGTTATTTTGTTCAATTACTCCTAGCTAGAGACAGATGTTAGTTATAACTCTCTTTAGCAGGTATTTTTCAAGCAGCTGGTGCCCTTTTCCTAGTTAGTTGTCTGCAGCATTCCCAGTATACTTTATGGTATAATCCTACAAAAGTTCAGGGCATACAGACAAAATTCTTTTTTAGAAAAGAAAATATAGATTCACTCCTTCAAATCAGACTTAGCTATTTCATATATTTGAACTATAATGTACTTTCCTAGCAAGTAAATATTACTTTTTAATCATATAAATGCTTGCTGAGAGTCAAAACATATAAGCATTTCTTATGGGAAAGCTTATCTCATGGAACAAATTTTTATATACTGCACATTTATTGACCCCTAAAACATAAAACCCCTAAAATCCTTCTGTTTTGTTTAGTTGCTAAGTCGTGTCCAAACAGAGAACCCAGTCCAGCCCAACCAAATCAGACCTCCAGAACACTGAGATAATAAATGGATGTTTTAAGTCACTAATATCTTGGTAATTTCTTATACAACAACAGAAAGTTAATACAAAGTCACAGCATAATCAAACTGCCTAAAAACAGTGAGGAAAAGAAAATCTAAATATCAACCAGAAAAAAAAAAAAAGACTTATTATATAGAGAGGAAGATAAAGAATGAGGACAAGTTTCTTATCAGACACAATATAAGCAAGATTACATCTGTAAGCTGCAAGAAGCAGCTACATCTGTAAGTACTAGGGAAAAAGCCCATTAACCTAAAATTTCACAGCAAATGAATTACTTTTCAAGAACAAAATAAAGATTATTTTTTTTTAGACATACAAAACTGAAAGAATTTATCACCAGCAGACCTGCACTAGAAAAAAGGAATACCAGATGGAAATCTGAATCTCCCTACACAAAGGCATAAAAGAGCAGATAGATGCACAAGTATAAGGACGTTTCCTGGTTATCATTTAGACATCTTAATATCTTAAAAAGATCGTTAACAGCAAAAAGAATAACAACGTGTTGTGGGGTTTACAACAGATGCAGAAGGTGTCTATATTTACATGTTTGTTTGTTCATTTGTTTTCATTTGGTGGTCATAAGTACTGAAAAATCTGACAGATATAATAGCAAATATTATCAGAATACTCATGTTTCTTTGATTGCCTGGTGAGGTGAGACATGTATCAAGGGAAATTATAATTTGGTAAAATGATCAGAAATTTAATATTTGTCACATTGTTTCCTTCCTGGTGAAATTTATGAAATCTTCTTCGCTAAGATCTCTATCAGTATGAAAAAGACTGTAAGCTCACTTTTCAGTTTTGAACTTTAGATTTTGTTATTATTTCTTGATACCACCTCTAAAAAAAGCAGTGAGGAATTCAAGGTCATGGTGCTGATGAAACTGATAATATACTTGACAGTGTAATAAGCAGCCTATGGGATACTTCGGGAAAAGGCTTTTTATTTGGTTGTATGTCCAGGTTTTAGTAACATTTTTTCCTGTTCAAATTGATCTCATAAAAATGATTCACATTCTGAAGTGTTTTTCTGGATGCCTCTTTAGCTTTCTGGCTTTTGTAATTTGATTGAATCAAACTGTGTCAATAAACTCTTTCAGCTTTAGGATCCCTTCAGGCTCAGAGAACACAGTAAAACCACAAGAAAAGTAACAGTTTTTTATACTCATTCTACTTCCCTTTTCCCAAACTCTTAGTCTTGAGATAACCACAAATGTCAATAAGTACAATGACAGGTTTCTTTATTTTCTATCAATTAACTGGAAACTACCCTATGTCTTCATAGAGTGACTATGTACTTGTAATGAAAGAATATCTGAAGAGCATAAATGAACATAGAAGTAATGTATTTAATAAATATAATTTCCAGAGAAACAATAAGTGTTTTCATGTTATCCATACTCAGATTGATCTCACCAGTTGTCAGTTTACATTTATCATTTTAAGCTAACATTCTATCTAAAATGTCTTAAGTACTCATAATTCTTCCAAGTGTTCTACATATATTAACTCATTTGATGACAGAGGATGAGATGGTTGGACATGGACATGAGTTTGAGTAAACTGCGGGAGTTGCTGACAGACAGGGAGGCCTGGGCTGCAGTCCATGGGGTGGCAAAGAGTCAGACGTGACTGAGCGACTGAACTGAACTGAACTGATTTGATCCTTACAATAAAATGATGAGGTAGGTACTATCATCCCAACTGTACAAGTGAAACACTGGATCTCAGAGCGTAACTTGGCCCCATTCTTTCAACTAGAACATGGGGAGCCAAGATTCAAGTGCAACCGCCTGGATTCATAGCCTCTCTTCACCAACACGTGACCTCCTGGACGTAACACACATACTCTGTTCCTCTTCTCCTGTTTCTCATCTTAATAAATGACACCAGCACTCACCCATGCTGCCCTGGATATCATTTCAGTTTCTTCTCTCTGCTTCATCCCCTGTCATTTAACCTGTCATCAGATGTTATACAACTTCTAAACTAACATTTACTAACATTTAACTGGGAGCTATCTATTCTTCGTTGTCCCACTTTCTATATAGGCTCCACTTTCTTCATTCAGGCACACAGCACTTCTCCCTTGAATTATTGCAGCAGCTCTACTCTCAACCATCAGTTTTTTTTTTTTTTTTTTTACTGTAACCGGAGTAATCTCTGTAAGTGAAAAAAAATCTGATCATTTACTTTTATTTTTAAGAAGTAGCATTTCCCACAACATTGAATTTAAACTTACTACGTATGGTTTTCGAAGTCCTTCATGTGCACTAGTAAGTCTCTTTTCAGACTAATTTGCTGTCATGCTACATATGTAGCTTGCATACTACTAATACTGAAATACATGTTTACAAAAGGTCACATACTGTTTCATGGAGCATCCTTTGCCTATGATACACCCCCCAACCACGTCCTTTGTCTATCTGGCAAAATCCTATGCCCTGCATTGACCTCCATGAAGACTTCTGTGAACTTGCTAATCTGCTTTCTCTGTGCTGCCTTAGACATCTGCACAACATACCCCTACTGTATTAATCACTTCCATAGAAATGGTGTGGGTCAGATACGCTACATGGAGTAACTTAAGATCAACTCCTTTTTAAGGAAAACAGCTTCATCTTCCCTTTGGGAAACTCCTCCTTGACTCCTGATGGCTCACAGAGGGCCAAGGGTGAGGAAACTCAAGTGAGCTGCTGCTGCTGCTAAGTCGCTTCAGTCATGTCCGACTCTGTGCAGCAACTCTCTGATCTTAAGTTACCTCTGTTTATAATTTCCCCCAGGACCTAGCCTGTAAACATGGGATTCAATAATCTGGGGTCACAAAAATCCTCAAACTCTCTACATTCAGATTTTATAGGACTCAACTTCCTTAACTTCTCAAATGAAACATTATATGTATCTTTTACATTACTTTTCCAAACTAAATAGTATATTTGGATCAGTATTCCGAGCCAAATAACATTCTATTGGCTATTGAAAAACTGTAACTCCCACCTGTGGAAACAGATAGCACTCAACTGATTTAACACCAACAAAAATGCAGAATCAAAGATACAGTTCTGTCTGCTAGGCATCTTTCATATGCTCCTTTTTAAGGATAACAGCCTCATCTTCCCTTTGGGAAACTCCTCCTTGACTCCTGATGGCTCACAGAGGGCCAAGGGTGAGGAAACTCAAGTGAGCTGCTGCTGCTGCTGCTAAGTCGCTTCTGTTGTGTCTGACTCTGTGCGACCCCATAGACGGCAGCCCACCAGGCTCCCTCATCCCTGGGATTCTCGAGGCAAGAACACTGGAGTGGGTTGCCATTTCCTTCTCCAATGCATGAAAGTGAAAAGTCAAAGTGAAGTTGCTCAGTCGTGTCCGACTCTTAGCGACCCCACGGACTGCAGCCTACCAGGCTCCTCTGTCCATGGGATTTTCCAGGCGAGAGTACTGGAGTGCTGGAGTACTGGTGCCATTGCCTTCTCTGACTCAAGTGAGCAGGCATAGTCAATTAAGAATCCCACACTCCTACCGACCCACTCCAGTGTTCTTGCCTGGAGACTCCCAGGGATGAGGGAGCCTGGTGGGCTGCCGTCTATGGGGCAAGTGACTTAGCAGCAGTAGCAGCAGCAACACTCCTATCGTGGGGAACATAGTTCAGAAATGAACTGGTGACACAAGTCAAGGAGATAAGAGTTCATCCCAGGAGTTTTTTTTTTTTCTTTTTAATGGGGAAAACCCTCTTGCTTTTAGAATATGGGGTGAGGAAAGCTTGGAGTTGCTGTCTTATGTTCTTCCCTGATTACATGTAAAAAGTATGTATCTGAGAGTTGGGATAAAAAGAACCAGAGAAATAAAAGGAGGGGAATAGAGGGTAAGAGAGATAGAGAAGATAAGGGAGAAGGGAAAGAGAAAGAAATAAAGAAAGACAGAAATAAAGAGAGAGAGAGAGAAAGAGATGAAGACCGAGGAAAAGATCTGATGACATCATGTGAACTTATACATCCATCTGAATGCACAGGCAGCTTTATTCCCAGATATTTTGGTTAGAAAAGCCAACAGCCTGTATTCATTGCTAAAACTTATTTTGAGTTTCATTTCTTTACCTTCCAAATGAGTGAGTTCTATCTAATACAGAAGCCCATCCAATGGTTTTTTTTGGGTTTTTTTTTTTTTTTTTGATTATTCCCTCTCCAAGAAAGTACAAAACCCATTTAAGAGCATTAACAGCAATTTTGCACATCATTTTAGAATTTTTAAATTATCCTTATCTTTTAAATCAAATTACAGAAGTATTTTAAGAAGACAAGAAAGACAGGACAAATTTCTCTGATGTGACATTCAGTCAGTGAGAGGACATAAAAGCATTTTATCTATTGTTCCACAGGACTGTCAGGAGCAGAATCCAATTATGATCTCAGTGAAAAGAGAAAGATAACATCTTCAAGAGCATTTCTCCTGATACATAAAGATCCTGCCTTTTAAAAAAGATCCAAACTAACAGATGCATCTAACTAAACTAACAGTCTGTTAACATCTATATTTTTTCCTGAGCTCTATATTAATATCCACAGTAACAGCATCTAGTTGGGATCATTATCTACATTGTTAAGACATCAAAGAGTTTACTTATGTACTTATGACACACTGCATTTGAATGTAGTATTCCCCAATTATTGCTCCTTATGAAAGTGCACATTTAAACCACAAGAAGGAAAATACAAGTACTATATAAAAATATGAATTAAAATGGCTAAAATAAAAATTTAAAAGTGATACCCACCAAACGCTGGTGAATATGTGGAGAAACTAGATCACACTGGATTACTGTTGGGTATATAAAATGATACTTTGGAAAAAAAATTATGGTAGTTTCTTAGAAAACTAAACAAGTAATTATAATATAACTGAGTAATTGCATTCTTAGATATTTATCCCAGAGAAATAAAAACTTACATTCACACAAAAACCTGTACACCAATATCTGGAGCAGTTATTTCCACATTATGGATGCAATTATGTATTTCAAAGTTTCATAAACTAAAGCCCTAACTCCCAAAGTGACCATATTTGGATACAGAACCTTTAGGGTTCTGAGGTCTTCTGAATGAGACCCTAATCCAGTAGGCCTGTGTCCTTATAAGAAGCAGAAAAGACACAAGAGGTCTCTAGACACATAGGGAAGAAGCCATATCAGTTTGTGAGGACACAGAGAGAAGACAAGGGGCTGCAATCCAGGAAAAGAGTCCTCATCAGAAAACAAAACTGTCAGCACCTTGGCCTGGGACTTCCAGCCTCCAGGACTGTGAAAAAACAAATGTCTGTTCTTTAAGCCACCTAGTCTGTGCTTAGGGCAGCTCAAATAGACTCACAGAATTCATAACAGCCAAAAACTGTAAACAACACAGATGTCCGTCAACAGGTGAATAGCTAAATTGTGGTCATCCACATCTCGCGTGGTAGAGAGGATAATGATCCCCAATGATGGCCACATCCTAACCCAGGGAACCTATAAGGGTGTTAGGCTACATGGCAAAGAGACATTAAGCTTGCAGATGGAAAGAACCCATTCAGAAATCTCTTCTATTCCTGTATTCTACATTAAAGTGAACAAAGTATTTATTTGGAAACAAGTATGAGAGAAAAAGAAGCCTGGTCCATTCATTGTAAAGACAATGAATGTCAACAATGCTCTTATATGAAAAAAAGTTAGTATTTAATATACAAAACTAAATAAATCTTCATGATGATAATCCTTATAATGATTGGTAGGGTTTAAAAAGAATTATATATATAACTATTTAATTCTATAAGCTCTCAGCCTTGCCTGCATTTCAGAATCACCTATAGAGCTCTAAAAATCATCTTCAAAAATAGATATTATGGGTCCCACCCAAGAGATTATGATTTAATAGGGATTAAAGCATTTGGATCTTGAAAAAATTCTATAGTAATTTTGATCCAAAGGCTGAAACCCACTAATATAAGTTTTAACGACAATTTTAGTCTACTATAAAAACTTATAGGAAACTTAAAATTCTAACAATAAGAAATTGGTGTAAAAGTAATGAAGACATAAGTTGGAATACCATATAGTGATTTAAAATAATGTCGTAAAAATATGTCTATTGACATAGAAAGAAGTATGTAAGTATATATATATATATAAACAGAAAAAAAAGTATGTATGGATATAATTCTATTTTTGTAAAATCAAAACACATATACACCCATATGTATAGAATGGAGCTACTTTTGGTTGGCTATAGTTACTCCATATGCTGTTCCTTTTGTATGCCTATATTATTTGATATTTCTGAATGATGTCATATGACTTACATATATATAAAAATAAAGCAACTTCACTTTGGTGATGAAAAGGCTAACCTTAAATAATATATGTACTTTAAATGAAGAAATATTTCATTCTGAGATAAAGCAATTATAGCAAAGTTTTAACTAATGGTAAATCAAAACAGAAGGGAATTACTATTCATGCATCTTTTCCATAGGGCTACAAGTATTCAAAATTTAAAAAGTTGAGGGAAAGTTGATTAGTTTATAATTTGGTCCTATACTCAATTTGATATGTCAATATATGAATCCTTTAAAACAACTTACTTGAGTCAGCTTACATAAGGTAAATCAAATATGAGCTAAAATAGCTAAAATAAACATATAATTATAGAAATATACACAAAATATATGTAAATATGCTCAATGTATAAAGAAATACATGTATATATATATTTTAATTTAAACTCCCCTATTTCATTAGTAACCAACTGATTGTATCTCTTTACTGTATTAACCAACTTTTAAAAATTATTTTTCCAATACAAATGCATTCAAAATCATACCAAGCATCAAAACTATCAACTTTATAAAATGAAAATCTTACCTCATCTAAGTCTTGGATATAAACTGGTTTTTCCTCAAAGCCAATTGGCATTGGTTCACTATAAGGAATCTTTACTTCTTCATATATCTTGTTGTTCTCTCTTTGGATTCCTTCTGGTAAAATCATCTATAAACATCAAAAATTAAAAATCCGATAATTATACAAGATAGAATAATGTCTCTGATAAAGATTCTTTAATTAAAGAGAGAGGGAAAAACGCTATTGGTTTCATGACACTGCACTAGCAAATAAACGTAGCTAAAGGAAAACAAAAACAAACAATAAAAACCACACATACATATACAAAAAGCATTCATGAATCAGATATCTCATAAAACACACAAACCACATTACACTGATGAATTTTAAGCACACAGTAATTACATGGTATTCCTGAAGATAAATGTAGTTACGCAGCCAGGGAAAACGTGCGATACACAGTGTAAGGTTTAGTTCAAAAGTGGTACAACTGCTAAAACTCAAAAATGTAAGTTGCAGAGATACTGAAAGGGAGGATAACAAACATGCTTTGAATACCTACTATGTGCTAAGAACTTCACATAAACTGCACTACCTCATTTTCTTCAATATTTTAAATATACAATTTAGCACAGTAAAAAGAAATGGAAAAATCTATGTGGCATTTCTTCTAGAACAGACATGTTATCCAAAAGTGGTCATATACCAATGACATACCTTTGCACCAGCAATGAATGCTGATGTTCTCATGGCTTCAGCCTGGGAATCATAAACATGGGGATAACGTATTTTTTCAACATCTGTGTCTCTCTGCCTGCTCAGAATTGGAACATTTCTAGCGTTCATGAGTGCCTGCTCTCTGTAAATACAAAAATAATAGGCTAAATCTGTCATTTTAATCTCACAATAGAAAGCATATACTAAAACAAAGTCACTATAATAACTATTTCATGTAGTGTTCAATTACAAAAGAGAAGAAATTAAACAACACAAAGTTATTAGCAAGCCTGAAATTTTCCGTGTAATCACATAAGTATCAACACATTTTCAGGTACTATTTTTAGATAACATCATCTGATAAGTTTGACTTAATGTTTTTTATTATAATTTTCTTTTTCACAATCCAAAGATATTTAACAAAGTATAAATAAGTTCCTTTCTTAAATTGTGTTTCAATATTTAAATACCATGTATTCATTTGCCTCCTTTCTACTTCTCAACAACATGGGGAAAAGCATTCATTAAGGTAGGAAAGAAAAAGGTCTCAAAATAAAATTTGTGTACACTTCATAAAGCACAGCACCTAAATCTCTCACCTCTGTGGATGCAACCAAGAATATTCTAATTAAGCAGATCACTGCTTTCTTATCTTAGAAAATTAGGTTTTCATACAACAAAATTCTATTCTTGTAAGAAAACGTGTCTAGAAGAATCATCCAAGTTGTTAAAACTAAACTAAAATTATGATACATAAAAGCAACAGTTACAACACAAGCATTTTTCAACTTCTGGTTTTTATTACCTGTGTATCCGCAGTTCCTTAGGATCAAAGCACAGGAGTCCTTCTGCAGCTTCTCCATCTTCTCCAGCCTTTTTTTCTCGTCTGGCAATTCTTTTTTCTTCCCGGCGATACTGTTTCATTAACTGCTTCTCTTGTTCAGACTGAATAGTGACTTGACAACCATAATTAGGTTTAGCATTTTCTCCTAAAATTTTTTTGCAATTGTCTGCAAAGCAAATTTAAGATCCATAGTTTTACAAGTTTAACCTTTATGAAAACCAATTTTCCTCTTTACCAAAACATAAGCTACACAATCCTCTAAGAATTCATTTTTTTAAAGTGGCACATTTACTTACATGTTCTAAGGAGAGTTTTTCTAAGTCACAATTTCTAAATGATATAATATCCTGGCTTAGAAAAAGTCAGCAGATATTGTCTTGCTATAGACTAATATAAATTCCTAGATATAACATCAGGAAACTAAAAATTATATTTCATAATTATGAAAAAAATCTAAATTATTTCAAAATAATTAACAATACTAATCAGCATTTAGTTAGCATAATAAAATAAAGATATTCTTTACATATAAGATTTAACTTTTTCCCATATAATAGGTCTCACTATGTTAAATTGTCTACACGTCCCTACTAATTTATACATGAAATAAAGTAAAATAAAAATAAAATACAGCTCAGGATATATTTAGAAGATGACTAAAGCAAATTAAATATGATCTCCCTTTTCATGGGAATGCAGGGTTTTTTAATCATTTTTTAAACTGAAGTATAGTTAATTTATAATGTGTTAATTTCAGATGTACAGCAAAGTGATTCAGATGTGTGTGTATACATATATATATATATGCTTTTCTAGATTCTTTTCCATTATAGGTTATTACAAATATTAAATACAGTTCTCTGTGCTATACAGTAGGTCTTTGAAATTTTATATACAATACTATATATATATATTTATATACAATATATGTTTATATACAGTATATATGTGTTTATGTATGTTTATGTTTATAGTTATGTTTACAGATATGTTTATATACAGTATATGTTTATATACAGAAGGTCCTTGTTTGGAATTTTATATACAGTACTATGTATATGTATATGCTAATTCCAAACTCCTAATTTTATCTATCCCCCATCCCCTCTGGTAATCATAAATTTGTTTCTATGTCTATGAGGCTACTTCTGCTTTGTAAATAAGCTCACTTGTATCCTATGTTTATATTCCACAGATAAGATATCATATGATATTTGTCTTTGTCTGATTTATTTCACTTAATATGATAACCTCTAGGTACATCCATGTTGCTGTAAATGGCATTATATCATTCATTTTTATGGCAGAGTAATAGTCCATTGTATACATATAACATATCTCTATCCATTTGTCAGTGGGACACTTAGGTTGGTTCCATGTCTTGCCTGTTGTAAATAGTGCAGCTACGAACACTGGGGTGCATATATCTTTTCAAATTAGAGTTTTATCCAGATATATGGCCAGGAGTAGGATTACAGGGCCATATGGTAAATCTATTTTTATTTATTTATTTTTGGTGGCGGGGGGCACACCACATGGCTTGAGGGATCTAGTTCCCCAACCGGGGATCAAACTTGTGCCCCCTGAAGTAGAAGCACCTAACCACTGAACTGCCAGGGAATTCCCTATTTTTAGCTTTTTAAGGAACCTCCATACAGTACTCCATAGGAGCTACACCAGTTTATATTTCCACCAACAAGGTGGGAGGGCTCCCTTTCCAGCATTTATTATTTGTCAACTGATAAATGATGGTCATTTTGACTGGTGTAAGGTGATACCTCCTTGTAGTTTTGATTTGGGAAATACAGCTTCTTTAAAAAATGGAAGAAGTCTAGAACCACTTAAGAGGAATCAGGTCAATCAAAGCTCAGTGTTTATAAGGGAGAATTAAACCTGTGGTTGGTCACCTCAATATTCAGGAAAAATGTTCTAACAGGATTACTTTCTGTGTTTAATTAAATCTTTCTAAGAAATAGTATCTTGGCTCACTGCAGCCCTAAAGGAACTGACAGGAATGTCACTGAAAGCAATCCAAGTCAATGCAAGCTTACTGTTTTAAGGACCTACTAGGTCCCAGGCACTGCTGGTAGGCTAGAAAAACAATTAAGAATGAAATTGGTCCACACTCTGAAGATGCACAATGCAAGTTATTTTATCAAGTTCTAAGACGTAATACAAAACAAGGAAGGATTTAAACATAGCATCAAGAGGGGGAAATTAGCTTTCTAATTCACTCTACTCACAATTCTCAGGCATGTGTCATTATCTCATTACATGATTTTGAATAAGTCATTTTACCTCTCAACCACATGAAATAACCCCTGTGTATAATGGCACCGCAAGTCTCAAAAAGCAAAGTGAGAAATAAAAGTTACATCTGAAAATTATGAAATAAGACATAATCTTACCTATATTGGAACTACATTTTATGGTTCTGAGAAAAGTATTTTTCTAAGTCTTACATATTTTGCTTTGTAAGTAAATCTTATTTATCTATTATAATGATTGAATTTATAACCAAGAAACTAGTGTTAGAGAAAGAAAGCAGCATACTGCCTGTTTTCAAATGTACTCTGAAATATGAAAAAAAAGAAATAACCTATGTGCAAAGTCACATGCTCAGAAACAGAGATGTTAAGCAGATTTATTAAAAATGTGAATAATGCCACAAACTTATTACTATGAATGAGTGTTAAAGGCTGTGTATGTGAAACTAAATTCTTTGGGTATTGTTCAGTCACTAAGTTGTGTCTGATTCTTTGCAATCCCATGGATTGCAGCAGGCCAGGCTCCTCTGTCCTCCACTATTTTCCTGGAGTCTACTCAAATTCATGTCCATTGAGTCAGTGATGGTATCTAATCATCTCATCTTCTGCCTTCCCCTTCTCCTCCCGCCTTCAATCTTTCTTGGCATCAGGGTCTTTTCCAATGAGTTGGTTCATCGCATTAGGTGGCCAAAGTATTGGAGCTTCAGCATCAGTTCTTTCAATGAATATTCAGGGTTGATTTCCTTTAGGATTGACAGGTTTGATCTCCTTGCAGTCCGGGGGACTCACAAGGGTCTTTTCCAGCACCACAGTTAGAAAGCATCAGTTCTTCAGCGCTCAGTCTTTGTGGTACAACTCTCACATTCACACATGACTACTGGAAAAACCATAGCTTTGACTGTATGGACCTTTGTCAGCAAAGTGATGTCTCTGCTTTTGAAGGGGTCTTTGGGTGACATATTATATTTTATGCTAACATCATTAATATTTTAAACAAATGTGACAGGTACAAAATACTATTGGACACTTCTGTGATCATCAAAATAAGAAAGTGAAAATTATAAGAAGGAACTATATTTACCTTATTAAAGCTTTAAAAGGCCTCAGTCAGAATATACTGAAATCCCGTAAGATTGAACATAATAAGTGACTTTTAAAATCAAGTTATTAAGCACAAATGCTTAAGTGTATTATTCTCTTTGATGAGTTAAGCTAACTGTAGAGACTGACAAGCAGAAATGAAATGAATAAGCTTAATAGCAACTCTAATACAGAATTTTACTGAAAAACATGTAGAGCTTGTATCCTTTTAAAATGTTACTATGACAGACAAAGTTTTCTATAACTACCCAAAATAGTGTCATTTGACAGCATAAGCTAACTTAATCTTTTTTTTTTTTTTTTATAGTACACCCTATACTAAACATGAACTCCGGGAGTTGGTGATGGTCAGGGAGGCCTGGCGTGCTGCGATTCATGGGGTCGCAAAGAGTCGGACACAACTGAGTGACTGAACTGCACTGAACTGATACTAAACATTCGCCATGACAGCCCCCAAAACAGAATTCAATTTATAACTATCAACTTAGCAGTTAGTACACTATTCTTACTCACTTCTAGCCTACCTTATATTTCCTGGTTATAAGAACAGAGATACAGCAGGGTGTGTGTGTATGTGTGTGTGTGTGTGTGTGTGTGTATATGTGTATATATGTGTGTGTGTATATATATATACATGTATACATATATACACACACACACACACATATATATATATATATACACACATACATAAAGATTCAAAGAAAATCAGTATAAAAGATAGAAAACACTATATGGCTACTGCTCTCTGAAAGTGAAAAGTCACTCAGTCGTGTCTGACTCTTTGCAATCCCATGGGCTATAGCCCGCCAGGCTCCTCTGTCCATGGGAGTCTCCAGGCAAGAATACTGGAGTGGGTGGCCATTCGGGATCTTCCCAACCCAGGGATAGAATCCGTGTCTCTTGCATTACAGGCAGATTCTTTACCATCTGAGCCATCAGACTGCTATCTAAGACCATGATTTTGTGGAACAGAGAAAAGAATAGTACGTGACTATCTTACTAAGGTAACTTAATAAAGAATGGAACAACTTGGTAGTTTTAAGAGAATTTTGAAGGATCATTAATACAAAATTATATCAAAATAAATAAATGGATGAGAACAGAGATAAAGTAACAAGTCAAATGATTCTTTTCTTCAAGAGTATTTCCTTCCCCCATTCCTCACAAAAAGAAATTATGGAGAATCATTTTTAATGCAATTATACAACAACTCTATTTAAGAAATCTTTAATATATGCTCCTTGTCAGTTTCTTTCACCATAGTCCTTAGAAGAAATTAGTCTGTTTAAATGTCCCAAATTTTTGACGGTTATAATTATATTCTTCAATAATAGCAACATTAATAACAACCTAGCACAGACTAAAAGAGTAAATGCCGACTGGGAAGAGTAGAAAATACTTCAGGGCAAACTGAAGGCTCAAAAAATTTTTAATAATTCAAATTTAATATGTGGTTTTAGGTTAAAAAAGTGTGCTGCTTCTTAAAAGTTATCCTAGTAGAATAAAGTTAGTGTTATACAAAAATGACCATAATGAAACTGAAAAACAACATTCACTCATCACCTACAGCTTTCTTAAAAAAATACATAGGCTGAATATATTTTGAACTTTTGTTAATAAATTAGAACTAATGAAAGGTGGGATCAGTAAGAATCAGCACTTTAAAAACTGAAAAAATGAACACCAAATTCTCAGAAATTACATTGCAAGACTGGATATTTAAATTCATTCCTTTTCTTCTGGCAGATACCCATTTTAAACAGTTCTGCTGGCTTACTCAGAGAAGGCAATGGTGCCCCACTCCAGTACTCTTGCCTGGAAAATCCCATGGACGGAGAAGCCTGGTAGGCTGCGGACACGACTGAGTGACTTCCCTTTCACTTTTCACTTGCATGCACTGGAGAAGGAACTGGCAACCCACTCCAGTGTTCTTGCCTGGAGAATCCCAGGGATGGGGGAGCCTGGTGGGCTGCCGTCTATGGGGTCGCACAGAGTCGGACACGACTGAAGTGACTTAGCAGCAGCAGCTGGCTTATTGCAATGTCTGCTTAAGCATGGTTTAACAGGTGAGAGTCCTTTTAGAGCAAGCTTGTTTATAAGTATTCAATATACTTAAAGAACCAAAACACTTTTAGAAGGACAAAGTGGCTAAATTCCAACCTTTAAAGTTTCTAGAAATCTCAAAGTAACTCCAAAGCAACTACCAGTAATCAAAGTGTAGTATAAAAAACCCTTAAGAAATTTTGGATTTAAATCAAGGCTAGTTTTGTAATTTCCTTTCAGTGCCACACTCATAAATGTAAGAAAAAAGTGATATCACTTACTAAACAAAGAGTAAATGTTGACTGCTTTGAAGAGGGGTATCCAATTTCTTATGCTCATGCACTTTTTAAAACTTCCAAACTATTTACAAGGCTGGCAAAGAAATTTGGGTAAAGGTAAGAAACAGTTTTCCTATCAATACTTACCACCTGAAACCTGAGTTTGGCATTAGTTGTCTCATAGTAAGTCAGGCTTTTTTTTTTTTTTTTTTAAATAATTTTAGCTTCCTTGACAACTCTAATTCTTCTGGGGGTCTTCAAACATATGTAATACATGACTACACAAATGTTCAACTTGCTGGCTGTGATAACTGTACTACAGGTTAAGTAGGAGACTTTGTATGTTGAAGATTTTATATCTAAAATATTATGATGTGTGCAACTTCCTATTGTTTAGCAAAAATTTTAACTCTGCACATGTATGAGTTAATTTATGCATACACCTGCACATGTGTGTTTGTGTGTGTTTGTATTTGTGTGTGTTTGTGTGAGTGTGTGAGAAAGATAACGGGTGGGTATGGAAGCAAAATGTTAATGACTGGTGAATCTACATGAAGAGTATGTGAGTAGTTATTATACTATCCTTGCACCATTACTAAGGTCTGAAATTTTTCAAAATAAAAAATGTGGTTATAAATTGTATCACTATTTGACCCTAAGCATTATATATAGTTGCTTTAATTCTTTTTTTGTCTATCCAAATCTTCTGCCATACTGAAACATAGATAGACTCTCTGACATAAAACCCTATTTAGGGCATTGATAATTGTTTCATAATCTGCCATATCTAAAATCTACTTGAGAGAATGTTATCAGTAAGTTATATAACCAAAGAATATTAAAAGTATAATTGTATTAAAAAATTGCTAAACAATGAGTTTTTCCTTTAAAGTAAAATTACCACTGATTACTTTCTTACCTTGAAGAGCCTGCAACTTGTGATCATTTGAAGAATTAAGAAATCTGTCCACAATTGTAATTCTGTTCTGGAGGAGTTTCTCAATAAGTTCAAGTCCATCAGGTCCCAGCAGCTCAAACAGCTTATAAGAAGAAAATTAAAACAAACTGTTACCTCAAAATCAACATTTTCAAGTTATTAACATCTATTCAACAGAGCGATGAAGCTAAATTAACACAGAAGAACCTAAAAAAATATTTAGAAAAGAATTGTAAAAAATAATAACTTAGGAAAGAAAAAAAAAAACTCTTCATATTGCTAAGGAGCTTTCAGTTTTATAAAGCTATCTGAATTATATGGGATATCCCAGGCAAGAATATTGGAGTGGGTTTCCACTTCCTTCTCCAGGGGATCTTCCCAACCCAGAGATCAAACCCTGGTCTCCTGTATCGCAGGTGGATCTTTATCACTGAGTCACCAGAGAAGCCCTATATAATTAAAGAGCATGATCCAACTGTTAAAATAATTACGATTCATATATAAAACTCTAAATCACAGACCAAAAGTTTCTTACAATTGGTTTCTCTTGGGATAACCAAGGCCATGAAGCTGAAGCCAAAGAGCTATCTCAAAAACAGCATAATTGTGGTAAACCACAATTAGAAGATTCACAGATTCAACAACCAATTTGCAGAAGAGAACTGAGAAAAGACAATTGGGAGGACCCCTCTTGGGGTGAGAATAAATATCAACACTAACCTTTGGAATTAGTCCTTCAAAGGGGTCACAAATTTATTGATTAGTTCATGGAACCATTTAGGGCCCAGGGCATTTTTGCAAACAACAGAATGGTCAGCTGGTAATCAGTAAAGATTAATGGCTGAGTGGGGTCAGGGAAAGTGGGAAAAAGGGTTCGGCTAACACTACCTTTGTCCCAAAGTGACTTCAGGTAAACTCACAGATGTGTCTCCACAAGGAATACCATCAGAAACTAAACACTGTGGAGTGAGAAAGAAATGTCTACACTGAAATAATCCAGCTGGCCACTAAACCAACATGCAAATAACAATAACAAGCCTTGTAGGTGGAACTAGAAGAAATGGACAACTTCCTAGAAAGACACAGACTACCAAAACTAAGTCAAGACAGTCTGAATAGATCTAAAACAAGTGAAAACTGAATTAGTAATCAAAAACTACCCACAAAGAAAAACCCAGGTCCAGATAGCTTCAATGGTGAATTCTACAAAGCATTTAAAAAGTTAAAACCAATTCCAAAACACAGAAGAGGAAAGAATACTTCACAATTCATTTTATGAGGTCGGTACTACTCTGACCCCACAACCAGACAAATACATCAAAAGAAAACTACAGATGAGTATTTCTTAGCAATATAGACACAAAAGCCTCAGGGAAATACAAGCAACCCAGATCAAATCTAGCAATTTATGAAAAATGTATATACCATGACAATGTGAGATTTATTTCAGGAATATAAGGTTAGTTCAAGATAAGAAAATCATTTATATATTATATCATAGCAATAGAATAAAAAAGCAAAAATCACACGGTTAGCTCAACAGATGCAGAAAAACCATTTGATAAAATCCAACATCCTTTTGTGATAAAAACAATCAATGAGCTAAGACTAGAAAGGAACTTCCATAACCTGATAAGGAGCATCTATAAAAATCCCACAGTTAACATCATACTTAATGGTGAAACACTGGATTACTTTCCCAGTAAGAATAGAAACAAGACAAAAGAGCATTTGTGACTTCTACTGAACACTGTATTGGAGGTTCAAGTCAGGGCAATTAGGTAAGAAAAAGAAGCAGAAAACACGCAGATTGAAAATGAAAAGGTATAACTATTTCTATTTGTAGAAATAGTTGGAAAATAGAAAATACTAAATTTTCTCTATGTGGAAAATACTAAAGAACATACTAAAATAGTATTAGAACTAATAAATAAGTGAAGTTTTCAAAAAGCACACCAAGACCGTTCAGTGAGGAAAGATCAGTCTTTTCAATAAACGATGGGGCAACTGGCTAGCCCCATATGAAATAAATTGAAGTTGGACTCTTATATACCACACATGAAAATTAAATTGAAATGGATCAGTTATCTACATTTAACATACAAACTTATGAACTCTTTACTGAAGTAAATCCTAATGGGTTCAGATTTGGTAAGGGATTCTTATACACGATACCAAAAGCATGAGAAACACAAGAAAACACAGATAATCTGGACTTCCTAAAAATAAGAATCTTCTGCTTAAAGGACACCATCAAGAAAATGAATAAAACAACTCACGGGATGGGATAAAATATTTGCCAATCATATATCTGTGAAAGGATTTGTATCCAGAATACATAAACAGTTCTTACTACTAATAAAAAGGTAACCAATGAAAAAATGAGCCAAGGATCTGAATTTATCCAAGGAAAATCGATAAATGACCAACAAGCACATGAAAAAATACTAAACATCATTAGTCACTAAAGAAATGCAAAGAAGATCCACTGGAAAGAATAATTTTTTAATGGAAAATAATGTGTTGGCAAGGATGCAGAGAAAATTAGAATTCTCATACTTTGAAGGAATACTAAGTTGTGTAGCCATTGTGAAAAACAGTTTTCTGGTTCCTCAGTAAGTTAAACATACAATTACAATATGACTCAGCAATTCCATCCCTAGGTATATACCCAAAAGAATTTAACTTATCCAAACAAAAACTTGCACATAAATAGGGCTATTAACATAGCCAAAAGGTAGGAATACCCCAAATGTCCATCAACTCATGCATGGATAAACAAAAAGCAGTATATTCACACAACGGAAAATACTAAGGCACAAAAAGGAATGAAGTAGTATACAACATGGATGAATCTTCAAAACACTTTGCTAAGTGAAATAAGCTAGTCATAAAAGGTCACATATGATGATTCCATTAATATGATATGTCTTAAATAGGGAAATCTCTACTAGACAGTAAGCTAGTGGTTGTTCAGGACTTGGGGGTTGGGGCAAGGGGGCGGGGTCAGGAGGGAGTAGAGAAAATAAATAGCTAAAGGTTCAGGATTTCTTTCTGAGGTTTTGTAAATGCTTTAAAGTTGACCATGGTGATGGTAGTAAGAATATACTAAAAATTACTGATTTATATACTTTAAGTGAGAGAACTGTATGGTATGTGTACTATAATCGAAGAAGCTATTTTTTTAAATTATGAAACAAAATGACTTATAATACTAAAAGTAACCAATAAACTGCTTCAGTTCAGTTCAGTTCAGTCGCTCAGTCGTGTCCGACTCTTTGCAACCCCATGAATCACAGCACACCAGGCTTCCCTGTCCATCACCATCTCCCGGAGTTCACTCAGACTCACATTCATCGAGTCGGTGATGCCATCCAGCCATCTCATCCTCTGTCGTCCCCTTCTCCTCCTGCCCCCAATCCCTCCCAGCATCAGAGTCTTTTCCAATGAGTCAATTCTTCGCATGAGGTGGCCAAAGTACTGGAGTTTCAGCTTTAGAATCATTCCTTCCAAAGAAATCCCAGGGTTGATCTCCTTCAGAATGGACAGGTTGGATCTCCTTGCAGTCCAAGGGACTCTCAAGAGTCTTCTCCAACACCATAGTTCAAAAGCATCAATTCTTCGGTGCTCAGCCTTCTTCACAGTCCAACTCTCACATCCATACATGACCATAGGAAAAACTATAGCCTTGACTAGACGGACCTTAGTTGGCAAAGCAATGTCTCTGCTTTTGAACATGCTATCTAGGTTGGTCACAACTTTTCTTCCAAGGAGTAAGTGTCTTTTAATTTCATGGCTCCAGTCACCAGCTGCAGTGATTTTGGAGCCCCCAAAAATAAAGTCTGACACTGTTTCCACTGTTTCCCCATCTATTTCCCATGAACTGGTGGGACCAGATGCCATGATCTTGTTTTCTGAATGTTGAGCTTTAAGCCAACTTTTTTGCTTTCCTCTCACTTTCATCAAGAGACTTTTTAGTCCCTCTTCACTTTCTGCCATAAGGGTGGTATAATCTGCATATGTGAGGTTATTGATATTTCTCCCGGCAATCTTGATTCCAGCTTGTGTTTCTTCAGTCCAGTGTTTCTCATGATGTACTCTGCATATACATTAAATAAGCAGGGTGACACTATCCAGCCTTGATGTACTCCTTTTCCTATTTGGAACCAGTCTGTTGTTCCATGTCCAGTTCTAACTGTTGCTTCCTGACCTGCATACAGATTTCTCAAGAGGCAGGTCAGGTGGTCTGGTATTCCCATCTCTTTCAGAATTTTCCACAGTTTATTGTGATCACAGTCAAAGGCTTTGGCATAGTCAATAAAGCAGAAATAGATGTTTTTCTGGAACTCTCTTGCTTTTTCCATGATCCAGTGGATGTTGGCAATTTGATCTCTGGTTCCTCTGCCTTTTCTAAAACCAGCTTGAACATCAGGGAGTTCACAGTTCACGTATTGCTGAAGCCTGCCTTGGAGAATTTTGAGCATTACTTTACTAGCATGTGAGATGAGTGCAATTGTGCGGTAGTTTGAGTTGGAAATATTAAAGATAAAGATTAAATATAAATTTCCTGATCAGCATTTTAAGTAGGTTTTGACTGGCTGTTAAGACACAAGCCAACCTCATGCTTAAGGTAAGGGTGATATTAAAAAATAAGAAATCAAAAACCATAAATGTAACACATACCTACAGAGTTCATTTCCCCTGGTACTCCAAACAAATTGTATCAGGAAATGCTCTCTACATACACCATGAAATGTCTTTATATCCTACCAACTTTTAGAGACTGTGTTAATTCTTAAATTGAGACCATTTCCCCATAAGAATGTGATTTACTGGAGCAGTTACTCTGACATATATTCCCAGCTACTCAAGGTTATTTAATTTGAAATATAATGTTGACATATGAAAAATTAGATTCAGAAATTTTTAGTCCAACATAATTTTAGGAAACCACCAGTGTAATTGGAAGATAACTTCTAGACAAAATATCTCAGGTATAAAATCACAGCACATAGAACATGTTATTAATATTTCTTAAAAATAACATATCTGTAGATCTACCAAAAAGACAAGAAAGCTGTTTTGCTCTGAATAGCAGGACTTCCCTAACCCACAACGAAGAATCCCCAGCAGAATTTTGAGATCAGCTGCCATCAGATTTAAAGCAATCCCAAATTCTGCTTTTCCTAACATTTGCCATTTTCATCTACACTGAGAGCAGGTGCAGTTCTCATTCAAGATTTGCACTACAAACTAATCTGGCACTGAGACTAGCTGTTTATAAAGGTACAGCTGTCTGGATCATTGCAAACAAGTTCCAGAAGCTATCAAATTGAAAAAAAAAAAAAAAGGCAGGGGGGTAGGAAAAGTTAGCTATGGGTAGAGAAGAAGGCATCAACTACAGAGTTTAAAAAAAAAATACAGCTCTCAAACAATAAAAAGACAAGTTTTACTACTCTGGCTGTAAGTTAAAGATATGAGATTTAAAGGAACAGACACAATAGGAACAGACAAGTAATATCCTATTTCTGGTAGATTCTGCTAAAGCCAACATTATCTATTAAATAATTTATCAATAGATAAAGGTGTTCAGAGATCTCACTGTTATCATAATTCCTTTTTTATTAAATTAGATGACCAAATTAAAGTACCTCCTCATTAGACTAAAATAATGGAAACAATAAGAAAAATTAACCAACACACTACATTCCTGAAAAGTCAAAAGTAAATTTCAGAACATGTACAGACTAAGTTTAAAGCAGCATGACTTCTTTGTTTCTTACACTTTTAACAGATGAATGTAGTTTGTGAATCTCTCAGGAAAGGCAATTCCCACTCCACCATATTCTGACTTATATCATTTTTATTCCAACAGGAACAAAGCTATAGTGGATGCTATATCCCCAACACAGTATCAAATAAATCAGAAACATTATATTATCATGAAAGCAAAACATAAAGTCATGAAAATCTTTAAATAATATACCATGGAAAATTATACTACAAATCTTAGGAAAACTGGTAAGAAAAATAGTTATCATGGGGCTAAATAAGAACTACAAATCTGTTCAAGAACTAGGATATGCAGAGATATGCTGAGGGTTTGTGAAACCCCAGAATAAACATGATAAACATACTTGCCTTATGGGTTTACTGAAAGATTTTCATGCAAAACATTATTTCCAAGTAAAAGGTTCTGGTCATGTTAATGTCCTGTTTGAATCCTATTTCTCAGGTTAGTCAAAAAATGTTAGACAAAGTATTTAATCACTAAAACAGCTTTAAAGCAAATAAAACTCAGGTTTTTAAAAGGTTTGTCAGTTCCATTCTGTTTCCATCTAGTCAATATTAAGGAATTCATTAAAAGTCAAAAATAAGTCTATCTGAAGTTCCCCAAAAAAATCACTTTCAAAATAAAGACCAATCAGTCTCCCTTCTCCCAGTGAAGAAATGACTCATTGGAAAAGACTCTGATGCTGGGAAAGATTGAAGGCAGGAGGAGAAGGGGATGGCAGAGGAGATGCTTGGATGGATCACCAACTCGGTAGACATGAGTTTGAGCAACTTCCGGGAGTTGGTGAAGGACAGGGAAGCCTGGAGTACTGCAGTTCACGGGGTCGCAAAGAGTTAGACAAGACTGAGTGACTGAACTGAACTGATTCGCCCTATCAAATAGTCAATGGGCATTCTGAGAAACAGCTAGTGATGCACATTAGGCATAATGTATTCATGTGAATGAGGTACAACAATACAGTTAAGTGGATTACGGAATTAACCACAATATGGAGTCTACCCTCTAAAGCTGTTCTTCAAAAACTGGCCATGATGATAGACAGGTGCACACTGCTATATTCAAAATGGATAACCTGGCTTCCGTGGTGGTCCAGTGCGTTAAGAATCTGCCTTGCAATGCAAGGGACATGGGTTTGATGCCTGGTCCAAGAAAATCCCACTTGCCTCAGAGCAACTAAGTCTTTGCACTGCAACTATGGAGCCCGTGCTCTACAGCCTGGGAGCTGCAACTCCTGAGTCCAGACTCTAGAGCCCATGCTCCGCAACAAGAGAAGGCACGGCCAACTAAAAAAGCCCTTGCAAAACAACAAAGCACCACAGCCCAAAAATTAAATCAATCAATCAATCTTAAAAAATAGATAACCAATAAGAACCTATGGCTTAGCGCAGGGAACCTCTGCTCAATGTTCTGTGAAAGCCTGGATGGCAGGGGATTTGGGGGAGAATGGGTATGTGTACATGTATGATTGAGTCCCTTTGCTGTCCACCTGAAACTATCACAACCTTGTTAATTGGCTATACACCAATACAAAATTTACAAGTTTAATATAAAAAAAGAAAATTAAAAAAAGAAGATTGACCATGGCTTTGTCCTGTTCAAAATTTTATGATATATAAACTAGAAGACATATTAAATCAAATTTACTCAAGTATTAATATGGCTCATGATAGAATCAACATTTTGAGATTTTCTAAATAGTCTGATATAATCTGCCAGACCAAAGGAAAAGTAACAGAGTTAAATATAAAACTCCACAATTACAGAACCCACATGTAAAATCAACAACAATAAATATTCAAATAGAAAAAGCCCCTGTGTGCTTCTACAAGATGAAGAAATATCATCCCACAAATAAATTCCTAAGAAAAATCCAGAAAAGACAGTGTGTGTGTGTGTGTGTGTGTGTGTGTGTGTGTGTGTGTGTGTGTGTGTGTGTGTGTTAGTTGCTCAGTGGTGTCCAACTCTGCAACCCCATGGACTGTAGCCAGGGAGGTTGGTTATTTACCAAGTTAATATGGATTTTTTTAAATGCAATAAAGGCTAGGGGAAAATTTACTGTAGTAATTGGAATACTGTATCTCAAAAACCCCATTTAGCATCTCAAAGGATACTACATTAACTGAATCATATTTAGAAGGCTGAGTTCAATTATAATCTATAACATTTTCAAACACACAAAAAAAGAGTAGAACAAGAAAAAGAAAGTAAAAATAAGATATATCTATGCAAATGTTTTCAACTGCAGATCTCTTATCTATTATTATCCATTCTGTTCAAAGGATCCTCATTCATAGATTTGACAAAGACAATGAATATTATTCTGGGTCCATCTTCCTTGATCTTCCTCCATATATCATTCCTTATCCTTCTTGAAACACACTTTTCCTTTGATATCCTTGACACACCATTCTTTTGATATGTATCCTATCACTCTGACTGTTACATTCCTATCTTCTCTTCAGGTTCACTTTGACTATTACACATTGGAGCTCCTTAAGGTTTAATCCCAGGCTTTCTCTTACTTCCACTCCTTGTTCTTTCCTTAACTGCTCACATACGTGCCTCAAACTCCCATTAGCACGCATACACTGATAACTCATAAATTTACACATCCTTCCCAGATCTCTATGCTGAACTTCATGTATCTAATAGCCCAGTTGTCCTCTCCCACTTGGAAGTCTTAAGACCTCCCACAATTCCACATATGCCCAAAACTATCTCTCAGTTTTCCACATACTTCACTGTTTTATACTTGCCCTTATTTCCACGAATGGACTGCCATCCTTCCAGTTACATAAGTCAAAAGCTAAAATGCATTCTTATCACCTCTTTACCCCATCACACCCAACTCTAACCCTGTCAACCAATCCACTCTCAAGTTCTCTCAATTACTAAACAGATTTCAACCCTTTCTCCTTGTCTGTCTTAAACTCCCAGTTATTGCCTATACCACTCAAAGGGCTTCCTAAACGGTTTTTGCACATGTATCCAAATGACACAGAGCACAGAACAATGACAATTTTATGAAACACAGGTCTGATCAACGTTCACTGTCTTCTGTCCATCCCTTGACAACAAATTTTCAATTGCCCTCCACTGTTCTCAAGATAAAGTACTGAATCGAACTGAACATAGAACCAGAACCTCAAAACATCACAAAGTGCTAAATGAAGAGTCAGTAACACTGATACTGAGGTATATTCAATTGCACTGCTCTGACTAGGAAGAATTTTAATACCAATAATAAAGTTAAATACTCTTCAAAACGGCATCCTTTTTAATTCTCCTCAGTCACATTAACCACATGTCAAGAGACGAGGCCAGTGACTACTGCATTAAAAAGCAAATAGAATACTTCAATCAGCACAAAAAGACAGCACTGGGCTAGAAGATATTTTGATTCTATTGTAAAACACTCTGCTGCGATCTAGATAGAATATTTTTATACAGCAAAATCTGTCTGTCTAGTTGTATCACAATGACTACCAAATTAGATTTTCTTTAAAGCTCATAGTTTTACATAGAGTTTATTTACTTTTTGTGTTGTATATTCTACAAGTTTTGGCAAATGTATGATGCCTACATGTACCCATCATTATACTATCATAACAGAGGAGTCCACTGCCCTAAAAATCCCCTGTGCCCCATCCCTCTGTTCTTCCTCCCCAAACCCTGGTAACTACTTATCTTTTGACCGTATCCAGAGTTTTGCCTTTTCCAGAATGTCACTTAGTTGGAATCATACAGTGCACACCCTTTTCTGATTGACTTCTTTCACTTAGCACTACTCATGGCTTGCAGGCTCATTTTCTTTCATCACTGAATGCTATTCCATCATATGGATATACCACAGTTTATTCATCTATTTCCCTACTGAAGGATATCTAGTTTGCTTTTGACAATTGTCTTTAATTTTTATTTCATTAAATTCTGTTTTTTACACAAATTATCTCATCCATAAAAATATGCAAGCAAGTCCCATTGAGAGAAATGCTGAAAGAATATCACTAAATTGCACATTTTTCATTTTTGTCTTTTCCAAACTTTCTACAATAATAAACATATATTACCTAATCAGATAAAGTTTTATTTTTAGATAATACAAACCAAATTCTGGTTTAACCATTGTTTTTTAACTTTTTGTCCATTAAGGGTACAAAGAATCACTAACAATAAATAAAATAGGTTTTCACAAATTGCCATTATTTGGAATGAACACAAGAAATTATGTAAACCAAAAAACCCCTTATCATGTTGACAAATCAGCTGATAACTAACGGTACAAGGACCAAGGAATAAACTTTTTTCCTCTACCAAATCTTATTTTTCAAATGAAAGACCTTTTCTTTTCTAATCAAGTACAGTGTAACCACATGGGAATCAGACTAACACAGCATTTTCTAAAAAATCTGACCACTGAAAAACTATTTCAGAACCTTTAACAACATTATAATTATCAGTTCGAATGGCAATAAATGTTTAACAATTTAGTCATTTGAGTTAATAAGTAAATCTATTATCCTAATATCTAACTGGAGAGGTACAGAGATGCAGAAAGTGTGGGAAATAAATTATATTCTAAGTATTAACAGAAGAGCCATGATGGCACTTTGAACTAAGCTAGTTAGAGAAAGGAACAGCAGCTTGCAAACAGAAATTAAAAATTTGCTTGAGCTTTTAAATGACTAGATTTACAAAATGGACCAAGTGAATTAAGTATTACTCTCCAAGTAAGCTTATTTAATTGTATATTAAAAGCAATTTAACATTTTCACAGAAAGCAATACCTGTAACTCCTCAAATATACATTTAATGTTGGTATGAGACTTATTTATTATGTCTCATGGTAATACACAGGGAATAATGTTCAGCCTCTTTCCTTACTGGCAGCGACAAGGAAAATCACAGCATTTATTACAGGAACTTTCTATCTGGAGGATTTGTAAGACACTAAACTCTCTACACAGAAATTGAGTCCCCAGGAATATTATAGAACACATCACTTTTCCTGGGTATTAGTTAATATATAAAATGCATAAGCAATGAAGTTATGAGAACAAAGTACCCATACAAACAAGACACAGGGTTAAAAGTACCAAAATAGGGCTTCCTTGGTGGCTCAGCGGTAGTCTACCTACCGATGCAGGAGACACAGATTTGATCCCTGGTCCAGGAAGATCCCACATGCCTAGAAGCAACTAAGCTCATGTACCAGCTACTGAGCTTGTGGTCTAGCGCCCACATGCCACAATTACTGAAGCCACAGAGCCCTAAAGCCTGCGCTCTACAGCAAGAGAACTCACCAAAACGAGAAACCCGTGCACTGCAACGAGGAGCTAACCCCGCTGCCAGCAACTAGAGAAAAGCCCCCGCAGCAACGAAGACATAGCACAGCCAAAAGTAGAGAAATAAATTCTTTTAAAATAACAAAATAAAGCTAAATAATAATGTCCCTGGAGAAAGAAATGGCAACCCACTCCGGTATTCTTGCCTGGGAAAGAAATCCCATGAACAGAGGAGCCTGGTGGGTTACAGTCCATGGGGTCGCAAAGAGTCAGACACAACCTAGTGACTTAGCCACTAAACAACAATAAAAATAATAAAGTAAGTAACAATGAGTTCCTGGGAATGTTTTGTTAAAATTATCAAAATACCTGTAAAGGCTACAAGTATTAGTTATTCTTATTAAAACAACAAAACCATCATGATTAATTTTACATTGTCTTGAGCAAACTTAAGATTTCCATTTTAACCCTAAGTAGAAAGAAGAGCTGAAAAGTGTTTATTGGTCATGGATTCTGACAGTACAACTGACTTTCTATATATTGAATTTACTCTACTATTTTCAAATTGTAGAATGCTTATAAATTAAAAAAAAAACCATAAATAGTTTGTCACAATAAATAATAATGATGATCTTAAAGGATAACCACAGTCATTTCTCTTTTTAAAAAAATAAAATATGTTTTACATTTAAATTTCTTCTTAAAATTATTTTGAAAAAAAATCTCCCTTTTACACTTAACGCAGGAAGGAGGCTGCCTTCTGATAACAAGTATTAGCAATTAAGATGAAAAAGAAAGTATGGCACAAAATTCACACTTGAATGCACCTTCTCTGGCAAGACAGAAAAAGGGAAAAACCTAAAAGATACCTCAAACTTAAAAAAAAGAAAAATCTCTCTCTGGACCATAAATCGAGCAAAAAAAGAGTAAGGCACTGAGTAGGGTAAAAGTGACAAGCTGAGCTTCAGTTTTGGACAGCAAGGCCAGGAGCCTGGCTCCTGGGAGATAATCTAGATGAAAAATGCTGCAAACAATGTGGGAAGCAGAGCCAGGGGACTTAGGTGAAGCCAGAGCATGGGCACAGAGCTCCTCTGTTCATAAGAAGGGCCTGAAAAGAACTACCATCAAGATGAGATTTGGGGCCACACCTTCTATAGCAATCTAAGATGGGAAGGAAGGGGAATGTAGAGGGAAGATCCTACAAATCAACATCAGCATAAAAATTAAAATTTTAAAACATATGAACAAACCTTAAACTAAAAATGACAATCAACAAAATCAACACAGGAACTTAAGTTTACTCTGAAGTAGGTAATACAGAACAATGTGATAAAACTTTCAGTTCAGTTCAGTTCACTTCAGTCGCTCAGTCGTGTCCGACTCTTTGCAATGCCATGAATCGCAGCACGCCAGGCCTCCCTGTCCATCACCAACTCCCAGAGTTCACTCAGATTCACGTCCATCGAGTCGGTGATGCCATCCAGCCATCTCATCCTCGGTCATCCCCTTTTCCTCCTGCCTCCAATCCCTCCCAGCATCAGAGATTTTTCTAATGAGTCAACTCTTCACATGAGGGGGCCAAAGTACTGGAGTTTCAGCTTTAGCATCATTCCTTCCAAAGAAATCCCAGGGCTGATCTTCTTCAGAATGGACTGGTTGGATCTCCTTGCAGTCCAAGGGACTCTCAAGAGTCTTCTCCAACACCACAGTTCAAAAGCATGAATTCTTCGGCGCTCAGCTTTCTTCACAGTCAAACTCTCACATCTGTACATGACTATTGGAGAAACCACAGCCTTGACTAGACGGACCTTTGTTGGCAAAGTAATGTCTTTGCTTTTGAATATGTTATCTAAGATGGTCATAACTTTCCTTCCGAGGAGTACACAGAATGCAGAGAAGAACTATACAAAAAAGATCTTTACCACCCAGATAATCATGATGGTGTGATCACTCACCTAGAGCCAGACATCCTGGAATGTGAAGTCAAGTGGGCCTTAGAAAGCATCACTACAAACAAAGCTAGTGGAGGTGATGGAATTCCAGTGGAGCTATTTCATATCCTCAAAGATGATGCTGTGAAAGTGCTGCACTCAATATGCCAGCAAATTTGGAAAACTCAGCAGTGGCCACAGGACTGGAAAAGGTCAGTTTTCATTCCAATTCCAAAGAAAGGCAATGCCAAAGAATGCTCAAACTACCGCACAATTGTACTCATCTCACATACTAGTATAGTAATGCTCAAAATTCTCCAAGCCAGGCTTCAGCAATACGTGAACCGGGACCTTCTAGATGTTCAAGCTGGTTTTAGAAAAGGCAGAGGAACCAGAGATCAAATTGCCGACATCCTTTGGATCCTTGAAAAAGCAAGAGAGTTCCAGAAAAACATCTATTTCTGCTTTATTGACTATGCCAAAGCCTTTGATTGTGTGGATCACAATAAACTGTGGAAAATTCTGAAAGAGATGGGAATACCAGACCACCTGACCTGCCTCTTGAGAAATCTATATGCAGGTCAGGAAGCAACAGTTAGAACTGGACATGGAACAACAGACTGGTTCCAAATAGGAAAAGGAGTATGTCAAGGCTGGATATTGTCACCCTGCTTATTTAAAGTATATGCACAGTACATCATGAGAAACACTGGGCTGGAGGAAGCACAAGCTGGAATCAAGATTGCCAGGAGAAATATCAATAACCTCAGATATGCAGATGACACCACCCTTATGGCAGAAAGTGAAGAGGAGCTAAAAAGCCTCTTGATGAAAGTGAAAGAGCAGAGTGAAAAAGTTGGCTTAAAGCTCAACATTCAGAAAACAAAGATCATGATATCTGATCCCATCAGTTCATGGGAAATAGATGGGGAAACAGTGGAAACAGTGTCAGACTTTATTTTGGGGGGCTCCAAAATCACTGCAGATGGTGACTGCAGCCATGAAATTAAAAAAGACTTTCAAGTAAGCACCAAATTTCTAGGAGATAATAAAGCAGTTGTTTTCTATTAAAAGGATTTACGAAACAGAACAAAAGAAGGTATACTGAAACATTCTATCTTTTTTGCTCAATTTTTCTGTAAACAATGCTGCTATTTAAAAAGTTTATTAATTTAAAAAATGATGATAACTGATTCAAGGAAAAATAACTTTTAAAGCTCTATCAATCAAGGTGATTCTCTTCCTGCTGATAAATATTTGTAAAGTTAAAGGACCATACACTTGTGGTTTAAATAAAAACTACCTAGTAAAATGCCTTACATATAAAAAAAAAGATGCTTAACAAATATTTGTGAAGAAAATGAGTAATGAAAAGGGGAAATTAATGGCCAGTATGATGTCATTTTCAAACCGCACTAGTTACCACGTCATAAAATATACGTATCTTTTAATATTCTCTTTGGGAACTATTTTATTTTGCAGATACAATAAATGTCCTTGATGTCATTTTATATTTTTAGAGTATTTCAAATGGTATCATGATTATTATCGGTAGCATTTAAAAACAAGTAGTCATAAACAGGTTAAAAATTTCAAAGAAGAAACCTATTTCCACTGTGAAACAATTATATCTGTTATAACTGGATGTAACCAGAAGGACATCAGGCTTGTCTCAAACCCTTTGTATCTAAAGATGGGAAACTACCAGATGTCTTATTATTTAAAATGGATACCTGCTATATGAATAAAAGCCAAAACTTACGTGAGAAAAAATAAAGACCAGCAAAATTAAAACCTGATTATTTGAAAGCAAACACTCTTGTATCAAAAATAAGAAAGTACAGACAAAAAGACTACGGCAACATAACTAAAAGTTGGTGTAAAAAATTTTTTTAATAAGAAGACATGAATAACTTGAGAGCAAACAGCTTGAATATGTGGCTAATGAAATGGCTAATTTCATAGAAAAATATAATTGTCAAAGGATTTAAGAAGAAATAGAAAATCTGAATAAACCAACCAGAAAATATGATTTGCTACCTACAAAAGACACCAGGTGAGATAAGTTTATTAGCATACTAGTGTCAAACTTTCATGAAAGAAATAATTGCTTTAAGAAACCTTTTAAAAAATAAAGAAACCTCCATAAGTTTACTTTATGAAGTCAGAATAACCTTAGGCATTAGTATTAAAATGGGCTTCCCTAGCGGCTCAGATGGTAAAGAATCCACCTGCAACGTAGGAGACCTGGAGTTGATCCCTGAGTCAGGATGATCTCCTGGAGAAGGGAATGGCAACCCGCTTCAGTATCCTTGCCTGCAGAATTGCATGGACAGAGGAGCCTGGTGGGCTACAGTCCATGGGGTCACGAGGAGTCAGACATGACTGAGCAACTAACACATTAGTACTAAAACAGGGTGATTTACAAATCATCTGCTCAAGTTGGGATTCTAAGCATAGCAGGAGGACTGGTATATCATGTGACTATCCAATAAAGCCCCATGGCAAAGAGGAGGCATTCTGATTTTCATAAATTAAACTAAGGCAAATCCATGTATTTCCATTTTTAGTTACAAAATTTTACAACGTAAGAGTTGTACCTACATCTCTACTGTATGTAATAAACAGCATACACCATACACTATAGAAAATGTGGTATCCAGAGAAAAATGATACTCAATTTAGGGAATGTCTTAGACAATAAGCAACTTTAGCTAGATTTATATATAAAATGAAAAAGATGTGCATACTGAAAACAAAGACTAATATAGTATGATAAAAGAAAATGCTAACTGAGTAATTCTGAAAAGTTTTGAATTAACAGTCCATGTGGAACTCAGTATCAGAATAATTATATAAAGCAGAGCATGATATTTATAACACTGTAAATTATTCTTAGTTTGATTTGTGGGCATAAAAAATTATTAAATATTCATACATTCCAAAATAAAGTCTTAAACAACAAAAGAAAATGACCATGAAAATTAGGACAGTATTTATTTAACATTTATTTTTCTCTCAAGAAAAATGTGCTATGCAAATTGTTGCTGCATTGCAGAGAATTAGATAAATTACATTTTCAGAAAAACTTACTCATTATTTACAGGTACTTAATCTAACATAACAACTTAACAAAGCTAAAACCAAGGTCACTTACAACTTAATTAAAACTACTTGGAATGTAAATCTATTTATTCCTCACATACTATAATTAATTAGATGTATAAGTTAAGGTTAAAGTTAAGTATCATTGTATATTTAAAAGTTAACTTTACAATTGCATGCACATGGCTAATTTATAGAGTACTAGATTATTAAAAAGAAATTATGCTGATTTTTAAATGCCTTAGTGAAAACAAATTTATAGCTATCATATGCATGTATGAGCGGATGCATATTATGCATATATATATCTAAAGCTGACAAATATTAAATTTTAACTATTTAAATAAATGCTTACAGCAATTTCTAAATGTAATCGCCATACTTATTTATGCCTATAAACTGACAACTAAAACATTATTCAGAATGTTTTTTTATTCATCTCAAATACTTTTAAAACACAGAAATTTATTCTTTATTCTCATATATTTCTTTCCTGTATCAAAACATTACAGATATTTCTCAATATATATTTAGAAAATCCATATGCTCTTCCAAATCAGTCATAACAACATTCATTATATCAAACATAATTTTCTTGCCCATTCTCCTTTTAAATATATGTGTGAAAGTTCCAAGAGGAAGAGACTTAAGAAAGCAAGATAATGGGAATGGGATGACTGAACTCTGTTACATTACCTTTTTGTCTCCCAAAACCCAAGAATACTTGACACACAGTAGCGAATGAATGAATGAGTGAATAAACAGTACCAAACAGAGAAGAATAAAACTAAATGCATGAAATTTGGCAAAATGTCTTACTCTTTGAACAATCATTCCAACCTAGGGCAAAATAGTCTGAAATCTGTTATTGCCATAAATTGGAAGCAAATGAGTATTTTTAAGTCCTCATTGTGAGTTAACATATTAATAATATCTTTCCCTCCATGTCTACAAGATGACACAAGGCCTTGAGGACTTTTGGGGATGAAAGATATCTTAAAAGTCATGTAATTCAACCCTCCACAAATTTCAACAAACTAATCATTGAGCATACATGTCTACCTTTCCAATAAAAGATCTCATTATTTGACAAAAGAGCACCTTATATTTAAAGGATTCAGAAAATGTTTGCCTGAGCTGAGATCTGTCTTCATGTACCTTCCACCCAGAGCACTAGTTAAAATTTTGGGCCATCCTTCTTCCACATACAGATCTTCAAATATTATGCCCATCCTCCTATCCCACCATAGATTTCTCTCAAAAAGAATAACCAGTTAGAGGTTTTTCAAGTGTTCATCACAAAACATTAATCCTACTTCCTTCACTGACCTCATCACTCTCTTCGTTATGACTTTTGTAGGACTGTAACTCCCTTAAAAAAAAGTATGGTGGCCAGGTGCGGCCTAAAGAGCACAAAAAGGAGCTGAACTGTCATTACCCATGTATAAAATTGTACTTTTTTAATATTAAAATTGTATTGTCAGCTGGCTACATAAGACTGCTTACAAAAATAATACATATGGAATACTTAGCATCTGCTAGGCACTATATTTTAAGTGCTTCAAGTGCTTTACATCGTCTCTTCACAGCAACCTATATGGTAAGCCTATCACTTTCTCCACATAACAATTACAAAAGCTGCACCTTGGAGAAGTGACTTGGCCAAAGTCAGTTATCAGCAGGAGAGCTAGGATTCATACATGTGTCTGCCCTAAAGCCCTTTCTCTCTCTCTTTTTTTTTTCCATTCTCTCTTAAACACTTGAATTCCCAGGTCCCAGGGCTAACTCACACTAAATGTAGTTTATTCAAATGCTGCTGCTGACCTGGACCTTCCTGGCTAAAGTTAACAGTGTTCCCTGTTACAAGTATATGAACTTATATGTATCTGTTTTATGTCGTATTCAGCCTACTGTTCTAACAATTTGAACCATAAAGAAGATAAAAGCAACATTCAACGAAGATAATATATATATATATATATATATATAGCTAGTGCTTTCCCAATATAGACTGTAAAACTTAAGAGACCTGTTACAGCAGGTAAAACACTTCAACTGTCTTGACCTTTCCTAATTTTTACATTCAGATAAAAGTAGAACATGAATTTTCCTCATAAAAATTTTATCTCTTATAAAGTAAAAGTAGGACTGAATAATCCGAAGTGGCAGACAATGTGGAAGTAACAAGAACCTTGGGGAGAAAATGGCTATATCACTTCAGAGCACGTAACATGAATATATTCATGTATGTACCTACAAATTAAATACAAAGATATATCTGACCCAAATCACATTCTGACTAAACCCAGTGAGACTAAAAAGAAAAAAGTTCATAAAAGAGAGGTTCAGTCACGTCCTGAGGACTGCCTTTCTAAGCAGAACACCAAAAAAAAGAAAAGACTCCTAAATGAAAAGATGAATAGACTTGCCTATTTATATACCCAAAACATCTACAAAAAAAATTGCAATCTCATTATAAATTATCTTATTAATTAAGAAAAAGTAACTTAACTTCATCAAATGAAAAATTCACAATTCTCATAAGAAAGCAGTAAGTGGCCTATAAATATATGAGGAAAAAAATCTTTACCTCAGTAGTAATAAAAATGTAATTAAAACAGTGAGATATCATTTTCTTCCTAATAAACTGGGCTGGCCAAGAATGTAAGTTCAAGGATACTCTTATATACTACAGGCAGAAATGTACACTGGTGGATTCTTCCAGGAAAGAATTCTGTCAGTACTTCTGGATGCAAAACTTTAAGTACTAGGAATATATTAAAGGGGAAAATGTGTGTGAGCAAATATTTAGCATAAGAGTTTTATCATAGAGAAAGGCCAGATTTAACTTAAATCTTCAGTAGCAGAATAAACTAGGATATGATGAAAAATGTATACTGTGCAGCCACTAAAAAGTATTCTACACTAACCAAATCACCATGATATACACATGAAACTAATATCACATTGTAAGTCAAGTATACTTCAATTTAAGAAATGTATACAATAGACAATGTATTGCAGATTTTATTGTCATAAAAATGTTTTACTGTCTCACATAGAATTGTTAAGTAACAAAAAAGCAATTCATAGGCCATATAATCCACTTTTAAATTATTCATATTTTTAAAATATATATGCCAAAATAGTTGCTATGACCATGACCAGATATAGTGAGAATGCAGATGATTTTGTTTCTACATGTTATATATGTGTGCTCTAAATTTTCTACAATGATACATTTTTTTTAATTAGAAAAATAAAGTTGTGTAAAGAACAGTCAACATTAAAAAAATGAAATAACACAAAAGGCTAGAATTTCCAGTACAGTCTTGAAAATAAATAATAAGGGGAAAAAAATGGATTCTATAAAACACTATGGCTAGGCAGTAACCAAACTAAAAAAAAAAACTAGAGGGACATGAGAAAAAGTATGGTAGCAAATCACAATAAAAACTAACATAATTATACATATATGTCTTTAAAACATAGTATTGTAGTATCTACAAAGTTAAATCTCTAAGAATATCTTGGCACATAAAAATGAGAGAAATAACAAGGAGACTTTCTTTACTAAGTTTGAAGCAAGGAAATAAAACCAAGACATATGTTCCTCCATGAGGAAGATAAGAGAAGTCCATTCTCACTTCTTCTACAGGAAACATTAGCTTAAGACAGGAAAGAGCAGAATAGATACCATAAAGACTGAATGCTACCTATAGGGAACTACTGAGCTTTATCTTATGGAGAAAGTAGCAAGGAATCACTTAACTTCTTCAAATAAATAACTTCAGGTGTTCAGACCCTGATGTATCATATCCCAAGGTTCAAAAACTACTTACAGATTTGAGGCCAGAGTCTTTGCTATCTCTGAGGAATAATAAAGGAAAGCACGTGCCAGATGAAGGCAAAATTCCCCAATTTAAAAAATAAATGATATAAAAAAATGGATTGTGAAAATTACTTAATATCAATACATGGAAATGTAACAGAACAAAGAACAGAATTCACAAGTAAAATCATGGCAAAATAGTCTTCTTTTTCCTATGAGATTGTTAGGTTAGCTGCTCTTAGATTGGAAAAGTAACTGAAAGTTTGATACCTTTGAAGATGAGATGATGAAAGCATTCTACACATCAGTAGTGTTAGATCTATACAGGACTGAACAGCTGCATCCAAATTGTGTTGATAACGGATTAATGCTAACAGAGGAAAACTGGGAGAGTTTTACACTTTAAAAAAAGAAAAGACCAAAGAAAAGAAAAATATAACTTCCATCACATGTCTAAAACACAATCATATAAAAGAGGAGACATCTATAACTTTAGTTCCCCGTTTATAGATATAAGGCTAAATGGCAGATGTAATAGGAGCAGTTTGTCAGTTTAATAAATAAGTTAGATGAGGGCTACTCAAGAAAGGGGTAAAATGCCTTTTGAAAAAAAAGAAACTCATTAGAATAAGTAGATCTTATTATATGGGCATCACTTGGATAGAATGTTAAGACACACCCATAATATACTTTTGGGCAGGGTGGGGGGAATGCTATGATTCTAAATATTCTCTAAGTATAACTTTACCCAATGGCAGCTCTCTACTCAGACTTGGGGCAGGGGCAGGGCTCTTCTGATTATTTGGTGAAATGACTATAGAAAAAGCAATACATAATTGGTCCTCACAGTTGAAGATATATTATTTTAATTTCAACCTCAATAATGTTGGCATCCTTATATAATATGAAGACTTTTCATAAGCATTCATGTCAGTCATTCAGCTCAATAATATTTTAAATTTCCTACTCTGGGTAACAAAATCATCAACTTTCAATGTGTGGTCTAGAATCTCTGAGATCCTTTCAGGAGATCCATGAACCAAAATTATTTTTGTAGTAACAGTCAAATGTTATTTGCCTCCTTCATCCTCATTCTCCCATGAGTAGAAAGTGAGTGGGGTTTTAAGAGGCTACATGTGTGATACATGAACAGACTGCATGCAGAAGCACATATGGGAATCTAGTTGTCTTACATTAAGCTACACATTGAAAAGACTTGAAAAAATGCCATACAATCCCATTCTTTATATTTTATATTCTATTTTGGAAAAGTTATTTTTCATAAAAATGTTACTTATATTAATGTAACAGATTTAGTGTTATTAGCATTAATATAATAGATTTAGCTATTTACACTAATGTAATAGTATTATTTAAATGATTTATTTAATAAATACACTATTTAATAACATATTAAAAACTTTGTTTCAATTTTTAACATAATATTCCATTCAGTTCAGTTGCTCAGTCATGTCTGACCCTAGTAGAACATTATGATAATCAACATAAAGAAAACTCTATGAGATCCTCCATAATGTTAAAGAATGTAAAGTTTGGGAGCCACTTTATTAAGCCACGCTAATTATTCTATATTAAAATTTCAAAGGATGCTGGAATCATTTATAATGCAAATGAGTATTTAAAAAAATAGTCTTTCCTCAAAAGACATTCTAACCAAATAAGTCCTAATTTTTAAGATCAGATACATATCTGGAACAGGACTGGGTTCAGAAATGAACTTAAATAAATACTTATTTAAATAAATACTTATTTAAATGGGTTAAATAATACCATCTGCATAGAGTTGATAATGCTAATGGTGAATGTAAAATTAGAAAAGCTATAAAAAATGAACCTCAGGGGCACAACTGCAAACTATGATAATATCAATATAACTCAAAATTCACTTTTCCTAAGAACTTGTTACACATAACTCATCAATATTTACATCAATATTAATAACTCTGCAAATAGCATTTAATCCTGAAATAATACCAAGATATGTATACTCCATTTCCAATATTCTCAAGTAATTTTCTATTAATTTCTTTTCTATTTTATCAAAGATTTTAAAATCAGAACTCACTACAAAAACTGAATTCAAGACTTTTAGAATAGTGAGACTTATAAAAGCAAAAGAGGAAAATAAAAGCAGTAAAAATAATAATTCTCTGAATTAAGAACTACCCTCTGCTGCTGCTGCTAAGTCACTTCAGTTGTGTCTGACTCTGTGCGACCCCATAGATGATAGACAGCAGCCCACCAGGCTCCCCTGTCCCTGGGATTCTCCAGGCAAGAACACTGGAGTGGGTTGCCATTTCCTTCTCCAATGCATGAAAGTGAAAAGTGAAAGTGAAGTTGCTCAGTCGTATCCAACTCAACTCTTAGCGACCCCATGGACTGCAGCCCACCAGGTTCCTCCGTCCATGGGATTTTCCAGGCAAAAGTACTGGAGTGGGGTGCCATTGCCTTCTAAGCATCATTTAATTAACTACTTGAAACATCTATATATAACAAGGCATAGATAAAATTTATTTACTGATCTGTAAGGTATCCACTCTAATAAAACTTTGCATACGTGGAAATATATAATCCTTATTAATGTGGAAGGCAAAAATCTAACATTCGAGAACCTAGAGTTTGTGAAACATTATGGTAGGTAGGTACTTCATATGTAGTATCTCATAAATCCTTACAGCGACATTGTGAAACAAAGGTTCACAAGAGTTTAGTAACCTGCCCACAGTCAACAACAGGAAAGTGCACAGAGACAGAATTTCCTTCAGAGCCTTGTAAGTCAGTGTCCTTCTCTTCAAAGAATCCAGTGATATACCAGAGAGGAACAGCAGAGGCCCAGAATACCTACCAGTCTTGCTTTGTGACTTTAGGAAACAAACTGGGATGCTGGTTTTGGGGTTTTTTTTTGTTTGTTTGTTATCTTTATACATAGTATACCATCCTTACCTTGCAGAACTATGAAGAAACTGGTTATATCAAGTGAGACAGTTTGGTCTAACTCTATATATAACAGGCATTCAAAACATGGGAGTTTTGCCGTTATTAAAACTACTACTTTCTTGGGGAAAAGTTTCTGTTTAAAGTTCATTTTGACTATGTGATCCTATTAGGACTAAACCTATTGCTACAATTCTGGTTACAGAAAAGCAGCAGCAAAGAAGATGTCTGTACCAATCAAGGATGAGTTCTGATTAAGAAAATAATCTGAAATGTTTATATCTTATCTTCTTCTGGGTAGTTAAAATGTACTAACTTTAATAAGCATTTTTAGAAGTAAGTAAGTCTCAAGAGTATAAAGACTAAAGAGTCTAGCCCAATCAAATTCTTAGGCTTAATCATAGTAACTATGGCGTTGACAAAGAAATTACAGGGAGTCAGAGTTTAAACTTAAAGATGCAGAGTAGGAAAGGAAAAGAAGACTGTACTCAGAAACCTAAGTTGGCTGTTTTATTAGTTCAACATTCACAGAAACACAGAATTACTTTAAATGCAATTCCCCACAGAAATGTTAAAACTCATCTTTAACAAGTTCTCAACATTTCATCCTTTCTCTTATTTCAGCCAATTCTGTATTTGGAATTCTGTATAAGGAACAGATATTGTTTCTGAAGAAATTGTAAATCAGAGTAAATGCCAAAGAATTCTAACCATATTTAAACTGCTTGATGTTTCAAAGCATCAAAACTAAGGAAATGTACAGAACTATTTCTTGGCAAAGAAAGCACACACTGGAGTCAGGGATGTCTGAGTTTAAATCCTGGATTCACTATTTATCCTGCAACCTTGGACAAATTTCCCAGCACCTCTATAAAACATGTATCTCCAGTGAGTAATAATCCATGAGGCCACCAAAACATTTCCTTCAAGTACCAGCAAAACAGGGGTATCAAAAAATGAGAAAAACTTTTTTTTAAGAATTTGATGTTTGAAAAAGACATCAATTCAGCCATAATGCTAAAAATAAAATAAAATTTTATTAGACTTTCTTATATTTGCTGTAGCATGCTTTTAATTTTTTAAAAAAGTCTATGGGAAGGGAGAAGAAATGCCTCAGCATTTAACATTTTCAGTGCTTAAGGTCTCTAACAGTTTTTAATCCAGTACATGAAATATTCACTTACATGCTAAACTGTCCATAAAATCCTGGTTGAAAATCAATAAGCAAGATCAAGCAGGGTGTAAGTGGCTTACAATATACCTGAACAAAGCGTATAAGGCTTTACCTTATTTGGCCCTTACCTCCCTGCTCATCCTTGTCTCTGACCACACCCACTTTGCATATCTTGCGTCTTCACTGCAGAGACTACAGCCCTCAAAACACACCTTGCTTTTTCTCACACTTAAAATATGTTCCTTACCTTTCTGATCCATTTGAAGAAGTTAAATCTAGCTGTATTTTAAGGTTTGGCTAATGCTCACCCTCCTCTATGAATACTTTTCCTACCATTCTAACTCCCCTACGAAATCTATGACTGACTCGTCTATGCCCCACTTTTCATTGTATATAGTATCATCATAACTAGGTATCTGGGTGCACTTACTTACTGGCATGCCTCTTCTGACTAAACAACAAATTCCCTAAGAGCAAGGTTGCTGTCTTATTCATCCTTTTATGCTTAGTATGTAGCACTGTACCTAGTGCTACAACTTATGAATGGATGAAAGCATGAATTCACTCTGACCCTGCAGTTAGGTACATTATGAAAACAATCTTGACAATAAGAAAATGTTCTTCCAACAACCAGTTTCAGTTATATACTTAAGAATTGTGGTGAAAAACTAAGAAATGCAAACTTCACTCTAGATACTCTAAAATAAAAAGAATAGTTTTATGGCTCACTGAGACAAAATTTACATTAGTTTGATGTTTGTAAGTTTCAGTTTACAATAATCACAGCAAAATTCCTATGTATTCAATTATAACAAGCAGATAGTAAAATTTTCTTTATATCACAATTTTTAAAACAGTGTTACTTTTCAGAATGTCAAAGAACCACTTATGAATGTGGACCATATCTGATAAATAAACTAAGTGTAAAACATTAAAGGTAAACAAGACTGATCAAAGAATTAATAGCATGTTAACTTACTTTGAAACTACAGTTAATGAGTATAATATCTAACTACCACAGGTTTAGTTCTCCAATACCTATTTCTCCTATTCCCCAAATTTTTCTCCCCCTTCTGGAAAAAAAAAAATACTACCGAGATTTTTTTCTACATTTCTGATACTCTGTGTGATTTTAAAATTCTTCATTTCAATAACAAAAAAAATAATAATCGCAGCTACCATGCAGTATTTACAAATGCTACTTATCATTTCTGTCTAGTCAAGGCTATGGTTTTTCCAGTAGTCATGTATGGATGTGAGAGTTGGACTGTGAAGAAAGCTGAGTACCAAAGAATTGATGCTTTTGAACTGTGGTGTTGGAGAAGACTCTTGAGAGTCCCTTGGACTGCAAGGAGATCCAACCAGTCCATTCTGAAGGAGATCAGCCCTGGGATTTCTTTGGAAGGAATGATGCTAAAGCTGAAACTCCGGTACTTTGGCCACCTCATGCGAAGAGTTGACTCTTTGGAAAAGACTCTGATGCTGGGAGGGATTGGGGGCAGGAGGAGAAGGGGATGACAGAGGATGAGATGGCTGGATGGCATCACTGACTCGATGGACATGAGTTTGAGTGAACTCCGGGAGTTGGTGATAGACAGGGAGGCCTGGCGTGCTGCGATTCATGGGATCGCAGAGTCGGACACAACTGAGCGACTGAAATGAACTGAACTTATCATTTTACATATGGTATCCCATTTAAGACTTATACCAACTCCATAATCAATGTATTCTTTTTACCCTGAGACAGTCCAACCAGAAAACAGGCTCCAGGAGATTCAACTACCTAAAGTCTCACTACCAATAAGTGGGAAGGACTTCTGATTTCAAAGCCTCTGCCCTTTCTATTATTACAACAATATGCCACCTCTCTTTATCCTCATCAAATATATTACTCATCCAGGATTAAAACTGGGTTGACATTATTTGACATTTATATCAGAAAATGAATATAATGCCATGATTGAAAGCAATCGAAACCCTTCAAGATAAACTTTGCATGTGACAGTAAGAGTAATTCACCATTTTTTGAGTAACATCACCAAATGGTGGCATAGAAAGGAATTAAAATAATGTTTCCTTTGTGTGATATAAAAAAACTTACAAATACACAATTCTTTATTGAACAAGTAATATAAAATATTATTTATATTATTTATTATTATTTCCAGATCAGTTTGTTTTTGCAAGTTTATTCTTTCAATCATAGAAACTAACCAAAAATAGTTTGTAAATCAGTAAGTCATTCAACAGATAAAATTTCTGTTTAGAAACTTATTTTCATCAGATATTACTAGATTAACCATGTAATTTATCATTCAAACCTATATACTTTTTGAAGAAGGGGCACTTCTAATTATTACAATGTAACAACAGGTTTAACCAGAATTGTCCCATTAACCAGGACATGTGGACACCCTCACTATTCCCCTATTCATTACACTCACAGCCCTCCTACAACACAGTGGAGAAATTTCCATGCCTACCGTGTAAAACCATCTGGCTACATATTTGATCACTGCAGCACAATATTAAAGAAGTACTTTCTTTGCTAGACACCCATATTTTAAAAGGCTATTCCATTAAGGTAATGCACATTAAGATAAAATTGCAATAACTTCAACTGTACCTCATCCTGAAGTTCATCACCACTTTTAACAGAAGCAAGCATATCATATAAAGTACAGCAAAGATCTTCTATTCTTGTTGCTTCAGCCATTTCGTTTAAAGTTGCATTTAAGTACTTCTCAACTTCACACCACAAAAATGAGTCATTTGTTTTTTCTGCAGGCTTGCAGTTCAGAGTGGAATGCTCCTGAAGGTGGTCAGTCAGAAACTTCTTATAATCCAAGCTTATAGTTTTCTGGGATTCACCATTTATTGGCAGTTCATCAAAGTGGTCCAAATCATGCATGTCAAATGAAAATGCTAAATTTTTACCAAATAAAACTCGATCACCATATTCATTGGTTGTCATCTGGACAAGAGCAGTAAGACTGTCTTTACAAAAATGAGAAGTAATTCGATTAGTAGCATCACAAGCTGCAGTGGCAGATGATGATGGAAAGGGACCAAACATCTGTTTGATAGCCTTTGTTTCCTGGTGGCCAACACAGTCCTTCAAGTGAAATGTCTTGAAGAGAAACGCGGCTGCACTTTCAATGGCTTCTTTCCCATTATCTGTTCCAACTATTCAGACAAAAGAAACAGTATTAGCTTAAATGCATCATGGTTCAAGCTTCCATTTACCAAAAAAAACTGCTACAAATATTCCTCTGAGCAAATTCAACAGTGAAAATATACTGATATTTAGATAGAGTGAGACAGATGAAGATAACCAATTCAGGAACAGGAAAATCCCTTTAAGGCCATCCCCGAATTCCCAAAGAATGGCATTAGGTAAATAACCCATTATCAGTATTATACGTAAGTTAGAAACTACCTATAATAATCCCTTACCTTTTTCTAAAAACAATTTGAGGCATTAGGTAAGACTTATTTTATTTATTTTTTATTTATTTTTATTTTTTGGTAAGACTTATTTTAAAACCAAATTTTAAAACTTGATTTGATGAGCTAGTTAAATAAATAAGATGCAAAAAAAAATCTGAATTATAGACTTCTGGCGCTGGAAGGAAGGCAGCTCCCACAAGTTACAAATCCATAACCTTCTTTCCACATACCGTACATCTGAGATGGCAAGAACAGATTTATAGTTTTCATTCAAAAATATTTATTACTACATAAATCAACTACACTTCAATAAAAAAGTTTTGAAAATATTTAATACTATCAAGGATGTACATGAAAAGAATCTTTTAAAATAAACTCAGCCACACTATAAAAGTTTTTTTTAAATTCTGCTATTGAGAAGAGGCCAAAAGTAAATTCTTATGAAAATAAGAGAAAGTTAAAAGGAGCAGCCCCTAATTTCTTTAAGGCATTAGTATCTCATATCTGATTCTCTCAAAAGGAAGAAGAGTCTATAATTATGTCACAGAAGTCAAAGAATATTCTTAGAATAAAAAACAAATTCTATCTGAGAAGGCCTGAAAAGTCAGTAAGACTTCCTAAAGTAAAATTTGTAATGTTAGTAATAATACAATTAATACCATCATCTTCTTGAAACCATAGCTCCAATTACATCATTAATCACAAATCTTGAACAGCTTATGATAAAGTTCAATGCCTGCATGTGTGCTAAGTTGCTTCAGTTGTGTAGGACTCTTTGTGACTCTATGTACTACAGTCCACCAGACTTCTCTGTTCACCGGATTCTCTAGGCAAGAACACTGGAGTGGGTTGCCATGCCCTCCTCCAGGGGATCTTCCCAACCCAGGGATCCAAACCAGGTCTCTATGTCTCCTGCACTGGCAGACATGTTCTTTACCACTAGCGCCGCCTGGGAAGCCCCATAAAACTCAGTTATTCAACCTAAACTCCTATACTTTATTTTCAAGTCATGCCTGATGCTGATCCATTCTGTTTTACCAGCTTTACTCACTACTATACATTTCCTACTCTAGCCAACAAGAATTTCTTAACATCCAAAACTCAGGTCCTGTTCTTGTTGTTCAGTCGCTAAGTCGTGTCCAGCTCTTTCCAATCCCATGGAGTGAAGCGTGCTAGGATTCCCAGTCCTTCACTCTCTCCCAGAGTTTACTCAAACTCATGTCTGTTGAGTCGCTGATGCCATCCTGCCATCTCATGCTCTGTCGTCCCCTTGTCCTCCTGCCTTCCTCCTGCTGGGTAAGCCCAGCATCAATGAGAAATACTGATGCTGAGTCGGCTCTTTGAATCAGGGGGCCAAAGTACATCAGTCCTTCCAATGAATATTTCAGGGTTTATTTCCTTTAGGACTCACTGGTTTGATCTCCTTGCTGTCCAAGGGACTCTCAAGAGTCTTCTCCAGCACTCACCATTCTTCATGATCCAACCCTCACGTGTGTACATGACTACTGGAAAAACCATAGCTTTAATGATATGGACCTTTGTTGGCAAAGTGATGTCTCTGCTTTTAGTGAGATCTCTGCTTCTTCGGGCAATGACTGAAGCCATGAAATTAAAAGATGCTTGTTTCTTGGAAGAAAATCTATGACAAATCTATACAGTGTATTTAAAAAGCAGAGACATCACTTTGCCGACAAAGGTCTGTATAGTAAAAATTGTGATTTTTCCAGAAGTCACACATGCAAATGACAGCTGGGTCATAAAGAAGGCTGAGCACTAAGGAACTGATACTTTTAAACTGTGGTGCTGAAGAAGACTCTTGTCAGTCCCTTTGACTGCAAGGAGATCAAACCAGTCAATTCTAAAGGAAGTCAACCCTGAAGATTCATTGGAAGGACTGATGCTAAAGCTCCAATACTTTGGCCACCTGATGTGAAGAGCGGACATATTGGAAAAGACCCTGCTCCTGGGAAAGACTGATGGCAGGAGGAGAAGGGGCCAACAGAGGATGAGATGATTGTATGGCATCACCGACTCAATGGACATGAGTTTGAGCAAACTCCAGGAGACAGGACAGGGAAGCCTGGCGTACTGCTGTCCATGGGAATGCAGAGTCAGACACCACTTAGCAACTGAACAACAACTAGGTTTGTCACAGTTCTTCTTCTGAGGAGCAAGAATCTTTTAATTTTGTGACTGAAGTTACCATCCACAGTGATTTTGGAGCCCAAGAAAAAATCTGTCACTGTTTCTACTTTTTCCCTATCTATTTGCCATGAAGTGATGGGACCAAAGGCTATGATATTAGTATTTCAAATGTTGAGTTTTAAGCCAGCTTTTGCACCCTCATCGAGAGACTCTTTAGTTACTCTTGGTGTTCTCCCTGTTTCTTTTTTTAAGATTTGAAGTCCTTAAAAAATTTTTTATTATTATTATTTATTTGGCTGTACTAGGTCTTAGCTGCAGCATATGTGATCTTTAATTGCTGCATTCAAACTCCTGGTTGTGGCATGTGGGATCTAGTTCCCTGACCAGGGATTTTAACCTTGGTAACAGCAGGTCCTGTTCTACTCAATGCCTATTTCCATGCCTTTATTAAATCTTCCCCAAGGCCTGATCTGCTTCTTGAGAAACCTGTATGCAGGTCAGGAAGCAACAGTTAGAAATGGACATGGAACAACAGACTGGTTCCAAATAGGAAAAGGAGTACGTCAAGGCTGGATATTGTCACCCTGCTTATTTAATTTATATGCAGAGTACATCATGAGAAATGCTAGGCTGGAGGAAGCACAAGCTGGAATCAAGATTGCTGAGAGAAATATCAGTAACTTCAGATATGCAGAAGATACCACTCTTATGGCAGAGAGTGAAGAAGAACTAAAGAGCCTTGTGATGAAAGTGAATGAGGAGAGTAAAAAGCTGGCTTACAGCTCAACATTCAGAACACTAAGATCATGGCATCTGGTCCCATCACTTCATGGGAAATAGACAGGGAAACAGTGGAAACAATGGCTGACTTTATTTTTCTGGGCTCCAAAATCACTGCAGATGGTGGTTGCAGTCATGATATTTAAAGACGCTTACTCCTTGGAAGGAAAGTCATGACCAACCTAGACAGCATATTAAAGAGCAGAGATATTACTTTGTCAACAAAGGTCCATCTAGTCAAGGCTATGGTTTTTCCAGTGGCCATGTACGGATGTGAGAGTTACACTATAAAGAAAGCTGAGTGCCAAAGAATTGATTCTTTTTGAACTGTGGTGTTGGAGAAGACTCTTGCAAGTCCCTTGGATTGCAAGGAGATCCAACCAGTCCATCCTAAAGGAAATCAGTCCTGGGTGTTCATTGGAAGGACTGATGTTGAACCTGAAACCCCAATACTTTGGCCACCTGATGCAAAGAGCTGACTCATTTGAAGAGACCCTGATGCTGGGAAAGATTGAAGGCAGGAGGAGAAGGCGATGACAGAGGATGAGATGGTTGGATGGCATTACCAACGCAATGGACATGGGTTTGGGTGGACTCTGGGAGTTGGTGATGGACAGGGAGCCCTGGCATGCTGTGGTTCATGCGGTTGCAAAGAGTTGGACATGACTGAGAGACTGAACTGAACTGAACTGAACAAGGCCTCTAATTTCTCAAATCCTACCCATGTTTCATAGTCCAGCTGAAATGCCTCTCTCAAGGCAAGTAAAATACTATGTGCATTGTTTTATTCCCTGTTACCTAGCCAAAATAAGTGTCTCAATAGATTTAAACCATTGAATTTTGGGGACTTTCCTGATGGCCTGTGGCTAAGACTCCACTCCCAATGCAGGGGGCCCGGGTTCCACCCCTAGTCAGGGAACTAGATCCCACATGCCACAACTACGAATTTGCATGTAGCAATTAAAGATCCCACATGATGCAACTAAAACCTAGTGCAGCCAAATAAATACTTAAAAAAAAAAAAAAAAAAAAAAGACTACAAACCTTAAAAAAAAAAAAAAGAAGAAAAAGAAACTGCTGAATTATCTGAACCCAGGCCTCAAAGACACCAGACTACTGTTTTTACATTATACCACCTGGTTAGGTACTTTCTGTTGTATCTGATATTTACACATGTGTGTAGAAGACTAACAATTTATGCAAGTGAAGTTAAGCACAAAATATAAGTCCATTATTTAATTCTTCAAGTATAAAGTCTACAAAATCTTCCATTATTATAAAGAATTCATAAAACATCATCTGACATATTCTTTTAGTACTTAGGAAAATACATAACAAATATCTTCTAGAGATTAAATAATACCTTTAATTAATTAAATAGCATTTGTGTACACTTTAGTTATTTAGTTTATATATGAGGTTTGGAGAACTTAGGTTTTGGATAAGTTATGGATTGTGATAATTCTATAGACAATTCAACAGGACTGGGACTAAAGAAGTCTGACCAAAAATGGAATTCACATTTGCAAACTCATTCTGTACCTAACATTATAAATGTGCCCTTCAGTAAAGATATTATTTTGCATCTTGGCATTTTCCTTACACAACTTACTAAGAACTTTTAAATTAAGTTATCTCAATTCTTCTTAACAAAATTATCTCTATTTTATAGATACTACAAGAGACTTTACATTAAATTTGTGAGAGATCAAATAGCTATTTAGTTAATGAGCAAGATTCAAAGAAGTCTTCTAACTCCTAAATAAACTTTTTTCTACTATACTACACTTCTAGAAAGTAGATTTATCTCCTAGTCATTTGTTTTTTTTTAAGTCACTTTTGTGACCCCATGAACTGCAGCCAGCCAGGCTCCTCTGTCCATGGGATTTTCTAGGCAAGAATACTGGAGTGGACTGCCATTTCCCTGTCGCCTGCATTGACAGTCAGATTCTTTACCATCGGGCTTACTAGGGAAGCCCAGATTTACCTCTAATTCTCATTCGAAGTCACTCAGTCCTGTCCGACTCTTTGCTACCCCACAGACTGTAGCCCACCAGGCTCCTCTGTCCATGGGATTTTCCAGGCAAGAATACTGGAGTGGGTTGCCATTTCCTTCTCCAGGGGATCTTTCCAACCCAGGGATCCAATGTGAGAATAGTCAATTTATTACCAAAAGTGGAATTAACTTAAATGGCTATTATTAGGTCATTGGTTAAATTACATTACAGCCATATATTATATACATTAAACATAACGTGTGTCGCATCTGACTCTTTGCGACATGGAGTAGCCACCAGGCTCGTCTGTCTAGGGGATTTTCCAGGCAAGAATACGGGAGTGTGTCACCGTGCCCTCCTCCAGGGGATCGAGAGCCTAGTGGCCTTGTCTCTCCAGTCTCTTATTATCTCCTGTATTGGCAGGCGGTTTCTTTACCACCAAAGCGATCTGCAAAACCCAAACATAAAGCAGTGCTCCATGTATCTTGCTATAAAATAATCTCCACAATATATTAAGTGAGAGGGAAAAAAAGTAGGTTATCAGTTCACTTTTGAAGAAAAAACAAACTGCAGATTCATTAGGAACACCTACAAAGATCTAAAAACAATTTTTTCAAGGTTTCAAATTTTTAATTTGAGCCTTTTTGTACATCTATAACAATTTTTAGGTAACATACAGATACTTTTAAACTTAGTTCATAATGGTGCTTCACACATATTATTAATAATAGCCTTGCCTAATTACTAATTCTGGATAACCTGCTGTGTGTTGCGCTTTGTGACCCTATGGACTGTAGCCCACCAGGCTCTTCTGTCCATGGGGGTTCTCCAGGAAAGAATACTGGAGTGGGTTGCCATGCCCTCCTCCAGGGGATCTTTCCAACTCAGGGATCGAACCCAGGCCTCACGCATTGCAGGCGGATTCTTTACCGTCTGAGCCACCAGGGAAGTCCTACTTTACCGCATCTCTAAGGTAGACTGCTAAGAATGAACACGGTTCTACAGCACAAAGGGGTTTCCCAAAATTTAAACTCTGCACCGTGCTATTCAAGAAAGAGTCTGGGAGCTGCAATTTTTGAGAAGTATTTGAAAGCAGCATTCTTAGCACTACTGACTCTCCAAGGAACAGACGATCACATTTTGAAACTAAGGCACTTCCGCGCGGCACTAACGCATAATGAAGACGTGGATCAAGCCGCGTTCAAGTGACTGCACGCACATGCGTGTCTTCCAGCCTGGGGCGGAGACGTGAGTCACTGCGCCCGGTCCGCATGTGATGACGTATCACCACAGGGGGACTGGCTGTTAGAGAACCCCGATAAGAAGGCAGGTCAGGATTGGAGCAGAGAACTGTGTGCCCAAGGAGGGCAGCAACAAGGGTGCCACCCCAACTTGCTAGTAAAGGCCACCACGCCCCTCACCTCCCCAGCGATCTTTTAGTGACAGATAAATTAAGAGTGTCTCTGTAAAACAGAGAAAAGATCTGAAGAGAATGAACGCAATCAGGTGTCTGACTTGTCAAAGGTCTGGCAGGTCCCACCCTCCTCTCAACAAAATGCAATTAAAAGGGAAACCTACAGTAACGGAAACGCTTTTCTGCTTTCTCTAGGAGCCACCTGAACCAGCACACTAGTAATTGGCCACATCGAAAGGCCTGGGAAGGCCTGGGAAAACGCGCGCGGTACACTTCCAGAGCAGAAATCTGTAATAAGTAGTAGCTGTGTCTCGTTTTCTTACACACTATATCCAAAGATGGAACTTTGTTAGATTAACCATGAGGATCTTGTTCACAAATAACCTTTCATTATTTTCCCCATTTCCCTTTATATTTTAAGTACAATTTATAACATGTAATATTTTAAATGATTATTAGGCTGAAATTCTTCGGTCAATTACACCTCTGCCTGTGCTATCTTTGAGCAGAATAGGCATTTTAGGAAACTTAGTTTTGTCCTCAAGATAAAGTCTCAGGAAACAATAAAATATACCCTCAATAATCAATAGACTAAAGTTTGAATGAAACTTAAGATCCCCAATCTTTAAGGAAACCAGTTACCGACCACTTTAACATTTAATCTTCTATGCACAAAACACTAGGATTGTAACCCAGAAAACTGGCTCTATGCACCTAGCAATTTAATTGCAATACATTTAAAGAAATATGCTTAAAAGGTCACTAGGATATTTTTAACTAATAGTACTTTCCCTGCCTGCTTGAGTTATATTGACAGAAAATGAGATGTGAAATGCAAAAGTATAAATATATAATAAGTAACTGATGACTGTAAACATTATAGAACAAATTTTTAAAATTAGAATTTAGTGATTACTACAATCTTAAATCATCCTCAACATAAAATTTACTTACATATTTTCCTTTTGAATGCAAAATATTAAGAGTTAAGAGGTTGAAACTTACAGCTTTTTAAACTGCCTACCTAAATAATTAAAAAGGATGAGTAGGAAATTTTAATTGCAAATGAATAAAAAATATCTATCAACTGTTTACATCGTTAATTGCTAAATATTCAGTTTAGAAATTGTCAACAAATGAGTTCCCTGACCAGTTAAACCTTTAATGTATGGGAGAAAGTATTTTACAAATTTTTTGTTTCACATTATGGCCAAACTTTAAACGTCCATCTTACCCCTGACACTTGATAAACTGTAAATACCAAAATATTACAACCCTGCATCACAGAGTTAACTTAAGCTCATTTCACTTGTTAAAAATACCAGCAAGGTAGGAAAGAGGCTATAAACATTTTATATTTGTATAGAAATTAGCTAACTGATAATTATCATTAAATTTACTTTATAAATATGGAAAATACTTGTACCAGCAACTTTCCAAGAACATTATATATAAAAAACACAAGTGATTTAACTTAACAAATTTATGATGTAATAGAAGTAAACAACTATCCATATGGGTTTTGGGGGAATAAACTGAACAATTTACGTGATGCAAATTTTAAATTGCCAAAGTAATGTAATAATAATGAGTTTCATTATTTTAGAGAAATTATAACTCTGTGCATGAAAGTACTTCATCAAAATCTTGTGTTAAGTTGGTAAAGTATTCAAGAAATGTTCAATGTATTAATTTGAATGAAGTGTTTAAATATTAAGATTTCTAGATTTATATAGAAATTACTGCCTTCAGGGTGAGCAAATAATTAAATGAAACAAATGAATAGAGAAACATATTTGGTACAAAAAAAGGGAGTAGTAACTAACACAAGAGATTAAAAATAGACCAAAACATGCCCCCATGATTTAAAGTCAACTATTTAATTTTACATATACATTTACATATGTGAATACTCATCTTACATGGCAGACTTTTAAGTCAGCATCCAGTCTCTTTATTATCATTTCTACTAAAAATTCTGCATCAAATTACAACCTGACTTCTCAAGCAACCAAATGGCTAACATAAAAGTTTTGATGTTATATAAAAGCTTTTTATAATAAAACCATATTTTGAACATCACTAAGCAACATCCAGAAAACTAAGGTCATGGCATCTGGTCCCATCACTTCATGGGAAATAGATGGGGAAACAGTGGAAACAGTGGCTGACTTTATTTTTGGGGGGTTCCAAAATCACTGCAGGTAGTGATTGCAGCCATGAAATTAAAAGACGCTTACTCCTTGGAATGAAAGTTATGACCAACCTAGATAGCATATTCCAAAGCAGAGACATTACTTTGCCAACTAAGGTCCGTCTAGTCAAGGCTATGATTTTTCCAGTGGTCATGTATGGATGTGAGAGTTGGACTGTGAAGAAAGCTGAGCGCCGAAGAATTGATGCTTTTGAACCGTGGTGTTGGAGAAGACTCTTGAGAGTCCCTTGAACTGCAAGGAGATCCAACCAGTCCATCCTAAAGGAGATCGGTCCTGGGTGTTCACTGGAAGGACTGAGGCTAAAGCTAAACGCCAATACTTTGGCCACCTGATGCGAAGAGTTGACTCATTGGAAAAGACTCTGATGCTGGGAGGGATTGGGGGCAGGAGGAGAAGGGGACGACAGAAGATGAGATGGCTGGATGGCATCACTGACTCGATGGACATGAGTTTGAGTGAACTCCGGGAGTTGGTGATGGACAGGGAGGCCTGGCATGCTGCGATTCATGGGGTCGCAAAGAGTCGGACACAACTGAGCAACTGAACTGAAAGAAATAGAAACTCTATCCTTGAACAAATCTTATAGCTCACTGAGAATTAACTGACATTTTTTAATTTTTTGAATTCAAAGGGGGAAAAATGTTTTAAATATACACTTGAGCGCTGCATCCATTTATCAGGCACCTAGTAATATTATACTTGGTAATACTATACAGAAAATTAACTGGAAACTTTTAAAAATACCTCTACCAGCGGGCAGTATAAATTGCCTTATACTTAAAGGAGTCGTAATAATTTGTAAATGAAGAATATACTGATAAGCTAGAGCAAATTGTGAAGAGCTGATCCTATTTCCAACTCCTGCCATTGCTACAACAGCCATTTCACTTTCAGCTGTTTTGCCTTATTGCCAAGTAATCTGGACTGCCTGTTTATACATTTGTAAAGTCATCTATGATTTTCATTAAGTTATTCAGCTCTTTCATGTTGCAATTTCTCTTGTGAAAGAGACATAAATATAACACACCTCTGTCCCTTAGCATTCAAAACACAATCTAACTCTGTCCCAAGTTTCCCTCTTTAAGAATTCCTTCCTGATTTACCCTAGGAAGTTCCTGACCTTTTGGCACCACATCACTGGGCATATACATCTATCATAACATTTAACCACTCAGAGCACTATTTGTTTACCAATGGCTACTGGTACATCTAGGTTGTAATAAAAGTATTCACTGACAATCATTTACCAGGCTTTAAGGCACTTTGTAGTACTTCTTCACATCACTACAACTACACATAAGAATTACTACTCTCTTCACATTATATAAGAGGAAACAGATTTAGGGATATTAATTAGCTCTCTTATGGCTCAGTGGATAAAGAATGTGCCTGCCAGTGCAGAGGACAGAGATGCAGGTTTGATCCCTGGGTCAGGAAGATCCCCTGGAAGAAGAGATGGCAACCCACTCCAGTAATTTCGCCTGGAAAATCCCATGAATGGAGGAGCCTGGCAGGCTATAGTCCATGAGGTTCCAAAGAGAAGAACACGACAGAACAACTAAGCACAACACACACACACACAAATTAGCCACCCATTAGTAAATGACAGAACTGAATTTGTACCACATATATTAACTGATAACTTGAAATTATCTAGGCTAAAAGAAAATATCAAAACTGAAAATGAAACAAAAAGATGGTACAAAAATACAGTTGCAATATCCTAAACAAAATACTACCTTACTAGTGAAGTGAAGTGAAGTCGCTCAGTCGTCTCCAACTCTTTGCGACCCCGTGGACTGTAGCCCACCAGGCTCCTCCGTCCATGGGATTCCCCAGGCAAGAGTACTGGAGTGGGTTGCCGTTTCCTTCTCCGGGGGATGTTCCCTACCCAGGGATTGAACCCAGGTCTCCCACACTGCAAGCAGATGCTTTAACCTTGGAGCCACCAGGGAAGCCCAACTTACTAGAGTCATCCATATTTCTAAAAATAAACTATAAGCAAGTACAGTTCATTCCAGGAATGCAGAGATGATTCAATTATCAGAAACCCTAGCAAAATAATCTACTCTCAGAAAATTAACAGAGACTCTAATGCTAAGATATGACAGCCAGAAGTAGAGCAGACATGGTGAACAAAAGGCAACAAGTACAAAGAAAAGGACAAGCCATTAGCAGTCTTAACCCCTAACATGACCAAGCTGAATTCTACAGAGGGAGGGTGTCAGAGGAAAACAAATAAGCCTGCTTGCTCCCTGTCACTTTAGTAGGTTTTGATATTTGAGTTGCATACATTCCTAAAACATATATTTATGAATATATAAATGTCATAAAAACATAAATAGGCATGAAACTGATAAATACCGATTTTTAATTATATTTATATCAGTTACCAGAGACTGAGCAAGGTATATAAACAGTTCTGACCACGTCAGTAAGATTTTATTTTTTAAAAAAAGAAAACTGGAAGGAAAGACAGTCAAGTGTTAAGCTGAAAGGTGAATACACAGGTATTTGCCATATACATTTTAAATTTTATCAGTCTGAAATATTTCATGGAAACTGATAATATGAAAAGCACAATTTTTATGTTTTTGAATATAATAAGGTATATACAATACAAACACAACTCAAAGAATTATCACAAAATGAACACATCTATATAACTTGGGTAACTACTTCTAGAAACAGAATATTATAAGCTCCCCAATAACTTCTCCCATATTCATTTCTGATCATTACTGTCCTGACTTCGGAAAGCTGACATTAGTAATGTTTAGTTTCCAATTTCATATAAACAGAATCATATGATCTGTTCTTCTGTGCAGCTTCCTTAAGTCAACATTACATTCATAAGATGAGTTTACAAAGTTACACATAGCTATGGTTTATTATTGCTATAAGGTAATCTATATATCATGATTTATCCATGCCACTACTTAACAGTGAACTGGGCTGTTTCCATCATTAGACTATTACAAATAATGTAGCCATGAAGACACATGTCTCTGCATGTACACTTACATTGGAAACTTATGTACATATTACTTTGTATCAAGATTTAAATTTCACTTGTCCAACCACAGTGGAGCCTATCAAAATTATTCAAAGCAGTCATACCAATGTAAAATCTAATAGAGGTGGATGAAAATTCTAGTTTCATATTCTTGAGCCTCACCAACAATCGGTATGTCAGTCTTTTTAATTTTAACCATTTTGATGGGTATGTAGTGGCATCTCCCTGATTACTATCAAGGTTGGGCACCTTTTCATATTTATTAGCTATTCCATTATCTTCTGCAAAGTGTTCAAGACTCTTGCTCATTTTTATTTACACACAATTATCTGTCCTTTTCTTATTGATTTATAGCACTCATTGTAGACACAAGATATCTTTTTGGTCATATGTTGAAGATATATTCTCCTACTCTATAACCTGCCTTTTTATACTGAAAGAATAAAATGCATCAATTTTAATGTAGTCCAATTTACCAATCATTCCCTTTATGAAAGCTGTTTTTTGTTTAAAAAATTATTCTATATCCAAAGATCATGAAGATATTCTTCTATATTATCTTTCAGATTTATTGTTCTGAGCTTCAGTTTCACTTTATAAGTTGCTCTGAATTCTTTGTATTGGTACATTTTTTTGTCATATGTACATCTAGTTGACCCAACACCATATACTGAACAATCAGTCATGGCTCACACTTGAAGTCCTTCATGAAAAATCAAGTATTCTAATATCCATGGGCTAGTTTCTGGACTCTCTTCCATCTGGTCTGTATGTCTATCCTTGGATCAATACCTCACTGTCTAAATTACTGATCTTTATAATAAATCAATATTATTATATCCAAAGAGTAAGCTCTCCCTCTTTGTTTTTCAAGGTTGACTTGGCTGCTCTTCACCTTTAATTTCCATTTAACTTTCAGATTATCTTGTCAATTTCCATGTGCACACAACTCACAAACACAAACCTGCCTAGATCTTGATTAGATCACACTGAATCTGCAGATCAACTTGGATAAAGATGATAACTTTATTGTAGTGTTTCCATCTTTTGTATATCCCTTTATTGATTTAGGCCATCTTTAATTTCTCTCAATAATATTTTAGCTTTTCATGAAGAAGTCCTATTCATCGTTTGTTAAATTTACTTCAGGTATCTGATAATTTTTAGCACTTTTGTAAATGGCGTTTTTACAAATTTGCTTCTCGTAAAGAGAAATAAAACTGATTTTTACACCGACCCTGATAAATTAATTTTCTAATTACACAGCTATGTCTACAATGAGTAATTAAATTAAGGGCCAAAAACACTATTTTAAAATAATTTATAGTATTTTCTTCCTCAAGCTAAGTTTTATTATTAAAACATTCTTGAAGGGAGAATAAAATTGTAAAAAAGACACGGGAATATATCAAATGTAAATCTGAGAGGTAAGAAAGTACTTTAAAATTACAAAAATTCTTTAAAAGCTGTTACTTGAAAGACACTATCAGCATCACAGGTAGTAAAGACCACAGCTGACTTTTAGTTGGATTCTCAATACTTCATTTCCTTATTGAACATCTACTATATCCCTCATAACGCATTAGGCACTGGAGTACAAAGACTGTGACTCCTGGAGTTCCTGAATCATTAAGGCATTCACAGTCCATCAGTGAAGGGACTGAGGTAAATATCAAACAATGAGAAAGTACTCTGAAAAAGGTATAGAAGAGATGGCCACTCTAATGGAACACCGTCTATTAACATTAAAAAGGAATAACAACATTAGAAGAAGACATGGATGAAGCCTAAGCCATTTCTTCAGAGATGAGACGCATTTTACCAGATGAACACAATGGGGAAAGTTATTCTAACACATAATTACAAAGAGAAAAAACAATGAGTACTGCTCAGCAAAGTATTATAGTAAATATGACATATGTTAGGAATAAAGGTTACATGTGACAGAATAGCAAGAAGATAAATTATTCCAATTCATAAAGGAGTTTTTCTTTTCCCATTCTAAGGATGGGAAAAAAGTTAAAAAGTTAATAAAGAAAGAAAGAAAGTGAAGTCGCTCAGTCATATCCGATTCTTTGTGACCCCATGGACTGTATAGCTTGCGAGGCTCCTCTGTCCATGGAATTTTCCAGGCAAGGGTACTGGAGTGGCTTGCCATTTTCTTCTCCAGGGGATCTTCCCGACCTGGGTCTCCCACATTGCAGGCAGACGCTTTACCAGCTGAGCCACCAAACTGCGGCTAAAATGAGCTTTGCTTTTTATAAAGATCAGTCTAGTGACAGTGAAGAAGTTGAATAAGAAAGGACGTTTGAGACAATAGGCTACTGCAGTGGTTCAGACCAAATATGGTAAAAGCCTGAACTAGGGCAAGAGCGAATATGTACAGCAAGTCAATTTGAGAACAGCTGTAAAGAAGACTTGACAGAACCTGACCTCTGACCACAAGGAAAGAACCTAGAATTCCATCACGTTTCCATGTCAAACTTTGGGTCCAAGCCTAGAAGTGCCACAACTCAACCACAGGATTCACTGAACTTTGGACCTGTTTCTTCACATACAAAATGATGGGACTGGACAAGATGTTCCCTGATGTCCCCTCGAGCCGAAATACCCATTACTCTAACTCGTCAATATACATGGTCTTAAGTACCTCATACCACTACGCTCAACTGAAATATAAGTAATTTTCTTTTTCTTTATTCTCTTGCTCCACCTTTTTAACACAATTACACAAAAATTACCTGTGTTAAAGGAATGATATAAGAGAAAACACACAGACATTTTTTCCGTAAGACTAATCCTCTTAATGCTGCTAGCTTTAATAAAATTTCCAGTATCACCAGTATTTTTCATTCAGACTAGATGACTACTAGTCAACTACTAATTTCATTAAAGCTAATAGTTATTTAACTTAAACACACCATTAAAAAGAGCACCAACCTAAATCCAACCCCAAGATTTCATCTGTCACAAAAATATTAAACTTTTGAGATTTTACATCTCAAAATATTCAATTCTTTAAATACATCAGTCAATAGATTAGTCCCTGAGTTTGAATCAGATGTTTTGCTAACAGGCAAAACTCCTAGGATTATATTTAATAGATAATATAAATATATTTAAAGTTATTATATTTTAAATGGCTTTTAAAACAATAATTTTTGACTTGTCAGAGTTATTTGCAGAAAGTAATAACAGAAAACTTTTTCAAAATCGTAACTTTCATATCATTTAATAAAGAATTAATTCAGTCATGGTACTGAATTAGCTTAATATATTATACTGCCTTTGCTAGGTATTCTGAAGTATTTTTATAAATTAAAGAAGAGGAATGACATTACAGTTTTTGAAAACTGAGTCAGACACCCCAACCCAAAATCATTCTAACACCTTACAAATGAAGACAGTGAAGCCCAGAAGGGTTAAGATCCTATTCAAGGTAATTTAGTTAGATTGGAGACTTTGCATTTTCACCATGATTTTCCAGTGAACCCAACTGCCACAATATTCTTAAAATATAAAGTATGACTGCATGTCAAATGCTATCACAAATCACATCAGTGTGCTCTATTTTTCCCAGACTTAATAAGCAAACTCAAGTCTTACCAAAATCCTTGAATTTCAAAACATTATCTCACTGCAAAAACATATATGACATTCATTTTATATTTTCACAACATAAAACTATGAGGTCATTAAATTTAACATCATACTATATTGCAAACCAATGATAATTGAATGATACATCAAAGTCAAATTATCTGAATAATAAATTCAAAGATTTGATGATCATAAATGAAAATTCTTCATGTATATGAGATAAAATAGAAACAGCTTCCAAAATTGGTGAAAGGAAGAAAACTGTCAACCAGCATAGGGTGAAGTAAGAATCTAAATTTTCCTTCTACCAAGAAATCACCTGAAAAAAATTTTCATTTATTTGTCAAGTGAACTTTCATTAAGACTCTAAAATACACCAAGCACATAAGCACCGGGGATGGTGTGTGTTGAACAAGAAGAATAAGATCCTGTTCCAGGCAAAACAAAGGCAATAAATAAGCAAAATATCAGATAATAATAAATGTTGTGGAGAAAATGTTACCAAGGGTTACAAGATAAAGAATGGGTAATCATTTGAGATTAGACCATCAATGAGAGTCTCATTAAAGGAATAACTTCAAAAGTAACAAGAAAGGATCTACCCACTCTAAGACTAGGACAGAACATTCTCAGCACAGGGAAGAGCATGTACAAAGAACTCCAAACAGGCACCAACCCGGCGGGCTTGAGAAGTGAGAAAAGCTGTATGTCTGTGAAGCAGTTAGGAAAAGCAAGGATGACTCCTGATCAGAGAGAAAGATGAAGGCCAGATCACACAGAGCCACAGTTATCAGTCTCAAGCTTTTGTATGTAAAAACCTGAATTTGAAGTTAGAAGTATGCTAGTGTTAAAGTATGCTTTTTAGTTATCAGAGTCTGGAATGCAACAATGAATTTCAATGAATAAACTCAGATGCTTTACCAAAGAGTCATTTGTTTTGTTTTGCTCTCTTCCATCTTGGGAAAGTAGTCTGCGTAAAAGCTACATGGCTTTTAAGTTTCCTTTCAGCTGTAGGACAATTTTAATTTACCCTATCCTTATTTCAGTGAAGACAGTGGTTTAAAACTCTAAATAGATCCTATAGATCCTTCAAATTTAATTTTATTATACTAATTAGCTTACTTCTGCATCCCTGAATCCTAAGCTCTTTGACAGATAAGACTATCTTATAATTATGACTACTTTTCTGGAAATTTTAGTATATAGTTTAAAAAGAATCTATTTTTTAAACTTTAGTGGTTGAAAAAAAACAAGAACAAGACTATACCTATTTGTTTTGCAGCCTGTAATATAGCTTTTAAGTCTTCATTTACTCTTTGCATTTCACTCTTCTCCAGTTTTTCATTCAAAAATTTTACAATCTTCATCCATGTCAGGTCCGAGCCTACAATTTGTTCATGAAGTTTAGACCGCTTCATCTGAAACAGATAGCATAATACAGAAACATACTGGTTAAAAGTTTTCTTGAATCTATCATTTATCACATATATTTTTCATTAATCATACAACTTGGCACCTTCTACAAGAATGCAAAATTGTATCTACTCACATCCAAATTTACAGCTCCCAGAAGGAGCTTTATTTAAATGTGATTTAAAAGGACCTCATTTATTCAAAGATATGTTTTTAAAAGCTTCTCTTTCTATAGTTTAATCACAATGAATACTCATTATGAAATAATTTTCATATGGTAAAGTAAAAAGCAAAAAGTCCAACATCCAGATAACAATTGGTAACATATCACAAACCTTTTTTCATTTTCCTGCTTGTTTTTTACATAGCTTAGACCATACTGTATATAAGAGCTTTATGTCATGCTTTTTGATGAAAGGTATTTAAAGAAAATGGAGAAGGAGGTGGCAAAGGATAAGACAGTTAGAAAGCATCACTGCCCCAACTGACATGAATATGAGCAAACTCCGGGAGATGGTGAAGGATGGGGGAAGCCTGCGTGCTGAAGTCCATGGGGATCACAAACAGTCAGCCATGACTTAGGGACCAAACGACAGCAACAAATGATGGGTTCAATATATTCAAATCAGTATTGCTTTCCTAAGGTTGATCCTACAACAGGTTAGGAATCCAGGAGATTCTTATCTGTACATACTCTTTCCATGAGACTATAAATCTTTCTAGTCTCAAGAACTGACACAGAAAGCTGTAAATATTTTACTTCATACCGCTGAACTTGATCCCTGGATTAAACTTCATGACATCCTCTGACCAAATAAAAAGCAGTGAGTCAGATGTTACTCCCGTCATTTAGCCGCTAAGTCATCTCCAGCTCTTTAATTTTCCCCTTGGTTGTACTGATGATTTTGGACCCAAAAGAAAAATCATGGATTTACCAAATGAATGTTACCAATTGTTTTCTCGGGCTCCAGAATCACTGCAAATGGTGACTGCAGCCATGAACTTAAAAGACATTTGCTCCTTGGAAGAAAAGCTATGACAAACCTAGACAGCATATTAAAAAGCAAAGATATTACTTTACCAACAAGGGTGTGTACAGTCAAAACTATGGTTTTCCTGATAGTCATGTATGGATGTGAGACTTGGAAAATGAAGAAAGCTGAGCACCAAAGAATTGATGCTTTTGAACTGTGGTGCTGGAGAAGACTCTTGAGAGTCCCTTGGACTGCAAGGAGATCCAACCAGTCCACCCTAAAGGAAATCAGTCCTGAATATTCATTGGAAGGACGGATGTTAAAGCTGAAACTCTAATACTTTGGCTACCTGATGCAAAGAACTGACTCATTGGAAAAGACCTTGATACTGGAAAAGATTGAAGGCGGGAGGAGAAGGACTGAGTGACTGAACAGAACTGAAAGTAAAATTTACCATTTTTTAAAATGCACACAGAATTGAGAAAAAGAATGCCAAATATCTGCCGATATTTTATATTTATAATCATTTTATCTAAAACAATGTACCTGTAAGTCAGCCACTTCTTCATTATAATTATCTTGCTTGGTGACATTTGAAAAGGAGCGCAAGGCTCCTGTGAGTCGAGGTAAAGCCATCTATTATTCAATCAGTGATCCATACAACAAGAAACTTGAAACTGAAACAAAACAAGATGATATTTAACTGTAGAGAGGAGGTGGGAGAGATAATCACATTCAACAAATTAGCCTGTATTTAAAATAAAAAAAACACTTAAGCAATTGCTACCAATGCTGAAAAGTTCTCTTGACACATTTTCTACCCACGTAGAAACACATTGTCTTATAGGTGTGGGGAGGGGGGGGAACAAAAAAACACCAACAACACCTGTTTGTGGGTACTACTATAACATTCCTTCAAATGAATTGTACAGATTTCCAAGTATGACAACCAGTAGCAATGACAGAGATAGAAGCATTTGCCCATCTTTTCTCCAATTTCATTTTATGCTCATTGATTTCATCTCACATAATCTCTTATTTTTTGTCTCACTGGCTTTTTCCAGTTACATGCATTTGTATTACTTGGGAGTGCTCTTCTGATGTTCATACAATTGCCTCCTTAAACAAAGTTCTTGGCTTAAAAGACCACTCAATCACAGACAGGGCAGCTACCCAGCTACTGTCTATCATAGTACAAAACTCCTATTCTCTTTACACGCACTAATGAATATTTGATAGTCTCTTATTTACTTATTTGTGGAGAAGGAAATGGCAATCCACTCCAGTACTCTTGCCTGGAAAATCCCATGGACTGAGGAGCCTGATAGGCTACAGTTCATGGGGTCACAAAGAGTCAGACATGACTGAGCACTTATTTATATACTGTCTCACCTGACAAAGAGTAAGCTTCATGACAAAAAAAAAAAAAAAAGACCTTCATTTCACTCATCTCTGCTAGCAAACACAACAGTAAAGCAATATGTTTGGCAGTCAATAATGTCTTGGTTGGACCTCCCTGGTGGCTCAGTTGTAAAGAATCTGCCAATGCAGATGTGGGTTCAATCCTCGGGTTGGGAAGATCCCCTGGAGAAGCAAATGGCAACTCATTCCAATATTCTTGCCTGGGAAATCCCATGGACAGAGGGGCCTGGTGGGCTATAGTCCATGGGGTCGCAAAGAGTCGGACATAACTTAGCAACTAAACAACAACAATTATGTGGTTAATAATAGAAGGATGAAAAACTGAGAAAAAGCAATCATGGTAATAGGAAGACTAAAGAACCAGAAAACAATCAGAGCAGCTGAAGAAGGGGAGAACTCCCAGCAAAGAAAAGTCAGATGATCTGATCTAATCTCCTTATCTATATGCTAACAACTAAACTACTAGTCTTCTGGCAGATAGACTATTTATTATGAAGCGAGTCCTCACCTTTGGATTACTCTTAGAGGGCTATCTTGGTTTAAGATACTTATTATAATAAAACTATAATATATACATTTATAAGGCAAGGCTCCCTGGAGAATGTCACATAAGCTATGTGTGTTGTTGTGTCTGACTCAGCAACCCCATGGCCCCTCTGTCCATGGGATTTCCCAGGCATGAATATTGGAGTGGATTACCAAGCCCTTCTCCAGGGGATCTTCCCAACCCAGGGACTGCACCTGCATCTTGTATCTCCTGCATTGGCAGGTGGGTTCTTTACCACTAGTGCTACCAGGGAAGCCCAAGCTATGAAAGTTGTCAAACAGAAATCATTCTGCCCCACTTGGGACATGTGGCAGTATCTGGTGACACTTTGGGTCACTGGGGAGTTGGGTGGGTACAACTGTCTTCTGGTGGGTAGGGCCTATTGACGCTGCTAAACACACTATAAGAGAGAGGACAGCCTCCTCACAATAAAGAAGTATCTAGCCCCAAATGTCAATAGGGCAGAGCTTATTAGGATTTCCACTACAGAGTCAAAAAATAGAGATGTTTTGTAACCCAAGCACTTCTCAATGTGTCAAAAGACCTATACACCTCAATTAAGAGACCTCACTAATTATTCTAAACCAAAGAGTATCTGTCCATTAATGGGACTGGAATAGCAACGAGGAGACCATACAGGATGCCTCAGACCACTCCCTGTTTCTGCTCTTCTTGACTGCATACACCCTTGAAGTTATTATAAAATTTGATTTTCAGTAAAATCTCCAGTTCCTACATTAATCAGATATTAAAAAATTGTATGAAATGTTTAACAAAATAAGAGAATTTTTAAAAAATGAAGAACAGTAAAATGACTAGGCAAATTGGAAAATATAACTTTTAGAAATAAAACTACATACTTAAATAAAAAAAATCAATAATGAGTTAAATAATAGATTAGATACAGTGAAAACAAAAGTGGTGATCTGCACAAGAGAGAGATCTGAATAACCCAGTATGCTGTTACAACTAGACCAAGCACAAATTAAGTAGATCAAAGAGAAAGAAGCCCAAATATATCAATACTCACAATAAATGTAAACAAATTAATCTTAACACCCAAAAGATTGACAGCCTGAATTACTAAACAGCAATCAAGTAAACACTAGAGCTATACGTAAAACAGGACAGAGAAAGGTTGAAAGTTAAAAGATGGAATAAGATCCTCCTGTAAATGATAACCAAAAGTAGCTAGTGGCTATATCAATAGCATCAGATCAGATAAAACAGACTTTAAAACAAAAGGTATTATTAAGGATAGGGAAAAAAAACCCTCTCTACATAATATTAGAAGTTATAATTACTAAGGTATAAAAATTTTGAATTTGCATGCCTCAATAAAGATTAATTAAACCTCAACACACCACAACATTAATTAAAACAGATTTCCAGAAAAAAGTAACAAGTCCAACATCAAAGTGAAAGTTCAATAATTGATCACTTATTGATAGGTCAAATCAACATCAACAAAGAAATGGAAGTTGAGCAGTGAAATTAGTAAATTAAACCTAAAATAAATAAAAATATATATTCAAGTACATTTGTAACAATTTTAAATGGCCTATGTATCAGTTCAGTTCAGTAGCTCAGTTGTGTCCAACTCTTTGCAACCCCATGAATCGCAGCACACCAGGCCTTCCTATCCATCACCAACTCTCAGAGTTTACTCAAACTCATGTCCATCGAGTCAGTGATGCCATCCAGCCATCTCATCCTCTGTCATCCCCTTCTCCTCCTGCCCCCAATCCCTCCCAGCATCAGGGTCTTTTCCAGTGAATCAACCCTTCACATGAGGTGGCCAAAAAGTTTCAGCTTCAGCATCATTCCCTCCAAATAAATCCCAGGGCTGATCTCCTTCAGAATGGACTGGTTGGAATTCCTTGCAGTCCAAGGAACTCTCAAGAGTCTTCTTCAACACCACAGTTCTAAAGCATCAATTCTTCAGCACGCAGCTTTCTTCACAGTCCAACTCTCACATCCATACATGACCTCTGGAAAAACCATAGCCTTGACTAGATGGACCTTTGTTGGCAAAGTAATGTCTCTGCTTATCAATATGCTATCTAGCTTGGTCATAACCTTCCTTCCAAGGAGTAAGCGTCTTTTAATTTCACAGCTGTAATCATCATCTGCAGTGATTTTGGAGCCCCCCAAAATAAAGTCAGCCACTGTTTCCACTGTTTCCCCATCTATTTCCCATGATGTGATGGGACCAGATGCCATGATCTTAATTTTCTGAATGTTGAGCTTTAAGCCAACTTTTTCACTCTCCTCTTTCACTTTCATTAAGAGGCTTTTTAGTCCCTCTTCACTTTCTGCCATAAGGGTGGTGTCATCTGCATATCTGAAGTCACTGATATTTCTCCAGCAATCTTGATTCCAGCTTGTGCTTCTTCCAGCCCAGTGTTTCTCATGATGTACTCTGCATGTAAGTTAAATAAGCAGGGTGACAATATACAGCCTTGACATACTCCTTTTCCTATTTGGAACCAGTCTGTTGTTCCATGTCTAGTTCTAACTGTTGCTTCCTGACCTGCATATAGGTTTCTCAAGAGGCAGGCCAGGTGGTCTGGTATTCCCATCTCTAGTAAATCTCTAGTAAATCTCAAAAAGTTAAGTATCGTACAGACTGGCGGACAACAAAATTTGCAGAAAAAGAGCAAATGTTTTAGGTGTGGCAGGGAGCCCCTGCTGTATATTCTTTTTTAAAAAAAATCATTCTTGGGCTCAGGGTAACCAAATTAATCTGCTGACTCCAGATATAGTTCACATTTTCTGAATAAAACACAATTAGATTAGAAATCAGAAACACAAAAGATTAAAAAACATAGTTGTTTGCATTGCAAATCTGTAAGTAAAGGCTATGATTCGGGTGAGGTTAAAAACCAGCTGGATTCTCCACATCACAATAAAGAATTTCAGTCAGAAAAGTAAAATGATCCAATGTGCAAATAAACTCCCTCACTGGCTGACTTTAAATTTCAGCTACCCACTGGGAATGAATTTAGGAGAACATTTTTGGAAATAAGATGATTCAAAGAATCACACTGGGATTTTTCTAACATGACATAACATACTTTCTAGAGCATCTGGAAGAATAAATGAAAGCAAGAGTCAGTGGACACAGCATTGAGGTTGTAAGACTTTAGTGTATACCACAATCACCCGGAGGGCTTCTCAAACTGCTGAACTTCACCTCTCTACTTTTCACCCCCAATCTTCTATTCAGCAGACCAGATGGCATTGAGATGGGACACAAGGATCTTATCTTCCCAGCAAGTTCTCCAGTGGTGCAGCAAGTCTAGTACCACACTTGCAGAACCACTGTTTCAGAGGTGTTATCTTTTATTCTGAAGTCACCATCTCAGTCCTGTCTCAAACCAACAGTAACCACGAAGTTTCCACCTATATTAAGAACTCAGCAGCTTAAGTTAGGTGTACAATCTGTTTCCCAGCAGTCCTTCTCAACGAGGATCTGTGAGAGAAGTCTTACTGAAAGTGAAATGAGTGACTTTTTTCTCAATTCTCTTACAGATGGAACATAGTTAATATCATCCATTGAGTAGTAAAGCATAAAATGTATGCCTTAGGGCACTGGAGTTTAAATTCTCTACCTAGATTGAGAGAATTCTATTCAAAGATAAGAACTCTATTCATGACTGACAAGTCAGAAGTCTTTAAAGAAAGGTCTTGACACTAAACTGAACAGTATTCTGCCTCAGAACCTACCTTTTAACCATACATGTTGCTGCTGCTAAGTCACTTCAGTCGTGTCTGACTCTGTGAGACCCCATAGACGGCAGCCCACCAGGCTCCCCCATCCCTGGTGCTTTCAAAATATAATATCAGAATAAGAGACATGTGATACATGGGATATTCTACCTCAGGCAAGGTCTTAAGAATTAACAGAGTTTGGTATCACTACTTTCATTATTTTGACATATCTCACAGTAATCTGAATGTCCTGTCCCTCTCTTTAAAAAGCAAGGAGTAAGACTTCATTGATTTTTACTCTAATTCACCAATCCAACAAATCCTAACAAAACAACAAACTGCTCACACCCAAACTCTAAGAAGAGATCTAATAATAGTAGGGCCTGGTAATGAGGTCACACTGTTAGACTCTACACTAACAGGAAACTTTAAAGCTCCCCGAGGGATCATCAAAGTAATCAGTATGAATTATACTTCTCAAAAAATGAAATAAAGCACATTCCTTGATTTTTATTTATTTGGTTTTATCTATTCTATTCCTCAAGTTAAATGACTAAGACTGTAAAATATAATAGTTCACTTCTTCATGCTGCTGCTGCTAAGTCACTTCAGTCGTGTCCAACTCTGTGCGACCCCAGAGACGGCAGCCCACCAGGCTCCCCCGTCCCTGGGATTCTCCAGGCATGAACACTGGAGTGGGTTGCCATTTCCTTCTCCAATGCATGAAAGTGAAAAGTCAAAGTGAAGTCGCTCAGTCGTATCGACTCTTAGCAACCCCATGGGATTTTCCAGGCAAGAGTACTGGAGTAGGGTGCCATAGTTACCTATGAGTCATTTATTCACAAATATTTTAGTATCTCCTATCTAGCAGGAACTATGTTAAGCACTGGGTATAAATAAGGCTTACACAACTCTGTTCTTCAAAACCCATTGTATCCTATACCAGTAAAAAATCACCAAACATTTAAGGGTACCTGAAATCCATAAAGGTCAAATGGAGAAAATAAATTTTAAATCTTATGGTTATTCATTTAATCAGCAAATATCTAGAGATCACCCACAATGTATTAGATACACTGCAAGGATCTAGAGATTAAAAAAAGGGGAAAAAAGAAAAAACAGTTCTGGTATGACTGCCTCTTGCCCTAGATAACAAGTATAAAATACAGCTGAAAAGAAAGAAAAACAGCCGCAATAATTATGCAGCTATAACTGCAGGAAGACAAGGGAGAAACACCTAAGAGGGTGGAAACGAAAGTAGGTAAGAAGGAAGGAAACTGAAATTTAAAGGACTTGAGTGAGTTGGTCTGATCGGGGAAAAAAGGTTATTCCAAGGTAAATATATAAAGAGGAAAACTAAACCAACAGATTATTGCTTAAAAAAACCTATAAAATAGTGCATTTGGAGACTCATGAAATTAAAGATGTAAACAGAGACCCAACAGCATGGCTCAATTTAAGCACTTTTTATCCTACTAAAAAATGCAACATATTGTAGAAAAATGACTCAGATATAAGTGTAGTGAACAGATTAAAGGTGAGGTCAAACTGGAGACAAGCAAACTCTTTGGAAATTTATTTCAATAAACTAGGTGAAAGACAGAAGATACAACTGAAGCAAGAAAGGACAGAAAAGGATGGATTTGAGAAATGTTTCTATTTGGGAGACAGAATAAATTCACGGACAGGATGTGAAGATAAAGGTCGAAGAGGCAGGACACCCACCTCTCTAGCTCAGGAAAGGCAGAATTGCAGAGTGTGCATGCAGGGAAAGCATACTGGAAGAGGAAAAATGATTAGTTCTGCTTCGGAAAATTTTGATCATGGGCCATCAAGTGGGATATACGGTTTAGGGTTTCCTATCAGAGGTCTGCAGCTAGAAGGACAGAATTTAGTGTTATCCCTTCAATGTAGTTAAAAGCATGGTTGAACATACTCCTTTATGTCAAATTATTTATATAGACCTGCAGACTCTCTCCCTAAGAAAACAGACATACACACATATAAACATTTTGTAATTCATCTCAGAGGATGCATGAAAGCCATGAACCCATCCATGTATCCCGAAAAACCTCTTGAGAGCAGACAGTAGAGGGCCAAGGATCAACAAAGAGCTGTCATATGAAAAAAAGTGGTATCACAAGAGAAGGTTTCAAATGTTATGCTACAGAGTCCAGTGCACTCAGCCACCAAAGTCTTAGATGACTTTAGTACACACGTTTTCAAAAAAAATGGTGGAAGAAAGCACATTTCAGTAGGTGAAACATAAATGGAAAGGAGGAAAATGGGTACTATTCCGTATTCCCTGAAGCACCCTTCTATGGTTATCTGAATGAGCCTTTAGACTGTCAATTAGATATATTGACAGATACACAGAAACAGATAAACAGAAACTGTTCTGAAGTTAATCGCCCTTTTTAACATTCAAATAGGGAAGAAAAATATCTGACAGGAACGTATTTCCCTTTGTGAAATAATATCAATCAATAATTGGTAAGCTAGAATTCTAGTACACATTATTCTGAAGTAGCATATTAAAAATTATAAGATTTATTTTTCACATTCCAAACCCATGTTTCTCAACTCTAAAAAGGGTCCAACTGCTTGATAGCAACTTTAGGAAAATACAGTTACAGTATTTTTAATTACAAATAAATAACAAAAGCTCAAGAAGAAACAAACTATATTTCCTAATAAGTATAAAGTCAAGCAATTGCTTGTTGGTGATCATGAATACCAGGTAATTATTAGGAGGGGAAAAAAAAAGTAAAAGAGATATAATGTAGGTAAGGGATAAAAACACTGAAAAGATGGATGAGGCTGTGAATGGAGCAAAAATTAGAATTTAAGATTTCAATAGCTAAAACAGAATTATATGCCCACATACAATACCTTTTAGAAAAAATAAACTGAAATATTTATATTTTAATTCACCTGTTAAAAAAATCAAGTTGTAATATAAATATATTAACACTGTTAAAATCAGAATTCAGAAAAATAAGCCTTAATCGATATTTTATATATATATATATATATATATATTCACACACACATATATATAAAATCCTCTATTATACCATTTCAAAAGGGGGTGATTTTTTCTCATGGTAAATCCTAAAGAAAAATTTTAGTTACTTGTACTGAACTTGTATTCCTTACTTGTCTTGTACCTTATGTCACCAATAGGTTAATGTGAAGTCACATCTTAGGTATATTTAATTATTTGAATCAAACAACGGAGACCAAATACAAGGTATAGACAGACACAAACAATAATGCTAGAGATTCTGTCCACTATTTCACATACTCAATACATGCTCTTGAGTGAACGGGGGTGAGCAACAAGAATATGATGCTCCCTTAAGTCTGTTTCAATAACTACATGCATATCCAACTGAGAATCCTGCTGTACTTCAGGACTCCAAGGTTTAAACCCAAGTTCCCTTTTTAAAAAAATATACAACATGGCCATTAAACACAAGCCAACTTTTTCATCTTGTTCATCCTCAGAAACTACGATATGTCCCAAGTTTGGAGGAAAAATGTGGCTATATATGACATATTGAGAGACAGTAGGTTTTGACAACCTGGTGTCTTCCTAAAGGACTTTCAAGGGAAATTTGTAACTATTCATAACCTTCACCAAACAAGTTCACTTTAGATCTTAACTCATTGACTCTTGAATAGTTTCCAATCAAATTAGGAAACACATCTGGAACATGGAGAACTGAGAAAGCACAGCAAAGATAAATAAGTACATACATATACATTTCTTTTTAATGAATCAAAATCTAAAAGATGATGCTGTTAGTGCTGCACTCAATATGCCAACAAGTTTGGAAAACTCAGCAGTGGAAAAGGTCACTTTTCATTCCAATCCCGAAGAAAGGCAATGCCAGAGAATGTTCAAACTACCATACAATTGTATTCATTTCACATACTAGCAATGTAATCCTCAAAATCCTTCAAGCAAGGCTTCAACAGCATGTGAACAGAGAAATTCCAGATGTACAAGCCAGATTTAGAAAAGGCAGAGGAACCAGAGATCAAATTGCCAACATCCACTGGATCACAGAAAAAGCAAAGGAATTTAAAAAAAAAATGTGCTTCATTGACTACGCTAAAGCCTTTGACTATGTGAATCACAACAAACTGTGGAAAATTCTGAAAGAGATGGGAATACCAGACCACTTTAGCTGCCTCATCAAGATATCTGTATGAAGGTTAATAAGCAACAGTTAGAACTGGACATGGGATAACAGACTGGTTCCAAATTGGGAAAGGAGTACATCAAGGCTGTATATTGTTACCCTGCTTATTTAACTTATATGCAGAGTATATCATGAGAAACGCTGGACTGGAAGAAGCACAAGCTGGAATCAAGATTGCCAGAAGAAATATGAACAACCTCAGATATGCAAATGATACCACTGTAACGGCAGAAAGTGAAGAGGAACTGAAGAGCCTCTTGATGCACATGAAAGAGGAGAGCGAAAAAGCTGGCTTAAAACTCAACATTCAAAAAACTAAGATCATGGCATCTGGTCCCATCACGTCATGTCAAATAGATGGGGGAAACGTGGAAACAGTGATAGACTTTATTTTCCTGGACTCCAGAATCACTGCAGATGGTGACTGCAGCCACGAAATTAAAAGATGTTTGCTCCTTGGAAGGAATCCTATGACAAACTTAGCGTATTAAAAAGCAGAGACATTACTTTGCCAAAAAAGGTCCATACAGACAAAGCCATGGTTTTTCCAGTAGTCAGGTATGGATGTGAGAGTTGGACCATAAAGAAAGGTAAGCACCGAAGAGTTGATGCTTTTGAAGTGCGGTATTGGAGAAGACTCTTGAGATTCCCTTCAATAGCAAAGAGATCAAACCAGTCAGTCTTACAGGAAATCAACTCTGAATATTCATTGGAAGGACTGATGCTGAAGCTCAAATACTCTGGCCACCTGATGCAAAGAGTCAACTCACCAGAAAAGACCCTGATGCTAGGAAAGATTAAGGACAGGAAGAAAAGGGGGCAACGGAGGATGAGATGGTTGGATAGCATCACTGACTGAATGGACATGAGTCTGAGCAAACTCTGGGAGATAGTGAAGAACAGGGAAGCCTGATGTCCTGCAGTTCACGGGGTAACAAAGAGTCGGACACAACTCAGCAACTGAACAATGAACAACAACAACACATACACCTTTCATAAGAATTAAAATCTATAATGGCTTGTTAAGAATAAAATTTATATATATAAGATTCTTGTTCTCTAACTTTTCCCTCCAACTACTTACTTACATTAACTCCAGGTTTACCAACCACAGATAGGGGAGAAAACCTAGACAGACTCATAACTATTAACCTAAGAGTCTACAGAAGACCTCCAAGGTTATACTAATTTTACTTTTAACAAAGGATAAGAAAAGCCTTTCTTTTCAATATTCCTGGGACGATAAATGGCAAGAATAACATATCAGCACAGATGAGAAGAAGAATAGTCAGAAAGAACACCCTACAAGGAACAAACCAGCACACATATTCCAGAGAATGCGTGGAGCAGACCCACTACATACAAGGCAATACATATTTTCCTTTCATTCCAGTGGAAAAGGTTGTGGCCCAAATTAGCTGAAAAAGGCAAAATTCTCACTCCACCCCGATCTGTGGGCCTCTGGAAAGATCGACTCAGGTACTCTGTTCCTGTCCCCTAATGAGCCCTGAGAAGATTAATTTAACTGAAAGCTAAATACACCAAAAGTACCCTCATACACCAAGCCCAAAACTCAAGTGATGCTCTGGAGTTAGCTTTAGCTGTTTAGAGAAAGCGTTTTCCTGACCTTGTATACCTGTTCTTCTGTACCACAGTTATATGGAACACCACTACATTCCCAAATATGAGCTCCAGTGATCTTTTAGAAATCTGATAGTTTTTACATGCAAATAACTAGGATTATACACTCCAAATCCTAAAAAAAAAATTATCAAAGAGTATAATGGCGTTGATCTTTATTTATTGTTTTGTGCAGAGGAAACTGTTGAATAGCCCTAACTCGACACTATGTAAAAGAAGTTGGCAAATACTTCGAAATAGCAGATGAAATTTCTACTCCTCTCTCTGAAGTACAGAAAAAGCAGGCATTGACAACAGGACTGAGGTGAATTTATGTTGTAAACAAGAAATATAAAAACAGAAAAGGAAATTAGTAACTCATTAGATGTTACAAATTACAATACATAGTAAGAATTTTATTGCAGTTACATGTTATTTAATGTAACCCATGCTTCACTTAGTCTTTCTGAAAGAATGTATTGCCAGGACCGTTATTTAACATTCTGGTCTGAACTGTTTGTTTCAATCTTATTGAATTAAAAACTTAATTAATAAAAGAGGGTACTCTCTTTCACTCTGTATTAGTCAGAAATGCACCCTGACAAATACAGTTAATAATACTTTCTGTGTGCCCTGTTCTGAGCTGAACTGCAACTCCATACTCTGTTACTCACAGCTTTCTAAACTGAAAGATGTCTGAAAGGGTCAGACCCGTATTTCTTCTTCTTTCTTATATTCTAACATGCTAAGCCATTTTTCTTAGCAACAAATTATATATACATTTCAGAGAAAAATGTAAGTTTTGACAATGACATCTCCTACCTTTTTCAGAACATAATTACTAAAGGAAATCTCTAAACATTGCTCCCATTCAATATTCAATATCACAGTAATCCAAGTCTATGCCCCAACCAGTAACACTGAAGAAGCTGAAGTTGAATGGTTCTATGAAGACCTACAAGACCTTTTAGAACTAACACCCAAAAAAGATGTCCTTTTCATTATAGGGGACTAGAATGCAAAAGTACGAAGTCAAGAAACACCTGGAGTAACAGGCAAATTTGGCCTTAGAATATGGAATGAAGCAGGGCAGAGACTAATAGAGTTTTGCCAAGAGAACACACTGGTCATAGCAAACACCCTCTTGCAACAACACAAGACAAGACTCTACACATGGACATCACCAGATGGCCAACAGACTGATTATATTCTTTGCAGCAAAAGATGGAGAATCTCTATACAGTCAGCAAAAACAAGACCAGGAGCTGACTGTGGCTCAGATCATGAACTCCTTATTGCCAAATTCAGACTTAAATTGAAGAAAGTAGGGAAAATCACTAGATCATTCAGGTATGACCTCAATCAAATCCCTTATGATTATACAGTGGAAGCGACAAATAGATTTAAGGGACTAGATCTGATGGATAGAGTGCCTGATGAACTATGGAATAAGGTTCGTGACATTGTACAGGAGACAGGGATCAAGACCATCCCCATGGAAAAGAAATGCAAAAAAGCAAAATGGCTGTCTGGGGAGGCCTTACAAATAGCTGTGAAAAGAAGAGAAGTGAAAAGCAAAGGAGAAAAGGAAAGATATAAGCATCTGAATGCAGAGTTCCGAAGAAGAGCAAGAAGAGATAAGAAAGCCTTCCTCAGTGATCAATGCAAAGGAATAGAGGAAAAAAACAGAATGGGAAAGACTAGAGATCTCTTCAAGAAAATTAGAGATCCCAAGGGAACATTTCATGCAAAGATGGGCTTGATAAAGGACAGAAATGGTATGGACCTAACAAGCAGAAGATACTAAGAAGAGGTGGCAAGAATACACAGAAGAACTGTGCAAAAAAGATCTTCACAACCAAGATAATCACGATAGTGTGATCATTCACCTAGAGCCAGACATCCTGGAATGTGAAGTCAAGTAGGCCTTAGAAAGCATCACTACAAACAAAGCTAGTGGAGGTGATGGAATTCCAGTTGAGCTGTTTCAAATCCTGAAAGATGATGCTGTGAAAGTGCTGCACTCAATATGCCAGCAAATTTGGAAAACTCAGCAGTGGTCACAGGACTGGAAAAGGTCAGTTTTCATTCCAATGCCAAAGAAAGGCAATGCCAAAGAATGCTCAAACTACCTCACAATTGCACTCGTCTCACATGCTAGTAAAGTAATGCTCAAAATTCTCCAAGCCAGGCTTCAGCAATACATGAACTGTGAACTTCCAGATGTTCAAGCTGGTTTTAGAAAAGGCAGAGGAACCAGAGATCAAATTGCCAAATGCGCTGGACCATCGAAAAAGCAAGAGAGTTCCAGAAAAACACCTATTTCTTCTTTATTGACTATGCCAAAGCCTTTGACTGTGTGGATCACAATAAACTGTGGAAAATTCTGAGAGAGATGGGAATACCAGACCACCTGACCTGCCTCTTGAGAAACCTATATGCAGGTCAGGAAGCAATAGTTAGAACTGGACATGGAACAACAGACCGGCTCCAAATAGGAAAAGGAGTACATCAAGGCTGTATATTGTCACCCTGCTTATTTAACTTCTGTGCGGAGTACATCATGAGAAACGCTGGACTGGAAGAAGCACAAGCTGGAATCAAGATTGCCGGGAGAAGTATCAATAACCTCAGATATGCAGATGACACCACCCTTATGGCAGAAAGTGAAGAGGAACTAAAAAGCTTCTTAATGAAAGTGAAAGAGGAGAGTAAAAAAGTTGGTGTAAAGCTCAACATTCAGAAAACGAAGATCATGGCATCTGCCCCCATCACTTCATGGCAAATAGATGGGGAAACAATGGAAACAGTGTCAGACTTTATTCTGGGGGGCTCCAAAATCACTGCAGATGGTGACTGCAGCCATGAAATTAAAAGACGCTTACTCCTTGGAAGAAAAGTTATGACCAACCTAGATAGTACATTGAAAAGCAGAGACATTACTTTGTCAACAAAGGTCCATCTAGTCAAGGCTATGATTTTTCCAGTCATCATGTATAGACATGAGAGTTGGACTGTGAAGAAAGCTGAGTGCCGAAGAATTGATGTTTTTGAAGTGTGGTGTTGGAGAAGACTCTTGAGAGTCCCTTGGACTGCAAGGAGATCCAACCAGTCCATTCTGAAGGAGATCAGCCCTGGGATTTCTTTGGAAGGAATGATGCTAAAGCTGAAACTCCAGTACTTTGGCCACCTCATGCGAACAGTTCACTCACTGGAAAAGACCCTGATGCTGGAAGGGATTGGGGGCAGGAGGAGAAGGGGACAATAGAGGATGAGATGGCTGGATGGCATCACTGACTGGATGGATGTGAGTCTGAGTGAACTCTAGGAGTTAGTGATGGACAAGGAGGCCTGGCGTGCTGCAATTCATGGGGTCGCAAAGAGTTGGACATGACTGAGCGACTGAACTGAACTGAAAGATTGCTAGTTAACCATTTTTACAGTAGATACCAGGAAAATCATGGTAGTTATTGATTGTTTAATACAAATGACATCTGTATAGGTTGAACATCGTTATTTTTCAGTGGTTTATAAAAATCTCCACCTAAGTATAAATAACAAAGTGTCTGGGTCACTATGTACTAGATGTTGATTCCTGATCTTAACAGTACTTTTAATAAAATTATCTGTACTGTCTAATGTCAATGAGTTTTCAAAGTTAAGTAGTCTTTCCACATAAGTGACTTCTAGATATAAACCTGTCATCTTATTTTGAATGTTCTCTTCACCAAGGTAATCAGTACCACTTCTTTCCACCAATACCCCTCATTAAGCCTTGGCTTATATCCTGTCACACAGAAGTATGTAGAAACATGCATGAGAACTTTATACACCAGCTTCAAGGCAATGGATTGAGAGGCAGTAGAGAAGTGACAAAAGAGAAAAAAAAAAAATTAGCAAAACTTTTCAAAAGAAGAATTGCACCAACTAAGGCAAAAATTACTCCTTGTTAAATCTGCATGGCAATGTGTGTTACATTATTTTCTGAACATTTTCCATGTTCTGGAAATATATCAAAATTAAAGTTTTAAGTAAGTTTCCTTATTTATTTTTAACTGAAGGATAACTGTTTTACAATACTGTGTTGGTTTCTGCCATACATCCACATGAATCAACCATAGGTATATGTATGTCCCACTTGAAACTCCCTCCCTAATTAAGTTTTAAATAGACACAGAAGCCTAACAAGAAACAGAAGAGTTGTGAAAGCATCAAACTGAATGTCTAGCAAATCGCAGGTTCTGAAAGCATTACTGAAAATGCTCTGGCCTATGAGACTTAACATTGAACACCTGGGCACTCTTTTAATATTGCCACCCATAATGTACTTCAATTCCATTTAACCAAATTACTTCTGGCATTTTTAATCCAGAGTCCATTCTCCATTCTCCTTAGCATAAAAGAGGGAAGAGGATTTAGCAGTTAATTAAATCTATTTTCTCTTTTAACATCCTAGTAACTGCCCCAAGAAATACACTGCTAAATGTAGCTTAAAAACTGTTTTCACTATCCTCAGTGTTTCTTCAAGGATACACATCACAGATTCTACAAATTCACTTTTCTTTAATTCATTCTTAGTTTGTGTACTCTTTCTGCATTGTTCAACTTATATTTTTAAAAAATACTCAGGCACAGCATCAGTTTCTTGAGACACCTCTCTCTACTTGATCATTGGAGTTAATGCATGATTAAGATCAGGATTACATTTTCAAGAGACCCAATCAACCTTTGTGTCTATGCTCTCAGACTAAGAATCACACAAATTTTTCTGTAAGTTACAGCTGCCAGATAAAAATATAAAATGCAGGGTTAAATTTGAATTTCAGGTTAACAAATCATTCTTTTAGTATAATATGTCCTATGCAATATTTGAGACATACTTAAATGGGATATAGTTATACTAAAAAAAAAAAAAAAAGCTGTTGCTTACCTGAAATCCAAATTTAACTCTGCATCCTGTATTTGGAAACACTACTCTGAATATTCAAATATCTGTCTTCCCTAACTCTTCTGGTAAATACTGTATCTTCTTAAGAGTGAAAGTTAGTAAGAGATCTCCAGATTTTTTTAAATAGGTATCAACTATTTAAAAGTTTAAATGAGAAGAATGAACACAAAGTAAAAGATGAGACAAGTCTGTAGTGGTGACACACCTTAACTGACCATCTATGAGGGCAGCTGCAATGACCTGAGAAGCACCAGGTGCCCAAGGGTGAACAAGTAAACTTCAAGAGGGTAATCTCACAATCTGGTGCACAAGACAACCCAATTAGATAAGCTATCTCAATACAGAATAAGACTGCTGGCTCTCAAAGAGGGCAGTAATGAGTGTTTTCGGGACACAAAGCAGGTGTATCCAGCCTAGCAGAAAAGGAAACTGGGAAGAAAAAGTACCTTTCCTTACTTGAGACAACAGGGATGAGGAGTCAGTCAGGTACACATACTCCTGATGAGTGATGAGAACATTCCACATTCAAAGAACTAAAGATGACTGAAGGATGATGGTCAAGGAATATGTAATGTGGCAGGAGATGGGGCTGGAGAGACAGGTGGGAATGAGGTCATCAGGGCCTTGTAAGTCATGTTGTTTGGAAACTCTTTTAATAGTAAAAGAAATCTCCAAAAGAATTACTGATTTGAGCTGTGTTTAACAAGGATTACTTGCCTGGAGAATCCCATGGACAGAGGAGCCTGGCAGGCCATGGTACTTAGGGTAGCACAGAGTTGGACACGACTGAAGCCACAGCACACGCACACGCAGTATGACTGTGGAGAAAAAAATGGACCACAGGAAGGCAAGACCTGAAGCAGAAAGACTCTATGAGGTTGTTAGAGTAATCCAGAAGAGGACATGAGAGTTCCTGAAGTGCAATGGTAGTGAACATACTGAAAGGCAGAGACATTACTTTGCCAACAAAGGTCCGTTTAGTCAAGGCTATGGTTTTTCCAGTGGTCATGTATGGATGTGAGAGTTGGACTGTAAAGAAAGCTGAGCACCGAAGAATTGATGCTTCTGAACTGTGGTGTTGGAGAAGACTCTTGAGAGTCCCTTGGACTGCAAGGAGATCCAGCCAGTCCATTCTGAAGGAGATCAGCCCTGGGATTTCTTTGGAAGGAATGATGCTAAAGCTGAAACTCCAGTACTTTGGCAACCTCATGCGAAGAGCTGACTTGTTGGAAAAGACTCTGATGCTGGGAGGGATTGCGGGCAGGAGGAAAAGGGGACGACAGAGGATGAGATAGCTGGATGGCATCATCGACTCGATGGATGTGAGTTTGAGTGAACTCCGGGAGATGGTGATGGACAGGGAGGCCTGGCGTGCTGCGATTCATGGGGTCACAAAGAGTCGGACACGACTGAGTGACTGAACTGAACTGAACTGAATTGAATGGTAGTGAATTAGGGGAAAGTGGAGGAATCCAATCAAATCTATTTGGCTTAGTCTGATTATTTTTATCTGTGGTGGGGAAGGAGGCAAGTACCACAGTTGACTTCCACATTGATAATCAGGTGATGACATAATTCACAAAACTAGACCAGAATATCATGAGTTCAATCTGAAACAGGGTGAGTCTAAGATGTCCATATGACATTCAAGTAGAAATGGCCACCAGGGACTGAATATTCAGGTGTGAGGTTCAGGAGAGGGGTCTGAATACAAACATGAGAATCATAAGGAATACCACGGGAACAGATGAAAATCATCCAAGGATTTACGTGAAGACTAAAGAATACAAGACAGCAGGAGGTGGAGATACACATGTCTTTACAGAAAAAATAGCGGGTGGGGGTGGGGTAAGTCTATAAAGGAGATTCTGAACAGCTGAAGGTAAAGTAAGGCCAGACTGGGGTTAGGATGAGTGAAGGATAAGTTTTAAACAAGCGATATGGTCAACTATGCCAAATGCTGTCAAAAAATGTAGTAAAATGTCCTTGGATTTAGAATTTCAGCTGTGTTCTTCCAGTGTTCTGTTTCTAATAAATACAAAGAGAAGAGTTCTCAAAGCTTGGTGTTAAGTCAAGCAACCTAAAACCTCTCTAAAACCCACTCAGTTTTCTTTCTGAGCTGATTGCCAAAATCTATGACTTACGATAACAGCTCTTTCACCTTTTTAATCAACGACAGGGCCTCTACTTTTCTAACTTCAGATGACCAGGAGAGCAGTCAGTGGCCATGCATTAGTATTTGTCCTTGCCTTAAGGAATTACATTGAACAGTCCCACAGAGCCAACATCTTGACTATAATCTCCAAGAGGGCATAAGTAATGTATATCTTCTTCTCTTTGGTACCTGGCAAAGTTCCTGGCCTATGCCAAGGAACTCAATAAATATCTGTTCAATGATGTGTACTCAAGAGTATTACTGTGAAGTCTTCCAGAAATGATTGTTAGGTTATTCCTTTACTACTCCAGTCCCCAGAGTAAAAGCATTGCTAATATTTTTGCAAAGCTTCCTTCACTCCTTAAAGAATGCTCAAAAAGAATGTTTAATGGGCCCCCTTGGTGACAAAGGTACTACTTAAAGCAGGAGCCACCCCACGCCTGAGGTCAGGGGCCGTGGCCGAGAGGAGCTACCCAACGTCCAAGGTAAGGAGCAGCAACTGCACTTTATTGGAGCAGCTGCAAAGGGATATCACACATCCAAGGTAAGAGAAACCCAAGTAAGACGGCAGGTGGACAGGGAGGCCTGGCGTGCTGCGGTTCATGGGGTTGCAAAGAGTCGAACACGACTGAGCGACTGAACTGAACTGAACGTTTTAGAAAAGGCATGTGCACTAGGAAAAGGTGCACCGAAATCATTTTTGCAAATTGTGACCCGCCCTTAACATTAATTTCTTCTTATATTTATGTAGAATTTTATAATTAAATCTCTTAAATCAAGATGAAGCTGTATCTATTTGTATTTATAAATAAGAGTAGAATTGACCATTTTTATAGTTATACTTGATTACCCTGTTGAACATTTTATGCACTTTCAAGAATTTTTCGGCAAACCCAAATTATCTCATCAGGAAACAAGAATTTCCTCCCTTGAAATGGAATGTAGTTTTCCTTTTATCAAATTCATACGCCACGTTTCTTAGCTACACACAACTGAGGAACTTGGTAGTCACTCACTTCATTTGAAATTAACCTAGCAAGTCTTTGAAAATGTTGGAAAACATTATCAACTGCCTCTCTAACTACTCCACAATCCTAAGAAAAATTACCTTCCTTCTTTTGAAGTTCTGGTTTAATAGATATTATCTATAATTAAGAGGCTCTTGAATTCATATGCTTTAACATGAAGTCCTTCAACAACATGAACTGGTTGCACTGTAATCATTGGGAATTCAATTGAAAACAGGCATTTCCAGACACCACACCCCAAAATTATGACTTAGTAGTTTGACAATCTTTGGTTTAGTCATTAAATAAGTAGCTGTGAACTTTTTCTTCTTCAAATATAAATAGTTGTTCCCAATTATCTTATTAAAACATATCCCAAGAATCTTATTACCTGAAAATTTCTTACATATTACATTTTTAAATTATGTATCTTTCCAAATTCCCACCCTTATTTTCCATGTCAGTTCAAACCTTTGATAACAAATGCAATTCCTATGAATTCTCCTTGAAGAGGAAATCACAGAAGTGGCGGAAAACTAACCCCAGACTCCAACACCAGGAAGACAAAATGGGAATCTAATTTACAAAGGTCCCCAAGGGTTATTCTACTCAAATAACAATTTCTTAGAGGTAGAATGCAGTGGGAAGAAACAGAATAAAAATAGAGGTAAATTAGTTCAGAGTCCAACTTGTTTGATGGCAGAAAACCAGCTAACTTCTCAAGGTATCAATTTTCTGATCAATAAAATAGAGAGGGTTACAAAATGATTTTTTATGCCCCTTTCAGGCCGAGTAATCTGATTAAACCAGAATACTCAAACAAGTTTAACTGCACTAGCTCTGAAACACAGAGAGTTTCAGAAATATAAATATGTCTATAAGACATTATTATAAGCCAACACAGCAGGAAAATGAACAAACAGTAGACAAACTCACTCAAAAATATTCATTTGCTCATCTAACCACAAAATACTCAAATGAGACGGTACATATTGAATGAATGAACATTTACACGGGTCTGTCAACCATGTGCCAGATATTACACCAGGCAAAAGAAATAAGTAACTATTTTAAGTAACTTTAGAGTATAATGTAGGAGACAGACACATAAGGTCTGCCTTTGGATAATTATTAAACACATACTCCCAGGTAGCTCAATGGTAGAGAATCTGCCTGCCAATACAGAAGACACGGGTTCAATCCCTGGGTAGGGAAGATCCCCTGGTGAAAGAAATGGCAACCTACTCCAGTATTCTTGCCTAGAAAATTCCATGGACACAGGAGCCTGGGAGACAACATTGCATGGGGGGTCACAAAGAGTAGAACACAATTGAGCAAACACAAATACTTTATTCTCTCCTTCTTGGTAATTAAGTACTTTTTCTTTCCATAAATGTGTTTGCTAAAATTTCAGTTTCGGGTAGACATCTGTTCAAAGTTGAAAACTGTGCCACATTACATCAAGACAGGGAAGTCTGACATGCTGCAGTCCATGGGGTCACAAAAGAATGGTAAACAACTTAGTGACTGAACAATAACACCACCTCGAGACTATACTAAAAGGGCTTATGTTAACTACTTCCCCATGGAAGGTATTATTGGACAATATATTCACTTCAGCCAATAAGTATTATACATATTTCTGATGAAAATGCTCTGTGCATAGAACTACTATGAATTACTCTAATGAATTACAAGTTATTAACACATAGACCAACAGACCAACATAGAAACTGGAAAAATTATTTTAAAAACATTTTTAATGTTTAAGTATTATTTTTCAGGTAGAAACTGACTTCTAATTCTTAATTATATAATTAAGCCAACTTGTCCAAAAGAAAACTTACTCCTCTTAACCAGCAAAACACAAGCATGCATATTATCTTTTTGATCAAAAACAAAACAAGTCATGCTGTTCAAGTAAAATGATCTGCTCCTCTTTTCAATGCCACTTTATATATAAACACTGACAGTAACTTTTTCTTGCAAAAAGCCTTGCTTTTGTCAACTAGATATCCGTGGCATGAGGAAGAACCCTAATCAAGATTCTCTATTAGAAGGAGGAAGGACTATAGAAAGTTTCCTAAGTACAGACATCCTGTCTCTCTTGACTGCCTAGGCCTAGCATAGTGCCTGGCACATAGAAAGACATAAATAAGTGAATGATGAATGAAAGAAAACTAAAACTATACAGCAGGGATCACAATAATAAGCCATGAAAAATTAAAGAAAGAAAAAAGTGAAGTTGCTTAGTCGTGTCCGACTCTTTGCCACCCCATGGACTGTAGCCCACCAGGCTCCTCCATCCATGGAATTTTCCAGGCAAGAGTACTGGAGTGGGTTGCCATTTCATTCTCCAGGGGATCTTCCCAACCCAGGGATCGAACCCAGGTCTCTCACATTGCAGGCAGATGCTTTACCGCCTGAGCCACCAGGGAAGCCCCAATTCACTCTAATAAACTGTTTAGCTTACACTTAACTGGCATCTCTAAGGAGCATTTTTCTTATGCAAGAATATTATTATAACCACCATTAAAAATAAAAGATATATGAACAGGAGCACAATCCAGACTGGAATCAAAAGCTGAATCCTCAACTTTTAAGAACATTTTTTTTTTAAAGAACATTTTGAAAAGTCGGAAAGATGATTTCAGTCTATGAAACATGAAATGTGGTGATGGAGACAACAGCTACTCAAAGTCTAATTTTACTTAGTGAAAGAAAGAAAATATGATTACTAGTTTGAACTGCACATGTGATGCCATTCGTGTTAAACTTTTAGGTACCGCTAAAATGATGTTTCTTTTAAACCAAAGAGCAAAATACATGAGCACACTGCAATCAGTGAACAAGTTAGTGTGTGATAAGAAGCCGATCTGAAATAAAAAAACTGCCCACGTACCCACGACATCGCAGCATGCTCGCACATACAACAAACTTTCTTCAAAATAACATTCTAGATTCCTCGATTGCTAAATTCACCCGCAATTCACCATGGTCCACTCCCTATCCAGTTTATTTACTGTTCAGTGTGAAAGTAAAAAATACTGGGAAGTTGATTTCTCTCCAAAGTCCACGTGAAGAAAATGAAAAAGTTATTACATTTTTGTAAAGAAAATTAATGAAAACAAACTACTCACGCACAGGGTAAAAAAGCACGCATCTGGTCATCACCTTGTGGCCTTAACACCTTGGCAACGTGGCTGTGTTCATGTTTTGATCCCCACCCCCACCCTACAAATTTCATGAGCAGGACGAGACTATCGTAGACCACGTAAAAGTCTCAGGCCCAGAGAGGAATGACAGGTCCGGGCTCGCCTCCGGGACCGAAAGACAATCGCACCTGGGGCGCCCTGGCCCCGCCTTCCGCCGGCTTCCCCGGGCCGCAGGCTGCCCTTCTCCTCCCACGTCCCCCTCCTCACCTTCGGCCCCGCTTCAAGCGCTTCCCATCACTCCGCCAGCTCCTGCTTCCCTCCCTTTCGGTTTGATCTTTACTTTCCACGCCGGGAGGGAGACGGAGGGCAGGGCAGAGAAGGCCAGAGGACAACTTCCCCGCCGCGTCCTCGTCCGCACTCCACGCGGGCCTAGCCGGATCCCTCCCAGTCCTGGGGCAGGGTCCAAGAAGACTGCTCGATCGCGGGACAGACTCACAGACCCGGCAAGCAGGGAGGGGGCGGAGCAGGCGCGGGCCTACACGTCACCCGCCCGCAGCGGCGCCAACGTCGCACGTCGGCTCCTTCGGTTCCACCCCGCCCGCGACCGCGCGCCGCCGCCCCGCCTCCTGCAGGAGCTCGGATCGGGACCCGGCCAGCTGCGGGGGCGGGCTCTTGGGCGGGCGCGCGTGCGCGCGATCCTGGGATTCCGGGTGTGTAGGTCAATGGCAGGAGAAGTCAATGGCGCCCCACTCCAGTACTCTTGCCTGGAAAATCCCATGGGCGGAGGCGCCTGGTGGGCTGCAGTCTATGGGGTCGCTAAGAGTCGGACACGACTGAGCGACTTCACTTTCACTTTTCACTTTCATGCATTGGAGAAGGAAATGGCAACCCACTCCAGTGTTCTTGCCTGGAGAATCCCAGGGACGGGGGAGCCTGGTGGGCTGCCGTCTCTGGGGTCGCACAGAGTCGGACACGACCGAAGTGACTTGGCAGCAGTAGCAGCAGCAGTTCAATGGCAACCCACTCCACTACTCTTACCTGGAAAATCCCATGGACGGAGGAGCATGGTAGGCTGCAGTCCATGGGGTCGCTAAGAGTCGGACACGACTGAGCGACTTCACTTTCACTTTCATGCATTGGAGAAGGAAATGGCAACCCACTCCATTGTTCTTGCCTGGAGAATCCCAGGGACGGGGGAGCCTGGTGGGCTGCCGTCTATGGGGTCGCACAGAGTCGGACACGACTGAAGCGACTTAGCAGCAGCAGCAGGTTACCGTCACCACGCCGCTCTTGCCACCTCCAAATTGCCTGAGCGTCTTTTTCTGCAGTTATTATAGTTGGATCGGCCTTATCTTCTCCTCGCCCATTTCTAAGGGCAAGACCTGGGGGCTCAGTTCAGTCGCTCAGTTGTGTCTGACGAAGACGTGGAGGAAGTAATGCTTATTACAAATAAATGAGAGAGGAGCCCTGAGTATGAGCGAAGAACCAAGTTAATTGCCATTGTCATCGCCAGCCAGAAACCCTGGCCACTGGTCACTTTATGCATGATTCCTTGCTCTCAAGTTCCTCCTTCCTTAAGCTTTCTGCTTCTCAATTTAGTTTCCTCAAAGGTATGTCTTCTAGTTGGTCCTTTTGTCTGACGAACCCCACCAAAAGCAAAACGCCTGGAGATTACCTGGCTCGGTTGCAAATCAGGAAGAGCTTAAGAAAAACTAAATTCAAGTATGTGTGTACAGTTCAGTTCAGTTCAGTAGCTTAGTCATGTCCGACTCTTTAACGTCCCCATGAACCGCAGCACGCCAGGCATCCCTGTCCATCACCAACTCCCGGAGTTTACCCAAACTCATGTCCATCGAGTCGGTGATGCCATCCAACCATCTCATCCTCTGTTATCCCCTTCTCCTCCTGCCCTCAATCTTTCCCATCATCAGGGTCTTTTCAAATGAGTCAGCTCTTCGCAGGTGTGTAGAATTCTAGACTAAAAGCCAAGCGTGCAAAGGTGATATGAGTTAATAATGTGTTGTGGCTCCTTCTTTCTCTTCCATACATATTCTTGTACGGAATGTGTCTTGATGCCTCATCAGTTCAGTTCAGTCACTCAGTCGTGCCCGACTCTTTGCGACCCCATGAATTGCAGCACGCCAGGCCTCCCTGTTCATCACCAACTCCCGGAGTTCACTCAAACTCATGTCCATCGAGTCGGTGATGCCATCCAGCCATCTCATCTTCTGTCGTCCCCTTCTCTTCCTGCCCCCAATCCCTCCCAGTATCAGAGTCTTTTCCAGTGAGTCAACTCTTCACATGAGGTAGCCAAAGTATTGGAGTTTCAGCTGTAGCATCATTCCTTCCAAAGAACATCCAGGACTGATCTCCTTTACTGTGTTTTATAGAGGCTGCCAGTAGTGATCCAATTATACATTTCACTGGCCCAACTATTACTTCTGGGGTTCTGCCCTTCAGTTCTAGATCAAATACTTCAAGAAGACATCAAAAATGCTGGAACTATTTCAAAGAAGAGCAAAATGATGACGAATTCTCAAAACCATGACAAGTTAAGTACTGTCTGAACTTGGAAAGATTCTCATAGAAGAACAAAAGCTACTGGGACTGTCTCCAAATATGTAAAAACTCGTCATGTGACATAGATTTGTTCCGTGTGATCTCAAGAGATGCAGAGTTGAGAGAAACAGATTTCAGATCCTGAGAAGAAGATCCCCTTCTAGCACTCACCAGAGAAGGTGTCTGCTTTAGGTTACGTGGTTGCCTTGACCACTGGATTTGACTTTTAAGTAGACTGTGAAGGTTTACTTAACAGGACCCAGGTGCAGGAGAGCCAGGCATCAAGAGAAGAATTAGTTGATGGTTTTGTTAAAGGTGTTTACAACCTGGAAAGTCAATCAGTTCATGGTTCCAGCCTTAGAATTTACAAGTTAGCTGTGAGACAAATGCATCAAAAGGTTAAAAAAAAAAATGCAAGGAAGACCAGATGATAAAGAGAGGTGGTAGCAATAAGTTTCAGGAGTTCACGTGACAGATTGTTCTCATCACAGTTTCAGAGACTTAAGGGATAAGAAGGAAATTGAAAATAGACTGTGTTTAGAATTTCCCTGTCCAGTAGGTAGCCACTAGCCAAAATAAATTCTTATACTTGTAATGTGCTTTTGTGGTAGCTCAGGTGTAAAAGAATCACCTGTAATGCAGGAGACCCCAGTTCAATTCCTGGGGCAAGAAGATCCCCTGAAGAAGGGATAGGCTATCCACTCTGTTATTCTTGGGCTTTCCTGATAGCTTAGTTGGTAAAGACTCCACTTGCAATGCAGGAGACCTGGGTTTGATCCCTGGGTTGGGAAGATCCCCTGGAGAAGAGAACAGCTTCCCACTCCAGCATTCTGGCCTGGAGAATTCCATGGATTGTATAGTCCATGGGGCAGCAAAAAGTGGGACAGGACTGAGCGACTTTCACTTTCATACTTGTAGCTAGTCCAATTTCAGAAATGCAGTAAGTGTGAAATACACACCAGATTTTAAAGACTTAGTACAAAGAAAAAACATAAAATAGTGTAATTCTTTCATTAATGATGTGTTGAAATAATATTTGGTAGATAATTGAGTTAAATTTCACTTGTTTAGTTTTACTTTTTAATTTGCTTGCTAGAAAAATTTTAAATTACAAGTGTCACTTGCATCTTTTACTTGCATTTTATTCTATTAGATAGTCCTGATCTAGAAGGAAATATACTTCATTGAACTTTAAGAACTGTCTTTGTATTCTTATAGTCCCTGGGGGAATTTTCTGAAACATTAATGGAAAGACAGTCTGATGACAAAGATTCCTGATGAAGAGAAGGAACACTGTCCATAAAATATACCTTGAGCAAAGGTAAGGAAACAAGAGTGCAGATGCGTTCTTTGGTGAGTAAAATGTTTGTCCATGATAGAAGGTTCTTATTAGAAGATAGTGATGAATAAAGTCAGAACTAGCTAGAAAACTGTCTATAAAGAGAGAGACTCAAGTTTGAATTTAAAGGATTTAGTTCCACTGGCAATCAGGATTTGGCAGTTTCAAAATGGGATTGTAAGATTATCTTGGCAATATTGAGTATAGTGGGTTGAAATTAGTGGGTGATTGGGCAACCAATTATACAGAGTGAAGTAAGCCAGAAAGAAAAACACCAATACAGTATACTAACAATGTTATGGATATATGGAATTTAGAAAGATGGTAATGATAACCCTGTATGTGAGACAGCAAAAGAGACACAGATGTATAGAATGGACTTTTGGACTCTGAGGGAGAGGGAGAGGGTAGGATGATTTGGGAGAATGGCACTGAAACATGTATACTATCATGTAAGAAATGAATCGCCAGTCTATGTTCGATACAGGATACAGAATGCTTGGGGTTGGTGTACGGGGATGATCCAGAGAGATGATATGGGGTGGGAAGTGGGAGGGGGGTTCAGGATTGGGAACCCATGTATGGCGGATTCATGTCAATGTATGGCAAAACCAATACAGTATTTTAAAGTAAAATAAAGTAAAAAAAAAAAAAAACTCTTTGTACTTAAAAATGTATCATACCAAAAAATGTTCAGTAGAGGGTTGATTTAAATAAATTATGGCACATCTATAAATAAAGTGAAATCTGTATTGTTTGATATGGAAACATATTACTATGTACAGCTGAGTAAATAGTTTTCAAAACAATATATGTACAATATGAACCCATATGGGGGCTTCCCTGGTAGCTCAACAGTAGATAGTCCAACTGCCAATGCAGGAGACATGGGTTTGATCCCTGGATCAGGGAAAATCCCCTGGAGAAGTAAATGGCAACCCAGTCCAGCATTCTTTCCTGGAGAATCCCATGGACAGAGGAGCCTGGCAGGCTCCAGTCCATGGCGTTGCAAAAGAGTCAGACACAACTTAGCGACTAAACAGCAACAATACGATGAACCCATGTATGTAAAATTATAAATGTGATGTATGTAATTATGTCATTTGACCAAAATTACCTTAATTATTCCAAAAGTGTCTCAAAAGTAAAATCCCAGGGTGGGATGTTTCCAACATATTTTTAGTAGCTCAACAAAGTCATCCATGTTTTTGGCCCTCTCGTGTCTATGTTCCATCATATTAGCCTTTCATTCTCAGCCTTGTCACCTCCTGGGTTGTTGGGATAGGTTAATAAGCTGCAGACTCATTTTCAGCCCGTCAGTCTCTTACTATCTCAATATGTAAGACCAGTAAGTCTGTTCGGCTCACCAGTGTCCCACAGCCTTACCTTATACGCCTTAATTGGTTTTACCTATTCTCAGTCCAGTGTCCAGCTGTCTTCCTTACTCCAGTTTGTAACAATGGATCTTAAAATTCCATCTGTGTTGGACCCCAGTGCAGCCCCCTATCTGGAGCTGACATCTAACTGCTGGGCAATACTGTTTAATAAAAGACTCAATTCTAAAATAAGCCTCTCTAAACTTTTTAATGAGCTATGTTGGGAAGGAAAAATGGATCACTACCATGGCAGACTATTGGTTGCCTACGTAGACACCATTTTTGTCCTCTTTCTTACTTAATAAAATGAATTTGTTAGCGTTCCAAAACTAAAGAAATGTGAGCTCCTCCCAATACCCTGGTAGTAATTCTATTTCCCTTTGAATAAGAATGTTGTAGAGGGCTTCCCTGGTGGTTCAGCAGTTAACAATCCACCTGCCAATGCAGGAGACATGAGTTCGATCCCTAATTTGGGAAGATCCCACATGCCTCAGAGCAACTAAGCCCGTGAGCCACAACTATTCAGCCTGTGCCCTAGAGCCTGGAAACTCCAACTACTGAGCTCAAGTGCCGCAACTACTGAAGCCTACGTGCCCTAGAGCCCCTGCTCCTCAACGAGAAAAGCCACTGCAGTGAGAAGCCCAAGCCCTGGGTTTCTGTTCAAGATGATTGACTTGGCATATAATCTGCTAGCTAGTCTATCCAAGACATTACTGCAATAAAAATGTAGAAGTAGAAAAACCAAAGAATAAAGATATGTGTTTGTATGTATGTGCTTAAGTTAGCAGAGGACAGTAGGTAGCAAAGGGGAGAAAAGTGAATGAAATTTCAACAGCTTCCTGGATCACAGAGCTAATAGTAGTGCTTTAACTAGTAATAACACCCAAAGCCATTGCCTAACAAAATATGGTGAAGAAGCTACAGAAGAGTTGGTTGGAGGCATGGCAAAGGGCAGAAGTGAGAATACGGGCTGAAAATGAAGATAACCTTCTAAATATGGTACAACTGAATCAACACTACACACATTTCCTTCTCTCATCCATGCACACAGGGAGCAGGCAAAGACACATCTACCAGCAGACAAAAAGAACAAACCAAAAGACCCCAAAGTCTCCTTCAAATTAATTGTACAAATCATAGGGAAGATGTGAGGACTTTCATGTTAACAACTCAGAGCAAAACCACTGTCGTTCTGGCATTCAGGGCCACCGTCCAGAAAACCAGTTACTTGCCTCGCCATCAGAAAGTGAAGCCTGATATCTGGCATCCCTGGCCCTTCCCTATTCAACCTTGCCAATTATTCAGAATTTCCACACAAGAGAGAGAACTAGAAGAAATCCTACTTCCTAAAAGCAAAGGAAAACCACATCGATGACCAGCTCTTTGTATATAGGAACGTACAATGAAGACTCAACAGGCAAATCAGGAAAATCAACATTGTGAAGGAGAAAGACAAAGAAAAACAGATACAGTAACTAACACCTAAGGAAGCAGTTAAAATTCAGGAAATAAAAAAAAGAACATTTTTTTTAAAGCTCTCCACTTTATGTACCCCAGTTTCAGAATATATTGGATCTGTGAGATACAAAGTACTCTGAAAAAAAAGAGCAACCAAAGAATGAAATAGAGTTCTGAAATACTAAAAGCATGACTACTTAAATAAGAAAATTCATTGAAAGTATTGGAGATAAAAAATCAAGGAAATCTAGAATGTAAGATATAAAGACATAAACGGAAAATATGAGAAAAATCAAAGAGTTGTGGAGAGCCAATCCAACTAACACTGAATCAGTAGAAGAGAAAGAGTTTTTTTTAAGTGAGGAAAAAAATCAAGAATAGAAACTAGGAGAGACTTCCCTGGTAGTCCAGTGCTTAAGAATCTGCCTTCCGATGCAGGGGATGTGGGTCTGATCCCTGCTCTGGCATCTAAGATCCCACATGGCATACAGCAACTAAGCCTGTGCACTGCAACTACGACCTGACATGGTCAAAAATAAATGAGAAAATAGGAACTTTTTTTTTTAAAAAGAGGGGAAAATAATAAAAACTAGGAATACTAATAATAAACCTGCAAAATTTCTAAACATAAAAGACATTTTACTAACAAAGGAATAAAGATGAGGTCTCTTCCACAGCATTGGATCTAAAAGACAGAATTTAAATGGTAGATATTTTTCAGTCTAGAGCTCTGTACACATTCAAATTATTAATGAACTATAAGGGCAAAAGTAATTTTCAAATCAGCAAGGATACTTTCCCCCCGTGTGATCTTTTAGAAAGTTATCTCCCATATATTCCAGCAAAATAAAGGCAAAAATCAAGAGTAAACCATGGAATTCTGGAAAAAGTGTATCAATCCTAGACAAAGGCAAAGAAAAAATCACGGAAGAGGGCTGTGCATCAAGCCTAGAGAGAAAACAGTGTAGATGGGATCAAGAAGAAGGGTTCAAGGAGCAAGGTCTGAGTGGGAAAAATGCTGGGGCCGGGGAGGAGTGCTAGACGGGGCATTCAATAGAACAGATGATGCATGTGTACCAAGTCACTTCAGTCGTGTCCAGCTCTTTGCCATCCAATGGACTATAGCCCGCCAGGCTCCTCTGTCCATTGCATTCTCCAGGCAAGAATACTGGAGTGGGTTGCCATGCCCTCCTCCAGGGGATCTTCCCAACCCAGGGGCTGAACCCATATCTCTTACATCTCCTAAACTGGTAAGATAAGGGATTTGAAAATAAATGAAGGTGTAGTAAATGAAATGGTGCCATGATAAAATGTAGACAGGGGTAGTTCCTTAAAGGAAATTCAGAAAAATTATTATCAGGAAAAGGGTCATTTCAGAAAGTATCCATTATACAGGGAGAAGAGAGCTAGCAGAGAAGAGTGGTCAAAGAGATAAGTGATAAGCAAAGACATATAAAATTATTATTATTTTTTAAGTCATCAACAAGGTTAATTCCTGCTCTAAAGTCAAGGAGAGTAGACACTGAGTAAATGTCCATGGAGATTTAGGTGACTGATGAATTGGAAGCATTTTTAGTAAAAAGATGGAATCATATAGCAAATGTAAGTGAGTAAATGAGAAGTGAGAAAATGAAAACTTTGATGATAATCATTTTTGTCCTAAAAAGTCAACACAATATATGAAGAAATATTAGGGTCTGAGAAAGACTTTTGTCTGTGTGTGTTTTTAAGATAAAAGAGTAGAGGCAAGGACTGATGGAGGGAAAGAACCTCCAAGAAAGAGATAAGCAAAGAAGGAAATAATTAGGTGAAGGCAGACAAAGATGCCCTGAAGACCATGGGGGAGGTTATACTTAATTTTGGTAGAAGGACATTTTTCTGTGAGATACAACAGAACTAGAAGATCCTGGAATATACAGGAATACATTTAAGGTATTGAGATATGTGGACTTCCCAGGTGGCCCTAGTGGTAAAGAACCTGCCTGCCAATTCAGGAGACAAATGAGACATGACTTCAATCTCTGAGTTGGGAAGATGCCCTGGAGGAGGGCATGGCAACTCACTCCAGAATTGTTGCCTGGAGAATGCTGTGGACAGAGGAGCCTGAAAGGCTACAGTCCATAGGGTCACAAAGATCCGGACATGACTGAAGCAACTTAGAACACAGGCGCACTGAGATATGTATAGCTATAGAAATTTCAAACTTGAATATACAAAGTGAAAGTTATTCATCTTTTGGCAGCCTTAAAATTATGAATTCTTTGGTGGATGAATAAATTTAATTGCTTTATAATAACATACATTAAATTTTCATAAAATATTACTAAATGCCAGGTTAACACCGTTTCAAGGATATAGTCAAGGTTAGATATTAAAAAGCAACACTATTCAAAGTCACTATAAAAATATGTAATGAGAACTACTATTCGCACAGTTCTTATTGGCTACTTTAACTTGATATCCAATTGGTTGCCCAAATGCCAAGAGACACCCCATGATAAGTGTGAGTATATGTTTCAGGGAAAAATGATTAGGGGTATTTAGCTCCAAAACTAATCATTTTTAATTAGTGTTTTGATAGCAGAAGCTAGGTCTGTTTTTTTCATGCAAGCCAATGATCCAGCCAAAATTTGGGGCTGAAACATATTTATTCCTTAAAGCACTGTGTGGGAAGGGAAGATTTATTCTGTGCCAACTGTTACCATTCTATGATTACTCCCATTGATAAGGCAGGAAATTGGTTAAGCTATATATAATGAGTTTCTCTGTGTCTGAGATAGTAAAAAATCCACCTGTAATGCAGGAGACCTGGGTTTGATCCCTGGATTGGGAAGATCCCCTGGAGGAGGGCATGACAACTCCCTTCAGTATTCTTGCCTAGAGAATCCCCACGAACAGAGGAACCTGGTGGGCTACAGTGCATGGGGTCGCAAAAAGCTGGACACAATTAAGCAACTAAACACAGCACAGCACGATGAGACCCAAGTGGTTCAGTGGTAGAGAATTTAGCTGTCAATGCAGGAGACATGGGTTTGATTCCTGGGTCAGGAAGATGCCCTGGAGAAGGAAATGGCAACCAACTTCAGTATTCTTGCCTGGGAAGTGCCATGGACAGAGGAGCCTGGTGGGCTACAGTTCATAGGGTCACAAAGAGTCAGACATGACTTAGGGACTAAACAGCAATAAACAATAGACACCTCATGTACAGAATGCATGAGTGATCCTAAACTGTTAAGCTTTCTTTCTCAGTTTTCATCCAGGGATGAAGGCACCTTCTCATCACTCTGCCCTTGCTAGGGTGTTGTCCTCATTTAATAGTGCAAGATGACTCCTACTCATATTCCAAGTAGCAGTCCAAAGGAAGAGAAGGAACCCAATGACATCCCTTTGGGAACGGAAAGTATACTTGTCACTCACAGTCACATGACATACTTAGTTGCAAGGGAAGCTGTAAAATGAAGTTTTTATTTCAGGTGACTCGGTCCTAAATTGAGTAATCAGGAGGTAAGAAATATTTGGAGACAAATGTTTCACCCAGAATGCTCTGCCTTCTCAATTAAAGCAAATATACTGGTATCAAACAGATAAGAGTAACCTCTCTTCCCTTATCAGAACTGAGCCACAGAGAACAGAATAGAATGTCAGGAATAACGTTTATCTCTTTCTAGCACTTAAAAAGCGAGCTAGTGAAAAAAAAAAAAATGGGAAAATGACATCCTGACTAGTGATTACTTTAAGGATCAGTTTTTCCTGAAGTTCAAAATATTCTTCTGTTCAGTTCAGTTCAGTTCAGTCGCTCAGTCGTGTCCAACTCTTTGTGACCCCATGAATCGCAGCACCCTGGCATCCCTGTCCATCACCATCTCCCGGAGTTCACCCAAACTCATGTGTATCAAGTTGATGATGCCATCCAGCCATCTCATCATCTGTTGTCCCCTTCTCCTCCTGCCCCCAATCCCTCCCAGCATCAGGGTCTTTTCCAATGAGTCAACTCTTTGCATGAGGTGGCCAAAGTACTGAGTTTCAGCCTCAGCATCATTCCTTCCAATGAACACCCAGGACTGCTCTCCTTTAGGTTGGACTGGTTGGATCTCCTTGCAGTCCAAGGGACTCTCAAGAGTCATCTCCAACACCACAGTTCAAAAGCATCAGTTCTTCAGTGCTCAGCTCTCTTCACAGTCCAACTCTCACATCCATACATGACCACTGGAAAAACAATAGCCTTGACTAGATGGACATTTGTTGGCAAAGTAATATCTCTGCTTTTTAATATGCTATCTAGGTTGGTCATAACTTTTCTTTAAAGGAGTAAGCGTCTTTTAATTTCATGGCTGCAGTCACCATCTGCAGTGATTTGGGAGCACCCCAAAATAAAGTCTGACACTATTTCCACTGTTTCCTAAACAATTTCCCATGAAGTGATGGGACCAGATGCCATGATCTTAGTTTTCTGAATGTTGAGCTTTAAGCCAACTTTTTCACTCTCGTCGTTCACTTTAAAGAGGCTTTTTAGTTCCTCTTCACTTTCTGCCATGTGGTGTCATCTGCATCTCTGAGGTTATTGATACTTCTCCTGGCAATCTTGATTCCAGCTTGTGCTTCCTCCAGCCCAGAGTTTCTCATGATGTACTCTGCATATAAGTTAAATAAGCAGGGTGACAATATCCAGCCTTGACGTACTCCTTTTCCTATTTGGAACCAGTCTGTTGTTCCATGTCCAGTTTTAACTGTTGCTTCCTGACCTGCATATAGATTTCTCAAGAGACAGATCAGGTAGTCTGGTAGTCCCATCTCTTTCAGAATTTTCCACAGTTTATTGTGATGCACACAGTCAAAGGCTTTGGCATAGTCAATAGAGCAGAAATAGATGTTTTTCTGGAACTCTCTTGCTTTTTTGATGATCCAGCAGATGTTGGCAATTTGATCTCTGGTTCCTCTGCCTTTTCTAAAACCAGCTTGAACATCTGGAAGTTCACAGTTCACATATTGCTGAAGCCTGGCTTGGAGAATTTTGAGCATTACTTTACTAGCGTGTGAGATGGGTGCAATTGTGCGGTAGTTTGAGCATTCTTTGGCATTGCCTTTCTTTTGGGTTGTAGTGAAAACTGACCTTTTCAAGTCCTGTGGCCACGGCTGAGTTTTCCAAATTTGCTGGCATATTGAGTGCAGCACTTTCACAGCATCATCTTTGAGGATATGAAATAGCTCAACTGGAATTCCATCACCTCCACTAGCTTTGTTCATAGTGATGCTTTCTAAGACCCACTTGACTTCACATTCCAGGATGTCTGGCTCTAGGTGAGTGATCACACCATCGTGGTTATCTTGGTTATGAAGATCTTTTTTTGTACAGTTCTTCTGTGTATTCTTGCCACCTCTTAATATCTTCTGCTTCTGTTAGGTCCATATCATTTCTGTCCTTTATCGAGCCCATCTTTGCATGAAATCTTCCCTTGGTATCTCTAATTTTCTTGAAGAGATCTCTAGTCTTTCCCATTCTGTTGTTTTCCTCTATTTCTTTGCATTGATCACTGAGGAAAGCTTTCCTTTTTTTTTTTTTTTTTTTAAATCTTTAATTCTTACATGTGTTCCCAAACATGAAACCCCCTCCCACCTCCCTCCCCATAACATCTCTGTGGGTGATCCCCATGCACCAGCCCCAATCATGCTGTATCCTGCGTCAGACATAGACTGGCGATTCAATTCTTACATGATAGTATACATGATAGAATGCCATTCTCCCAAATCATCCCGCCCTCTCCCTCTCTCTCTGAGTCCAAAAGTCCGTTATACACAGCTGTGTCTTTTTTCCTGTCTTGCATACAGGGTCGTCATTGCCATCTTTCTAAATTCCATATATATGTGTTAGTATACTGTATTGGTGTTTTTCTTTCTGGCTTACTTCACTCTGTATAATCGGTTCCAGTTTCATCCATCTCATCAGAACTGATTCAAATGAATTCTTTTTAACGGCTGAGTAATACTCCATCGTGTATATGTACCAAAGCTTCCTTATCCATTCATCTGCTGATGGACATCTAGGTTGTTTCCATGTCCTGGCTATTATAAACAGTGCTGCGATGAACATTGGGGTACATGTGTCTCTTTCAATTCTGGTTGAGGAAAGCTTTCTTATCTCTTCTTGCTAGTCTTTGGAACTCTGCATTCAGATGCTTATATCTTTCTTTTCTCCTTTGCTTTTCGCTTCTCTTCTTTTCACAGCTATTTGTAAGGCCTCCTCAGACAGCCATTTTCCTTTTTTGCATTTCTTTTCCACGGGATGGTCTTGATCTCTGTCTCCTATACAATGTCACAAACCTCTGTCCATAGTTCATCAAGCACTCTATCTATCAGATCTAGTCCCTTAAATCTATTTCTCACTTCCTCTGTATAATCACAGCCTTGTCTAACTCAATGAAACTAAGCCATGCCCTGTGGGGCCACCCAAGATGGTTGGGTCATGGTGGAGAGGTCTGACAGAATGTGGTCCACTGGAGAAGGGAATGGCAAACCACTTCAGCATTCTTGCCTTGAGAACCCCATGAACAGTATGAAAAGGCAAAATGATAGGACACTGAAAGAGGAACTCCCCAGGTCACTAGGAGCCCAATATGCTACTGGAGATCAGTGGAGAAATAACTCCAGAAAGAATGAAGGGAAGGAGCCAAAGCAAAAATAATACCCAGTTGTGGATGTGACTGGTGATAGAAGCAATATCCAATGCTGTAAAGAGCAATATTGCATAGGAACCTGGTATGTTAGGTCCATGAATCAAGGCAAATTAGAAGCGGTCAAACAGGAGATGGCAAGAGTGAATGTGGACGTTCTAGGAATCAATGAAATGGACTGGAATGGGTGAATTTAACTCAGATGACCATTATATCTACTACTGTGGGCAAGAATCCCTCAGAAGAAATGGAGTAGCCATCATGGTCAACAAAAGAGGCCAAAATGCAGTACTTGGATGCAATCTCAAAAACGACAGAATGATCTCTGTTCGTTTCCAAGGCAAACCATTCAATATCACAGTAATCCAAGTCTATGCCCTAACCAGTAATACTGAAGAAGCTGAAGTTGAACAGTTCTATGAAGACCTACAACACCTTGTAGAACTAACACCCAAAAAAAGATGTCCTTTTCATGATAGGGGACTGGAATGCAAAAGTAGGAAGTCAAGAAACACCTGGAGTAACAGGCAAATTTGGCCTTAGAATGCGGAATGAAGCAGGGCAAAGACTAATAGAGTTTTGCCAAGAAAATGCACTGGTCATAGCAAACACCCTCTTCCAACAACACAAGAGAAGACTCTACACATGGACATCACCAGATGGTCAACACCGAAATCAGATTGATTATATTCTTTGCAGCCAAAGATGGAGAAGCTCTACACAGTCAACAAAAACAAGACCAGGAGCTGACTGTGGCTCAGATCATGAACTCCTTATTACCAAGTTCAGACTGAAATTGAAGAAAGTAGGGAAAACCACTAGACCATTCAGGTATGACCTAAATCAAACAATTCTTAAGCTTGTTCAATATGGTCAAAGTGACATTTTCATTCATTCTACCCACAAGTACTTCTACTTCTGAAGTACAAGTTCGTTCTACTTCTGCTTTATTGACTATGCCAAAGCCTTTGACTGTGTGGACCACAAGAAACTCTGGAAAATTCTGAAGGAGATGGGACTACCAGACCACCTGACCTGCCTCTTGAGAAATCTGTATGCCGATCAGGAAGCAACAGTTAGAACTGGACATGGAACAACACACTGGTTCCAAATAGGAAAAAGAGTACGTCAAGGCTGGATATTGTCACCCTGCTTATTTAATTTCTATGCAGAGTACATTATGAGAAACTCTGGGCTGGAGGAAGCACAAGCTGGAATCAAGATTGCCAGGAGAAGTATCAATAACCTCAGAGGTGCAGATGACACCACCCTTATGGCAGAAAGTGAAGAACTAAAAGCCTCTTGATGAAAGTGAGAGGAGAGTGAAAAAGTTGGATTAAAACTCAACATTCAGAAGACTAAGATATTGCATCTGGTCCCATCACTTTATGGCAAATAGATGGGGAAACAGTGGAAATAGTGTCAGACTTTATTTTGGGGTGCTCCCAAATCACTGCAGATGATGACTGCAGCCATGAAATAAAAACATGCTCGCTCCTCGAAGAAAAGCTATGACCAACCTAGACAACATATTAAAAAGCAGAGACGTTACTTTGCCAATGAAGTTCTGTCTGGTCGGAGCTATAGTTTTTCCAGTAGACATGTATGGATGTAACTGTTGGACTATAAAGAAAGCTGAACACCGAAGAACTGATGCTTTTGAACTATGATGTAGGGAGTCTAGAGAGTCCCTTGGGCTGCAAGAAGATCCAGCCAGTCCATCCTAAAGGAAATCAGTCCTGAATATTCATTGGAAGTACTGATGCTAAAGCTGAAACTCCAATACTTTGGCCACCTGATGCGAAGAGCTGACTGATTTGAAAAGACCTTGATGCTGGGAAAGATTGAAGGCAGGAGGAGAAGGGGACAACAGAGGATGAGATGGTTGGATGACATTACCAACTCAATGGATATGAGTTGAGTAGACTCCGGGAGTTGGTGATGGACAGGGAGGCCCAGCGTGCTACAGTCTGTGGGGTAGCAAAGAGTTGGACACATCTGAGCGACTGAACTGAATTGAGCTGAACCCACAAGTAAATAAGCATATATCACAAAACCCATACTTCACTGAGCAGTGTGAAACATCCCAAAGAAAAATGTGATATGATCTCTAGTCTCAAGGAACTTAGAAGAATTTATAGTTTGGGTAGAAGACGAATTTAATAGTTAAGACTATTCAGAAACAATTAAGACCTGAGTTGTATGATACTTACTTTATGAGTACAAAAGGAATTTAAAGTAAAGGTAGGCCATTCCTGGCTGCAGAATGTTTTTGTTCTGCACAAAACCTTGTGGGAATAGTGAAAATTGAACTAGGCATATAAGAATAGCTGTAATTGATTTATAAAACCGTTTCATATGCAAAATCATAAAAGGTTTATTTGTACGGTTAATCCTGGAAAAAAAAAAGACATGTTGAATTTAAAGTCCAAGCAGTTGCTGATAGTAGCATAAAGTCTAAAAATGACTAACTGGGTCATTTATAAACAGGTATAGCTTCTGTTTTTTGCTTTATGATGTATCCACAAGTAATAACAGAATGCCTGACACAGAAATCTCAAGTATCTGTTAAATAAATACAATTTTCCTTTTACCCTCAGTGTTTCTTTCTTTATATAACTAAGGACTTAACATTTTTCTATTGAGGTATAGCTTTTTTAAAAATTGAAATGTACTAAAGTGTGCAGATTTTAATTGTACAGTGCCATATACCACCTCATGTAACTACTTCCCAAATCAAGTTATAGAACATTCCTAACTCTCCAAAATACTCTATGACCCTCCCAGTCAACATTCAGTTCAGCTCATCCCACACCAGCCACCCAAAGTAGCCACTATTCTGATTCCTATCATTATAGATTATCTTCCTAGTTTTGAAATTCATATAAACAAAATAATATGTCACTCAACATTTTTTCAAGTTGTTGCTTCACTGGTCTTAATCTGTGTAGCTTGTTGATACTTGAAAGAGATATTTCCACCCTCTATTTTAAAGTCTTTTCTTATGGGAAAACCCTATAAAAGTATAGGAAAGATGTTTATTAAGTAATAATTTGCTTTAGAGTTGTCATTAGTGTTTACACTTCAAAGACAGGTTGTGTTTACTCTAAGGGCAGGCACAGCCAGTGTAACTGGTACTTCCGCGATGATAGTTAAGTTAACTTGCTGTGACTTTTTTACTCAGACAAATCTGGAAATCCCATATGAGAAGTTTAGGTCAATTACAAAGTTAGAGGTACAAGGCACAGGGAGGAAGGATGGAGGGGAGGGATAGTGAGGGAGTTGGGGATGGACATGTACACACTGCTATATTTAAAATGGATAATAACTAGCAAGTTCCAGCTATATTGCACATGAAACTCTGCTCAATATTATGTGGGAGCCTGGATGGGAGGGGAATTTGGGGGAGAATGAATACATGTATATGTATGGCTGAGTCCCCTTGCTGTGTACCTGAAACTATCACAACATTGTTAATTGGCTCTACCCCAATATAAAAAAAAAAGTTAAAAAAAATTTAGAGGCACAGTCCTTATAAAAAACCACCCTCACTTCTGACACCAACTGCAAGTTTGCAAGGGTTTGAGTGGGATCCCAAACTACCTCAGGTTCAATAATTTGCTAGGAAGACTCGTAAAACTCACTCACACTCATGATTATGATTTATTAAAGGGAAAGGAATGATGCTGAAGCTGAAACTCCAGTACTTTGGCCACCTCATGCGAAGAGTTGACTCATTGGAAAAGACTCTGATGCTGGGAGAGATTGGGGGCAGGAGGAAAAGGGAACGACAGAGGATGAGATGGCTGGATGGCATCATCGACTCGATGGACATGAGTATGAGTGAACTCTGGGAGTTGGTGATGGACAGGGTGGCCTGGCGTGCTGCGATTCATGGGGTCGCAAAGAGTCGGACACGACTGAATGACTGAACTGAACTGAACTGAACTAAAAGGGAAAGGATACAGATTAAGGTTAGTCAAAAGAAGACATGGTAGAGCAGAGTCCAGGAGGGGGGTCACATGCAGAGTTTTAGTTGTCTTCTAGCCATGGAGTCAGGACACGGTTCTCTCCCAACACTGATGTGTGACAACATGTACAGAGTTCTGCCAGGCTGCCAGCCAGGAAGGCTCACCTGAGGTTAGTGTCCAGAGCTGTTTTTTGTTGTTGTTGGCAGGGGACAGGGTGTGGGGGGACTGGGGGGTTCTCTTACCTTTTGGCTGTGCTACACGGTATGTGGGATCTTAGTTACTTAGCTCCTTGACTAGAGGTGGAACCTGCACCCCCTGCATCGGAAGCACAAGCAAGGCGTCTTAACCACTAGACCACCAGGGAAGTCCCCGGGGAGTTTTATTATGTAGACATGATTGAGTGTCCCCTTATTTAACCCCAGTTTCCAGGTCCATAGATACTTTGTGACCCCAAACCCCTACCCTAAGTCACACGATTGGACCTGTGACAGGGCCAGCCCCCAACCTAAGATTGTATGGGTGTGGCCAGACCCCACCCTAAATCATATTGCTAGACAACCCACTAGGACCCACAACCCTCTGGCAAACAGCAGATACTGTATGGCTGAGGGCAGAGGCCAAGCCTTCTCTTTGGGCAAGCCCTAATTCTTTACCACATACCCCCAAATCTTCACCTCACTGACAGGAGAATTTGTTTTTTCCAAAAATTAAATTGTTTCTTTGAAAATTTTTTTCTCAATGATTAATTTCACAAGTTTGTGTTTCTAAGGATTCTGAATTATTATGAAGCATCTCAACATGTTTGACAAGAAGTTAAGATTGAAGAGGAAATACTAACATTTTCTTTCTCCCCTAATTGTCCAATATATATAAATACAAGGATTCTACCAAGATTACTGACTTGTACTTCCAAAAGTTAGTTATTTTGAGAGTTTTCCAGGAGCTCTTAATACCAGTACTGGCAATACTAAAAAACAAGGTGAATTAGCAACAATTCAGTGATTTTGAGGCTTGGGGATTGAGTAAGATTCCCCCAGAATGAGTGTTAACTCCCAAAAACCTCCATAAGGAAGGGTGAAATTGGTGAAATTGTCTAAAATCATTCCTATATTTTGACTATTTTTTTTCTTTAAATGAATGTGTTGAGAAATCATCTTTGAGGAATTAACACCATCATGGCTTAAAATGAATTAAAAATATGAAGGGTTATGAGGCCAATTATTATTTATGTCAAATTTCTGTTTAAAATCATTTTTATTATTATTTTGATAGGATTAGCTCTCTTCCAAGTTTAAAATGAGTTGTGATTTTGTTGTTGCTATTGTTGTTAAAATATAGTAAGATACGAGACTTAAACTGAAACAGGTTGGAAACTGAAACACCATCTTAGCCACCTTAGCAGGATCAGAATGATTAAAGTCAATCAAATCACAGTCAAGGAGGCAGATATTATAGAGTCACTGGTCAGGAAGGCCAGGGTTCAAGTCAGGCATAAGATTCTGATTTCAAAGGCTCAAAAGTCTCAGACTAAAAGCTATGTTTAGCTAACTCTGTAGGTGGATTTGAAGGCTCATCCAGCCTTTCATTTAACTGATATACTGTATATTGAATACCTACTATGGGTCAGCAGGCACAGTAGCAGAGAAGACAAACACTATTGGCTTTTAGGGATGGCAGCTAACGTTCATTGCCCATCTATCTGCTGTTTGCTAGCCATTGTGCTAAGCACTTCTTCTGGAACTCTATTATTCACACTTTTATTATCTAGATTTCATAGGTAAGGAAATTGAATCTCCAAGACATTGACAACCTCACTGAAAGAGTGTGTCTAAATGCCTCTTGGCCCATCTTCCAAAGCTGAACTTTCTTCCTAGCAAAAGGCCATTGCTGGCTGTAATGAACATAAATCCTTGTTATGTGAAAAAGTGGGCTTCCCTGGTGGCTCAGCAGTAAAGAAACTGCCTGCAATGCAGGAGACATGAGTCTGATCGCTGGGTTGAGAAGATCTCCTGGAGGAAGAATTGGCAACCCACTCCAGTATTCTTGCCTGGAGAATTCCATGGACACAGGAGCCCGATGGGCTGAAGTCCATGTGGTCACAAGAGATAAGACATGACAGAGATTATGCAACAGCAATCTGAAAAATTATCCTCCATCACTTTCAGTTTCTGTGTTGGATACAAGAGCCCCATCTTTTGCCAAGATGTGGAATTTCAAATAGGAGGACTTGACCTGGGGACTGGTAACAAAGGTGTCAAGGGTTCCCTCATTCCCTTCTTTATTGTACGGTTTATCATCTAGAATTCTGGTATTTTCTAGACTGGAAGAAAGGACTTGTTTTGGTTGCAACTCTGTCATTTGATGTTTATGTTGCTATTATGCAGAAGAAAGAGAAATAAAGACAGATAATTCATTTCAGTATGTTAGTACTTAAAATATGTATCCAAGGTTGCTTAAAAATAAGTTCTTCCTTATGATGTGGATTTCATCAATGCATCATTTTAAAATTTAAAATCTAGGTACAATCAATGTACAATGATAAAAATTGTCCTTGCTTGAACATAAAGCCTCAGATTATACAACTCTGAAGAGACTTAGTTATCTAACAACTACTAAAGTGAATTTTACAAAATATGTTTTAACATATATACTCTGTGGGAGAATTTCTCCTTTCAAGCCTTTGCAAAGACACAAGAAATTGTGAATATATACATATGCAACCCCATGAACAGTATTAAAAGGCAAAGAAGTATGACACTGACAGATGAACTTTCCAGGTCGGTAGGTGCCCAATATTCTACTGGAGAAGAATGGAGAAATAACTCCAGAAAAAAATGAAGAGACAGAGCCAAAGCAAAAACAACACCAGTTGTGGATGTGACTGGTGACAGAAGTAAAGTCTGATGCTGTAAAGAGCAATATTGCATAGGAACCTGGAATATTAGGTCCATGAATCAAGGCATATTGGAAGTGGTCAAACAGGAGATGGCAAGAATGAATATCGACATTTTAGGAATCAGTGAACTAAAATGGACTGGAATGGGTGAGTTTATCTCAGATGGCCGTTATATCTACTACTGTGGGCAAGAATCCCTTACAAGAAATGGAGTAGCCATGATAGTCAACAAAAGAGTCCAGAATAAAGTACTAGGATGCAATCTCCAAAAACGACAGAATGATCTCTGTTTGTTTCCAAGGCAAACTATTCAATATCACAGTAATCCAAGTCTATGACCGAACCAGTAATGCTGAAGAAACTGAAGTTGAATGGTTCTAAGAAGACCTACAAGACCTTTTAGAACTAACACACAAAAAAGATGTCCTCTTCATTATAGGGGACTGGAATGCACAAGTAGGAAGTCAAGAGCTACCTGGAGAAACAGGCAAATTTGGCCTAGGAGCATAAAATGAAGCAGGGCAAAGGCTAACAGTGTTTTGCCAAGAGAATGCACTGGTCATAGCAAATACCCTCTTCCAACAACACAAGAGAAGACACTACACATGGACGTCATGAGATGATCAATTCCAAAATCAGAATGATTATATTCTTTGCAGCCAAAGACGGAGAAGCTCTATACAGTCAGCAAAAACAAAACTGGGACCTGACTGTGGTTCAGATCATGAACTCCTTATTGCCAAATTCAGACTTAAATTGAAGCAAGTTGGGAAAACCACTAGACCATTCAGGTATAACCTAAATCAAATCCCTTATGATTATACAGTGGAAGTGACTAATAGATTCAAGGGATTAGATCTGATAGACAGAGTGCTTGAAGAACTATAGACGGAGGCTCATGATATTGTACAGGATACAGTGATGAAGACCATCCCCAAGAAAAAGAAGTGCAAAGAAGTAAAATGGTTGTCTGATGAGGCCTTACAAATAGCTGAGAAAAGAGAAGCTAAGGCAAAGGAGAAAAGGAAAAATATACCCATTTGAATGCAGAGTTCCAAAGAACAGCAAGGAAAGATAAGAAAGCCTTCCTCAGTGATCAGTGCAAAGAAATAGAGGAAAACAATGGGAAAGACTAGAGATCTCTTCAAGAAAATTAGAGATACCAAGGGAACATTCCATGCAAAGATGGGCTCTATACAAGACAGAAATAGTATGGACCTAACAGAAGCAGAAGATATTAAGAAGAGATAGCAACAATACACAGAAGAACTATGCAAAAAAGATCTTCACGACCCAGATAACCACAATGCTGTGATCACTCACGTAGAGCCAGACATCCTGGAATGCAAAGTCAAGTGGGCCTTAGGAAACATCACTATGAACAAAGCTAATGGAGGTGATGGAATTCCAGTTGAGCTATTTCAAATCCTAAAAGATGATGCTGTGAAAGCGCTGCACTCAATATACCAGCAAATTTGGAAAACTCAGCAGTGGCCACAGGACTGGAAAAGGTCAGTTTTCATTCCAATCCCAAAGAAAGGCAATGCCAAAGAATGTTCAAACTATCACACAATTGCACTCATCTCACACGCTAGCAAAGTAATGCTCAAAATTCTCCAAGCCAGGCTTCAGCAGTATGTGAACTGTGAAATTCCAGATTTCATGCTGGATTTAGAAAAGGCAGAGGAACCAGAGATCAAATTGCTAATATCTGTTGGATCATCGAAAAAGGAAGAGAGTTTCAGAAAAATATCTACTTTTGCTTTACTAACTATGCCAAAACCTTTAACTGTGTGGATTACAACAAACTGTGGAAAATTTTTTGAGAGATGGGAATACCAGACCACCTAACCTGTCTCCTGAGAAATCTGTATGCAGACCAAGAAGCAACAGTTAGAACTGGACATGGAACAACAGACTGGTTCCAAATAGGGAAAGGAGTACATCAAGGCTGTATATTGTCATCCTGATTATTTAACTTATATGTAGAGTACACCATGCAAAATGCTGGACTGGATGAAGCACAAGCTGCAATCAAGATTGCCAGGAGAAATATCAATAACCTCAGATATGCTGATGACACCATCTTTATGGCAGAAAGTGAAGAAGAACTAAAGAGCTTCTTGATGAAAGAGAAAGAGGAGAGTGAAAAAGTTGACTTAAAACTCAACGTTCAGAAAACTAAGATCATGGTATCCAGTCCCAACACTTCATGGCAAATAGATGAGGAACAACGGAAACAGTGAGAAACTATTTTTTGGGCTCCAAAATCACTGCAGATGGTGAGTGCAGCCATGAAAGTAAAAGACGCTTGCTCCTTGGAAGAAAAGCTATGATCAACCTAGACAGCATATTGAAAAGCAGAGACATTACTTTGCCAGCAATGGTCCATCTAGTCAAAGCTATGGTTTTTCCAGTAGTCATGTATGGATGTGAGTTGGACTATAAAGAAAGCTGAGTGCTGAAGAATTGATGCTTTTGGACTGTGGTGTTGGAGAAGGCTCTTGAGAGTCCGTTGGACTTCAAGGAGATCCAACCAGTCAATCCTAAAGGAAACCAGTGCTGAATATTCATTGGAAGAAATGATGCTGAAGCTGAAGCTTCAATACTTTGGCCACCTGATGCAAAGAACTGACTCATTTGAAACGACCCTGATGATGGGAAAGATTGAAGGCCAGAGGAGAAGGGATGCACAGAGGATAAGATGGTTGGATGGCCTCACCAATGCGATGGACACGAGTTTAAGTAAGCTCCAGGAGTTGGTAATGGACAGGGAGGCCTGGCATGCTGTAGTCCATGGGTTAGCAAGGAGTAGGACACAACTTAGTAAGTGAAAAACAACAACAACAAATAAAAATTTCACTTATGTGTTTTGCAGATAAAATATATATAAACTTCAATATTCAGGCAATTCAATCCATTCTCAGAAGCACTTTGCAAGAAGACAGACTTCTTTGCCCACGTCCCCCAAAGATGCTTTTGTTTATATTCCTGAAGGTGAAATTTCAAAATCTCTGCAAAGAGTGAAGAGATAATTAGCAGGGAACTTCTCCAGAATGTGGTGCTTCATCACAGAGGTGCAGCACAAATGATGCTTTAGAGGAGTGTGCATGGAGCATGGTGAGAGGATCCTGCAGCCCAGCGGGATGGCCCCACCTGCCACACATGGCCAGCATGGCCTTCCGGGCCCTTCCTTCTGTTCACAGTCTGAAGTGGGCATCACTCCTGGGGGGTCGGGCTCTGGAAGGGCATCTGTCACTTTACTGGATTCTTGGCCTGTGGGGTTACAAGGAATATTTACTAAAATGTTTTTTAATGACTAAAATATTAATGTAATCTGCATACTGGAGCAAACATAGCTTTTAACATAACCAGAATGAAACCTTTTTTCTCTCACAGTTCCTTTAACTATTGTTGGAATGTCTTACTTGTTTCCAGATGAAAACTCATGAGATCATAGTTTCATTGTTGTTGTTTACTTTTAAATAATGTAGCTTTCCATTGTCATTTTAGATCACAATTGCTACTGTGATTCAGTGATTAGACTATTTAATACTATTCACTAGAGTATAATAATAAAATGAAAAACTGGATTCAGTGTTAACTCTTCTGTCCACCAGCTTAATTAAGCCTGAAAGTGTGAAAGTGTTAGTCGCTCAGTTGTTTCTGACTCTTTGCATCCCCTGGACTGTAGCCCACCAGGCTCCTCTGTGCATGGAATTCTGCAGGCAAGAATATTGGAGTGGGTAGCCATTTCCTTCAGATGTAGTGTTAATTCTTCTCCCTTCCACCAGCTTAATGAAGCTGACTTAAAGCCAAAGGCCTGAACCCAAGTTGTGGGATGAGCCTTTTCTCTCCTTTCTGCATATCATAGCATACTCCCACCCCATTATCACTGTCATTTCCAAGGCTACACACATTCCTTTTTGTGTTTGAAAGGAAGTTTCAAACCTTTTGGGGTTTGGAAGGAAGTCAGGAGATGGAGGAAATTTCTTACTTAGCTGCAAAGCCTGTGTTTTCCCTCTCTAAGTCTAAAGGCAGGGACCCTTGCAGATCCTGACTACAGGTTAAATGATTAAAGCAAACTCTTTATCTTGGGGACTCTTCGAAGTTTCTCAACCAGACCCTCCCAACTCTTTCAGTCCCCTGACACATGCGTCTTTCCTTTCTCAGGCCCTGGAAAGTCTGCTGTGCACCTACACTTTCTTTTCAAGGGAAACCTCTTCTTCTTCCAGATGGCTTTATTAGAAAGACCCCCAAGGTGACTCACTCCAGCTCTCTTCTTCCTGGCTTACACCCCTTGCTCTGATATGTTCTGGAATGAAGACCAGTCTTAAAGCGATGGCACTCTTTTGGCTCCACATCACGTTGGCAGTCATGCTCTTAGACTCTGGAGTCCATTTAAGCTTTTTGGGGCATCAGCATCAGCACACTAGATCTTTGCATATTCTAGGTGCAGAAGGCCCGTTTCAAAGCTCTGCTATGATCCCCTGGAAGTACCCCACTTGAATTGAGATTGGAAGGTCGTACTCACCTACATCTATTCTCTGCAGGGGGTCGGTACCGACAACACAGTTGCAGTTCTCTGAGGAAGTTTATTTCTATGACACTTGTTTATATCCTAAATCTAACTGAAGGCCCAGAGAATCATGTAACAGTTTTTTGAACACATTTCCTTTGCAAACCTGCCTATGGAGAAGAGAATGTATCTCATACTGTCTTGGGTATCCTATCATCTGTTGGTGCTTCAACAGAAACTATGCCAAGAAGAAATTCCTTTTGGGATCCTATTAGAAACTGAAGCATAGGGACTTCCCTGGTGTTCCAGTGGCTAAGACTCTTCACTCCCCATCCAGGGGGCCTGGCTTCCATTCCTTGTTACGGAACTAGATTCCACACGTCACAACAATCCAGAGCTAAATATATGAAAGAAAGAGAAAATAGTCATTTCACATTCCTGTCTGGAACAACTTCAGGTAAAAGCTTGCAGTTGTGTGGACCACTTATGTCTGAAACCAAGATGTTTCCTCCTTAACAAGTTGAAAATAGTTTCAATAAAAATGTTTTTTAAAAAAGAAAAGAAATTTAATCATAAAGAATCAAGACATGTTATAGAACCTAGGTATGAGCATCATTAGCACACATCAGACCAGGATCTGAATATTTCTTAACGTTGTGTCATTTTCCCCCCATCTCTGTTGCCACCACCTTTGTTCAAAACTTCACTAATCTCTTACCTGTACCGTGGCAGTCACTTGTCTCTGCCTTGGGTTTTACCCCTGTCAAATCTGTTCTTCATAATACTATCACATAGTTTGACCTAAAATGCAAATATTACCTTGTCCCTGACGTATGTTAAATCTTTCAAAATCTTCCAATTACCTTATCCTAAAAGCATGCTTCTCAAATATTAGAATGCATACAAATGACCCATGGATCTTGTTAAAATGCAGATTCTAATTGAACAGGTTTGGAATGTGGCCCCCACTTATACATTTTTAAAAGGTTCTGAGTAACGCTGCCTCTGACACTCTAAAAACTACACTTTGAATACCAAGGGCTTAGAGTTTTGGCTCCTTAGTTGTACCATTCAAAGACCTAACTGACCACGCCCAATTTCAATTCTTATCTTTCCATATGGCCCACCATTTATATTTTTCAGAAAAAATTTTATTGTTTCCTGTCTGATGGCTTTCTTCTAAATTGATGTTTTACATATAGTTAAACTGGAACCTCAGATATGCACTTGACACCACCCTTATGGCAGAAAGTGAAGAAGAACTAAGGAGCCTGTTGATGAAAGTGAAAGAGGAGAGTGAAAAAGTTGGCTTAAAGCTCAACATTCAGAAAACGAAGATCATGGCATCTGGTGTCATCACTTCATGGGAAATAGATGGGGAAACAGTGGAAACAGTGGCTGACTTTATTGTTTTGGGCTCCAAAATCACTGCGGATGGTGACTGCAGCCATGAAATTAAAAGACACTTACTCCTTGGAAGAAAAGTTATGACCAACCTAGATAGCATATTCAAAAGCAGAGACATTACTTTGCCGACTAAGGTCCGTCTAGTCAAGGCTATGGTTTTTCCTGTGGTCATGTATGGATGCGAGAGTCGGACTATAAAGAAAGCTGAGAGCAGAGGAATTGATGCTTTTGAACTGTGGTGTTGGAGAAGACTCTTGAGAGTCCCTTGGACTGCAAGGAGATCCAACCAGTCCATTCTAAAGGAGATCAGTCCTGGGTGTTCATTGGAAGGACTGATGTTGAAGCTGATACTCCAATACTTTGGCCACCTCATGCAAAGAGCTGACTCATTTGAAGACGGTGATGCTGCAAAAGATTGAGGGCCGGAGGAGAAGGGGATGACAGAGGATGAGATGATTGGATGGCATCACTGACTCAATGGACATGGGTTTGGGTAAACTCCGGGAGATGGTGATGGACAGGCCTGGCATGCTGCAGTTCATGGGGTCACAAAGAGTCGAACATGACTGAGTGACTGAACTGAACTGAAACTGGACTCTTTTTTCCTCCTTTTAGATTGGTTCAGCTTCCAAAAGCAATTTCTACATTCGCAAATTGGGCAAAATGTTTTGTATTAGTTTTCCTGTGGCTGATAAATTACCACGAACTGGATCACTTAAAATAACAGATAGGGACTTCCCTGGTGGCCCAGTGGCTAAGATTCTGCACTCCTCATGCAAAGAGTTCCAAATCCCTGGTTGGGGAACTAGATCCCACATGCTGCAACTAAGAGTTCAGATGCCACAGCTAAAGATTCCACATGGCTCAATGAAGATCAAAGATCCCACGTGCCACAACAAAGACCTGGTACATTATATAATAATAATATTATTATGTTATAGTAAATAAAATAAAATAAAATTAAAAAATATATATATACATATATTTTGTCTCGCAGGTCTAGGGGCCAGAAATCTAAAATCAAGGTGTCAACAGGACCGTGTTCCCTCTACTGGCTTTGAGGAAAAATCTCTTCTTCGTCTATTCCATCTGCTGGTGGCTCCAAGAGTTCCTTGACTTGCGGCCTGATGGCTCCAATCTCATTGCCTTCCCCTCCTAGTTCTCAAAACTCTTTCTGCCTCACACCTATAAGAATGCATGTGATTTTATTTAGGGCTCATGCAGCTATTTCAGAATAAACTCATCCTCTCAAAATCCTTACTTTAATCACATCTTTTCCCGTATAAAGCAATTTCCCCAGGTTCTGAGGCTTAGGAGTGGACATGCCTTTTTGGGAAATCTCTGTTCAACCTACTGCATACCTCTTTTTAGAGCACTTGACATCCCATGAGTAATAGCTAGCATTTATTGGAGGCTTGTCATGTGTTAGCCTAGTAGCCTTTTACTTATGCAACAAAAATATGACTGTACCCTTTGAGCAGCCTCTTCTCTTGCACCCAGCCCACTCTGAGAACAGACTCAACACTTCTTCTGGCATTCCCTGCAAAAGCAAGTCCAACTTCAAAAACATTGGCTAGTAATGTAAATGTTATGAAGTGTTCTTAATGTACCTTGCACACAACAGAAAAAACTTTAAGCAATCCTCTTAATTCGATACTGCTGTTCATCTCTTTCATAATCTCACACTTCATCTACAGACTCTACGTCTTGTCTCCAATTTTCCTTTTGCCTACACCAAGTCCCTTTATTGTAATGGACCATTTTGTTACAGCACTTTTCAGTAAAACAAAATTATTAAAGCTCTAAGGTTTAGTTCATGTCTTTAGACTTAATTTCCTTTATTTGTTATAATCATCAACAACCCTAGGAAGTAAGATTTTATAGAGATAGCAACTTATCCAATGTCATACAGTAGTAGTAAGTAGTAGTAGTAGATTCAAATCCAGATCTTTTGGTGCCGAAGTCTATGATTTTAACCAGTATTAAAATAATGACTAATTGTGACATCATATTAAAATATAGATTCTATGCTTGTCTTCTAGACAAATGTTCCCAAAGAAATCTCTCACTTGGGATCCTGTGGAAGAACTAATGAATCGGAACCTTTGGGAACTGGGCCAGGTCTCACATCTTTAACAACCTCTTGGGAAGTTCCTTATTTCAAGAATAAAACCTGTGGTTGATTCCTCCTTGTGGTTAGTTATCTCGTCATCAGTAACGAGTACGTGCATAATGCAAGTATAAACGTAAATGTGTTGAGTTAAACCAAACTGACTTAGGATCTAACAGTCTTCAGTATCTGTGATGGAAATGAACTTTCAAGTGAAGATTAAGTGCATTAGTCTGTACTATTTTGAAGGAATCAGAACAGAAAACTTCAGATTATGAGGTACTTAGAAGTCTAGCAATGTGTTGTGCTTTTGTGGGATTAAATCTGAGCAAAACTTCAGTTAACCTCAGAGTTTTGACCTCTAGCCTATTGATACTTACATTTTTGAATGGCCTTCATTCCAAAAGAGAATTTATCCAAAGAGCACTCACTTTCTTTTTCCATACTTTCTTCGTTAACAAATTAACCTCCACTAGGTAAGTTTGTAGAAAAACTCTGCTCACAGGCTCTGGGTAAGGAAACAATTGCTGTTGTTTAGTCACTGAGTTGTGGCTGACTCTTTTTGCAACTGCATGGACTGTAACCTGCTAGGCTAATACTTTTTACTAATTACCACCTTCATAGGAGAAAAATCAGTACTAAATTGACAGTGTGAGGTCTCCTAAATTGTGGACTGTAGTCCTAATTCAAGAAATAACACATTTCACAAGAACCTGATGAAACAGGGCTGAGTGAAACAACACAGGTTCTACCTCTTCCTTCCTCCACCAACCTGAAAACCAGATCTAATTGTATTTCTTCCTTCAGGGTTCAGAAAGAATATGGGAAGACCATCAGACCTTCCCATAAAGTCATATGCCATTTTTAGTTCTTTATTTTGATTCATTATTTTGCTACAAAAGATAAATCTCTAAGTAAGTTTTACTAATAAGGTACACGGGTGTCATATTTTCTGAACCCTTGACTATCTAAGATGTTTTCTAGTTGCTTTCAAATGAAAGACAACATTTCCAGGTTTTAAAGTCTTTGGTATGAAAAAACAAAAAGGTTTGTTTACTCAAAACTTGAAATGTTTTCACTAATTACTAATATTTATTGTTTAGTAGAGGAAACTGGAACAATCCAATTGTTCCTCTCATGCAAGGCATCTTCCTTATATGATGTTTATTTAGGAATTTTCCTTTAATACATTATTTCTGTAATAAATCTATATGAAAAGTTATTTTGGCTTTTTCCTAGGAAAGCTCTGAGCATTTCTCATCTGTGTATGCACATCTTTACTTAAGGGAATCTTTCTTTAGCTATGTCTTAATTATTTTGCAAATTATTTTAATTTATTAACTAAAAACATGTAAAGTTCTTATATTGCATTTTTAAATTCTGTCTTTCATATTTATCAACTTCTGGCAGTTTTTTTTAAAAAAACTATCTATATATTTATAAATATGCATATACATATGTATCTGGAGAAGGGAATGGCTACCTATTCCAGTATTCTTGCCTGGAGAATCCCGTGGACAGAAGAGCCTGCCAGGCTATGGTCCATGGGGTCGCAGAGTCAGACTTGACTGAGCCACTGACACTTCATGTACATATGTTTCAGGGGAGTTTGTAATTTCCTTGGTTCTGTCTTGTCGCAACAAAAATTTGAAGTGATGGACGGACCAGTGTTACAGACCCGTGTAATTTCCTCAGAAGGACCAGCGTTACAGGTCTGTGTTACAGCTCAGTTTTATTTAGAAAGTATAGGAAAATACATCCTTGAGGCATGAGGGAGGGCTGATCCAAAAGACGAGAAGAGAAGCCCCGAGTCCAGTTCTGGCTCCTCTTTTTATATGTTTTTTCTCCTCCACCTGAGCCTGCCCTATGTAAATCAGGCTAGCCAGGAGGGCTGTCTGTTTTACCTGAGGTTCTCACTCAGGTCCTCCTTTGTTCTATTTTCGTGGGCTTTTGCCTTCCTTGTCTTTTAGCTACCACCATTTTAGACTCCTTTTTCCTATTCTAACTACCTAACACTCCCCCCTCAAGAGATGGGAGGACCAATTCTTTGGGAATAGGGACATCGAGGTCTTTCTGGCTATTTCCTGCTGAACTGGGATGGCAAGGGGCATTGGGTTTCCCCCTCTTGCTAGTCTCAAACCTCAGAGTCCTTATAGCGGTGTCCATCTAACAGTGAGTGATATTTTCCATGGTCGGCTGTAGATTAATTCATCCTTGTTGAACTGGCAGTGCATGTTATAGCTTTTTGACCTGGGCAGAGACAAAACGGGTTAAAGGATTAATAATACATGGAACAATCATAAGCAGCATCAATATGGTGATAACAGGGATTAGTAGGGGCATGAGCAAACTCCAAATTCCCCCTCACCAGGAGAAGGATCCCCCAAAGAGAGACTGTATCCACCCCAAGAACTCTCCAGATCATTCTTTGAGATCCTGTAGGGTCTGAATGTTTTTCCCGAGGACTGTGAGACTTTCTTTAACTTAGCTGGAGGTATTCCCACAGAAACAACATGACTCATTCAAGATGGCTCAAGTCACTCCTTGTTCAGGGATCAGGAGATCTAACTCCTGTCTATTTTGAAGTACAACCTCTGTGAAGCTATCCTGAAAAATCTTATCCCCAGAAACTTAATTTTGGGGGTGTTCATTAGAATGGCACTCATTTGTAGTTTTGAATAGGTATCTGAGATCTCCCAGGGGCTCACAGGTGTATTGAGTATTCTCTTCTGTTTTCTTCCATGACTTGACTCGTGAGTAGTGAATCCAGGAGTTGTGTCCTGGTACCTTGACTGCTGTGGGGGTGGAAAGCATTACAGGATAGGGGCCCTTCCATGTGGGCTGGAGTTGAGCCTTTGGTGACCCATCTTTCCAGGCTTTAATTAGGACTTGAGTTCCTGGAGCATATAGTGGTGACTCCTTAGAATCTTTTGGGTCCTGGTTGACACCCCATAAGCGTATATCCTGTTGAAATTGCCTAATGGCCATGGTATAAGACCAGAGGGACTGAGCCTCTGGATCAAAGAAGAGGTCACTGACATAAACAAAAGGTCTCCCATATAGCATCTCATAAGGACTGAGACCAACCTGTTTCTTAGGGCCAGTATGGGTGCAGAGGAGAGCTATTGGTAAAGCCTCCTTCCATCCCAGGGAGGTCTCCTGGGTTATCTTTTTTTATCGTTGATTTTAAGAATTGGTTGGCTTTTCTACTTTTCCTGAAGACTGAGGCCTCCAGGCACAATGGAGATAATAAGTAATGCCCAATGCTTTAGAGACCCCTTGGGTGACCTTAGAAGTAAATGATGTCCCATTGTCACTTTGTAACGACCTGGGCAGACCAAATCTCAGAATGATTTCATGGAGAAGTTTTTTTTTTTTTTTTTTTTTTTAACCACCTCCTCAGCCTTCTCAGTCCAGGTGGAAAAGCCTTCAATCCATCCTATGAATGTATCTATCATGACTAATAGATATTTATACTCTTGAGAAACTGGTATCTGGGTGAAGTCCATCTGCCAGTACTCTCTGGGTAGGTCCTATGTCGTTGGGCGGGCTAGGACAGCTGGGGTCTTTGAGCTCCTTGGGAGTTGTTTAACTGGCAAGTGGGACAAGAGGAGACCACTTGCCTTATAGTCGTCTGGAGGCCTATTCCTCTGAAGGACCTTTCTAGTAATCACCACTCCCCTAAATGAGTGGTGACATGTAAGGAGTTTACCAACTTCCATTGGAGTTTCCCAGGCAGAAAAAGGAGTCCTCTTTGAACCACCCCATATGATCTTCTTGGAAGCATTCACTCTTAGCTTCAAGTGTCTCGCCATCAGTATATGAAGGAGTTTCTGGTGAATTAGTCAGTGAAACTAAGGTGGCAACCCCTATTAGGTCATTGTTCTGTAATGCTGCTCTCTTAGCCGCCTGATCAGCTGCTGGGTTTCCTTGTGCCACTTCTGTGCTCCCTTTGTGGTGTCCTTTACAGTGGGCAGATGAACTCCCTCTAAGAGCCTACCCGTATTTGACTGGGGACCCTTGGGTGGTCAAGTGGCTTCTTTCTTTCCAAGTAGCAGCATGTGGATGTAGCACGGGAAAGGCATACTTGGAGTCAGGGTAAATGGTTACTTTTCCCCCTTTTCCCAGCTTTAAAGCTGGAGTCAGGGCTATGAGCTCAACTAGTGGGGCTGAAGTACCTGGTGGCAAAGGTTTAGGCTCTATGGTCTCAAAATTGGAAACTACTGCATATCTGGCTCTTCTTTTTCCATCCAAGACAAAGTTGCTTCCATCAGTGTGCCAGATTTCCTCAGGATTGATCAGAGCATCTTCTGACAATCCCTCTCATGGTTTTGTCCAATGGTCCAAAGTTTCTAGGCAACAGTGAAAGGGGAGAAAGTCCTCGGGAACAGGCAGGAGAATGGCAGGGTTAAGAACCTCACAAGGGAATATAATCAGGCCTGGATTTTTCATCAGCACTACTTGATATCTGAGGATTCTTTGATCAGACATCCGTAAGTGGCCTTTCCCATTCAGGAGTTGTTTCAGTTGGTGGCTGGTAAAAATAGTTAGCTTGCCCCCCAAAGAGAGTTTTAATGTATCTTCTATCAGTACATCAATATGCAAGATTTCGAAGGTGGGGAGAGATCTTTTTCTAATAAGGGAGTAGGACACTCAGGGACCAACAGAAACTGGTGGGAAAATATTTGTCCATCCCACCAACAAAGAAGTGCTCGGGTGAGTATTTTTGTAATTGTTTTTCCTGTAGCACCCAAAATGGTACAGATCTAGGGGGAGAAGGTTCTGGAGCAGGAGGTCAAGACAGAGTAGGTAGTCCCTGTGTCAACCAAGAAATTCTTGGAACTACCTGCCACATCCAGTTGCACCCTTGGCTCCAGCCCTGTGATGGTTATCTGTGACAGGTGGGTTGGCTGGAGTGGGCTGCTTCAGTCCTGCTGAACAATTGTGAGGGAAGACTTGGCACTTGACCTTGAGGCTCGTGGGCCTGAGGAGAGAGTGCTGCCCAATGTCCCAATTGATGGCATTTGTAGCAAGGAGACTTGTCACAGTTTGGACACGCTTTGGCCGAATGTCCTGCCTATCCACAGATTAGGCATTCGCCTCCTACATTGTCCTTTAAAGACTCAGGGTTTGACATAGAGCTTCCCTGGAGGGCAGCCAGCATCTGGGCATGGCTTGTCCCTTTCCTGGGCCTTGGTCTCTCTCTCTTGTTCTCTGTTACAAAAGGTATTGGTGGTTGACTGGACCATCTCATCTAAAGAGGAAGCAGGGTCCTGCTGCTGTAGCTGTTGTAACTTTATTCTGATGTCTGATGCATGTTGGGACAGCAATTTGTCCTTTAAAATCACCCATCCCTCATAAGAGTCTAAATCAAGATCGGTAAACTTCTGGAGGGCTTCTTTTAGCCTTTCCAGAAAGGCAATGGAATTCTCATTGGACTCCTGAGTTATTGCTAAGGTTGGGCATAGTCCCACGACTAATAGGCTTCCTTCTATTTCCATGGGTGGACTTCTTAGGAGTGAGGCTTTTTGAAACTTATCCTACCCAGTACTGTTGCAACCTGAGAGCCGGGCATCCCTGGGTCAGGGTGCAGATCCCCAGGCAGGCTGAGGCATGGCAGGCTGAGGCATGACAGCCTCTTGGAGATCAAATCCCTGGGCAGGTCGAGGCAGGGTGGCATCCTGAGAATTGGGTCCCTGGGCAGGGAGATGCCCAGACTGGTGGATCCTGAGCAGGTTGAGGTGTGACAACCTTTCAAGGACTGGATCCCTAGGCAGGTTGAGGCAGGTCGGCCTCCTGGGACCCCAAGACTGGGGTTGGGCCCCAAGGTCTCCAGCATGACCAGTGCTGGGTAGGATTGAGGGGTTGTAATCTTAACTCACTGCCAGTTTGCTCATCACAGATGGGAATAGATATCATGATGTAAAGCAATCCAAGCCTGTGCCCTGAGACTGGGAAACTGGTGAAGCAGCCATAAGCCTTATCCTCTTATTGCTCTGAGGAAATGTAAGTCACTGATTTCCTCCCCTATGGGCTTGATAAAGGACAGAAATGGTATGGACCTAACAGAAGCACAAGATATTAAGAAGAGGTGGCAAGAATACACGGAAGAATTGTACAAAAAAGATCTTCACGACCCAGATAATCATGATGATGTGATCACTAATCTAGAGCCAGACATCTTGGAATGTGAAGTCAAGTGGGCCTTAGAAAGCATCATTACGAACAAAGCTAGTGGAGGTGATGGAATTCCAGTTGAGCTGTTTCAAATCCTGAAAGATGATACTGTGAAAGTGCTGCATTCAATATGCCAGCAAATTTGGAAAACTCAGCAGTGGCCACAGGACTGGAAAAGGTCAGTTTTCATTCCAATCCCAAAGAAAGCAATGCAAAAGAATGCTCAAACTACTGCACAATTGCACTCTTCCAACATGCTAGTAAAGTAATGCTCAAAATTCTCCAAGGCAGGCTTCAACAATACGTGAACCATGAACTCCCTGATGTTCAAGCTGGTTTTAGAAAAGGCAGAGGACCCAGAGGTCAAATTGCCAACATCCGCTGGATCATGGAAAAAGCAAGAGAGTTCCAGAAAAACATCTATTTCTGCTTTATTGACTATGCCAAAGCCTTTGACTGTGTGGATCACAATAAACTGTGGAAAATTCTGAGAGAGATGGGAATACCAGACCACCTAACCTGCCTCTTGAGAAATCTATATGCAGGTCAAGAAGCAACAGTTAGAACTGGACATGGAACAACAGACTGCTTCCAAATAGGAAAAGGAGTGCATCAAGGCTGTATATTGTCACCATGCTTATTTAACTTCTATGCAGAGTACATCATGAGAAACACTGGACTGGAAGAAACACAGGCTGGAATCAAGATTGTCGGGAGAAATATCAATAACGTCAGATATGCAGATGACACCACCCTTATGGCAGAAAGTGAAGAGGAGCTAAAAAGCCTCTTGATGAAAGTGAAAGAGGAGAGCGAAAAAGTTGACTTAAAGCTCAACATTCAGAAAAAGATCATGGCAACCAGTCCCATCACTTCATGGGAAATAGATGGGGAAACAGTGGAAACAGTGTCAAACTTTATTCTGGGGGGCTCCAAAATCACTGCAGACGGTGACTGCAGCCATGAAATTAAAAGACGCTTACTCCTTGGAAGAAAAGTTATGACCAACCTAGATAGTATCTTCAAAAGCAGAGACATTATTTTGCCGACTAAGGTCTGTCTAGTCAAGGCTATGGTTTTTCCTGTGGTCATGTATGGATGTGAGAGTTGGACTGTGAAGAAGGCTGAGCGCCAAAGAATTGATGCTTTTGAATTGTGGTGTTGGAGAAGACTCTTGAGAGTCCCTTGGACTGCAAGGAGATCCAACCAGTTCATTCTGAAGGAGATCAACTCTGGGATTTCTTTGGAAGGAATGATGCTAAAGCTGAAGCTCCAGTACTTTGGCCACCTCATGCGAAGAGTTGACTCATTGGAAAAGACTCTGATGCTGGGAGGGATTGGGGGCAGGAGGAGAAGAGGACGACAGAGGATGAGATGGCTGGATGGCATCACGGACTCGATGGACGTGAGTCTGAGTGAACTCTGGGAGCTGGTGATGGACAGGGAGGCCTGGCGTGCTGCGATTCATGGGGTCACAAAGAGTCGGACATGACTGAGCGACTGAACTGAACTGAACTGGGTCTTCCACAAGAGCAGCTTAGGGTGCCTCCAATGGTAAACATTTCATTGTCGTGGACCAACTTTAGGTAATAGGAGAAATAATGACAAGGGAGTGGTTTATCTGCTCCTGTTAGAAGCATTAAGAATACTTTAATAATAAGCAGAATGGAGCAATGTTGCCTCCAAGGGGGCAGGGTCCTTGTTGTAGGAGTTAGAAAGTGACTTAAGAACAAATTGATAAGAGATAACAGACCAGATGTTTCATAAAAGTGGAGTGGAGATTTGATCTGGGGGTATGTTTGTAACTTTAGGAGAAGGGTGGTAAAGGTTGGGCCCAAACAGCCTGCAGAGCTAACTCCCAAAGTGGCAAACATTATCCCTGCAAGCCCCCTTGCCCTTGAAGGGATGCCAGCAGATGGACTCCACCAGGCATTGTGTGCCTGTCACCCACTTTAGCAGGTTCGCTGAGAGATGCTGTTGTTGCACACATTGTAGGAAACATGGAAGATGAAGGCCTGAATATCTAGAGGGATTGGATATTATACAGCATTTCCCTCCCAAGGGCCAGCTATTTTCTGGTTGTTCCTCCAGAAGACTGTAGAGGCAACATTGTGGGCCCAGACAGGGCTCAGGAAAAAGAGCATGAAACAGGAGGGAAGGGGGCAGGGCACAACTTTTGAAAGAATGACATAGCCCAAGAGCATAACATAAACTGATTAAAGTCAAATGGGTCCAAGAAGATCAACTAAACCTTGATCCTCAATCTACAAGCTAAATGACACACCCAGAGGCACCAGGACAGTTCCAAGGCACAGTCAAAAGACCTAGGAGTGGGTGATTCCCTAATTGTTGGAATGAACCTCCCGCTCATTAGCATATGAAATCACCCAGCTCACAGAAACTAACCACAACACATTCCATGGCCACTGCACTCTCCTCTGTGATGGTCCACACTCTGGAGTGTGCTTCCCTCTGAATCGGAGCAAATTCACCTCTTACCTAACTCTGTGAGCCGCGTGCGCTTTCTGCTGAGTTTGTTTTTTGCTGTCCCGGTTTCCAGCACGCTGGGCTTCATGTCCCTTCTGCAGCGGTGGGTTTTCTTTTTGTTCCATTTCCACAGTGGGGAGCTTTCGCTGTGTTGGGCTTCTGCTGTGCTTGGCCTCTGCCTCACAGGGGCTGAGCCAAGGTTGTTTCAGCCGGGTTAAATTTGAGTCACAGCACCATAGATATGGGGGAGTTTGTAATTTCCTTGGTTCTGTCTCATTGCAACAAAAATTTGAAGTGACAGACCTACCAATGTTACAGCCCTCAGAAGGACCAGTGTTTACAGCCCCATGTAATTTCCTCAGACAGGTCTGTTAGGGGAAGCACACTGATTGAAACCACCCACCCTGGCCAGGCACCATAGTAACTATTTGCATGAGTTGTTTTATGACAGGAGATCCTGATAAGGAATACGGAACTAATAAGCCACCACCAACCGAAAGAGTTCAGGGAAGGTCTAAAGGAGACACCGTGTGTCCGTCCACTTCCCAGAACCCCTCTTGCTAGCATCCATCTTGGTTGAGTGATGTGTGCACCACCAGAAAAGACTCTGAATTAGACTGATTGGCCAGAGACTAGCCGGAAACTAATCCCATCACCATAAAACGCGAGACTGCGAGCCACGCGGCAGAGCAGTTCTCCTGGGTTCCCTTACCCTACTGCTCTCCACCCGGGTGCCCTTTCCCAATAAAATCTCTTGCTTTGTCAGCACATGTGTCTCCTCGGACAATTCATTTCTGAGTGTTAAACAAGAGCCCAGTTTCTAATAAGAGACTTGTATCCAGAATAATGAACTCTTACAGCTCAATAATATAAAGATGTATATAATCTAATTAAAATGGATAAAGGATCTGAATAGACATTTCTCAAGAAAAGATGCACAAATGGTCAATAAATACAAAAAAGTCATTAACTACTAGGAAAATGTAAATCAAGATGACAATGAGATGTCATTTCTTGTCCACTAGAATGGCCACAACAAGAAAGTAGGATAGTAACAAATGTCAGAGAAGGCAATGGCACCCCACTCCAGTACTCTTGCCTGGAAAATCCCATGGATGGAGGAGCCTGGTAGGCTGCAGTCCATGGGGTCGCTAAGAGTCAGACACGACTGAGCGGCTTCAATTTCACTTTTCACTCTCATGCATTGGAGGAGGAACTGGCAACCCACTCCAGTGTTCTTGCCTGGAGAATCCCAGGGACGGGGGAGCCTGGTGTGCTGCCATCTACGGGGTTGCGCAGAGTCAGACACGACTGAAGTGACTTAGCAGCAGCAGCAGCAACAAATATTGGAAGACATGGATAAATTGGAACCTTCATACACTGCTTGGGAATATAAAATGGTGTAGCTGCTTTGAAAACAGTTTGGCAAGTCCTCAAAAAGTTAAGCATTGAGTCAACATGTCATCCAACATTTCTCCTTTTAGATATCTACTTAAGAGAAATGAAAAGTAAAAATGTCCACATAAAGACTTGTACATGAATGTTTACAACAGCATTATTCACAATAGCTCCCACCCCCAAAATGGAAGGAAATCAGATGTTCATCAACTGACAAATGTGTAAGCAAAATGCAATGGAATACTCTTCAGTAGTAAAGGCAATAAAAAGAAGAAAAATGAGCTGATATGTGATACAATCAGGGCTGGGGGGCAGGTGGGTGGGGATGGGAAATCACTGTATATGCCTGTCATTTAAAAAAAAAAATAATAGAAATCTAAAATTAGATTGTAGTGATGGTTGTATATGTAAACATAAGATATTTATTCATTTAATTATTTCAATCAATGACTTTTATGATATATAGGTTGTATTTTAACAAAACTATTAAAATTATCTGTTCTTTTGTATACAATAAATAATTTTCAGTGATCCACTGTTTGTTCAATTTAATGTTTTTTCTATTTCCTAAAGTCCCTTTCATAAATACTATGGTGTTTTTTTACCTTCATCTTTAAACAAAGAGAGTTCTAATCAAAAGACTAGACAATAAATGACATCCATTCAGTTTTTCAAGCCCCAAATTTTGAAGTCATCCTCAACTCCCTGAAAGCCCACAACAAATCCATCTGTATAAATGTTTAGTCCTGTTAGTTGACTCTACCTTAAAGATACATTTATAATAGACAAAGATTTCTGAGAAGTTCCATATGAAAGATGCCTAAAGAGACATGACAACTAAATGTAACACTGGATCCTATATTGGAAAGGAACAATGCTATAAAGGATATTACTAGGTCAATGTACTAGGACAAGATTGGAATGTGAATGGTGAATTAGATAAAATTAGATGCTCTATCAATGTTTTAATTCATTGTTGATGTTGAATTTGTACAAGGGTTAGGTAAGCGATGATCCCTATTCATCGGAAATGCACAGTGAAGAATTTAGCAGTAAAGGGCCATGGGGACTTCCCTGGCAGTCCAGTGGGTAAGACTCTGTGCTTCCAGAGCATTGGGTTCAACTTCGATCCCTGGTTGGGGGACTAGGATCCCACATGCTACAGAGCATGACCAAACAACAACAATAAAAGCAACCAAACAAAACTATTTGTTGAATAATTGAATAAACAATCAGAGCATTCTTTCAAAAAAAAAAAGTAAAGGGCTATGATGTATGATGAATCTAAATTACCCTCAAATAGTTCAGAGAGAGGGTAATGAGGCTTGAGAAAGAGAGAGGAAGAAGGGGATAAAGCAAGTGAACTTAATATTAGCGACAGGTGAACCTGGTAAAGGATATATTTGTAGGTTTCTTTATCTCCAGAATCTAAGCATACCTTACCACTCAATGCAAAACAACCTATCTCAAAGCCACCATCTTCATTACTCTAATTCTAATCTTGCTGGTTCTACAGTCTGGTCATCACAGGACAGCCTGAGTGAGCCTTTAAAAACATGAATAAGGTCATGTCATTATCCAGTTCAACGAAATGGCTTCTTAATGATATCTGAGGACCTAGATAGCCCAATGTCTTGCACTCTGGTTATCTTTTGTGCTGTTACCTTCTTCATTCATCCTCTTCTTCCCTCTCTTTATTTCACTCATCCTGCCTCCTTGCTATTATTGAATACGCTTAAGCAAGTTCCTGCCTCTGAATCACCACTCCAAATTTATATTCATTAATACTCAGATTTTGTATAGTAAGTTGATATAAAATCTTCGATGTTATTTGAAAGAAGCTTTCAATATTTTTTATTTTGCTGTAAGATTTTAAAAATAAAGCAGATGAAAAAATATAAACAAGTGAAAACTAGGTCATAGCTAGCAGCTGAAACAATATAGTGGCAATGAATCTGAAGATATAAACAATAAAAAATAACTATTTTCATATTAGAATCTTATTTCAGTTTAAACTGCCACAAATTTCAATACTATTATAAAAATTCATTTTACTTCATCTTTTTAGAACTGATGTTTAAAAAGTTCTTAAGGGAAAAGACCATATTTTTAATATTTCCTCATAATGAAAAAGGTCTATCCATGTATTCAATCTTAAGTTATTGTATTTTATTGAAGTTACTTGTTGGAAGAATAAACGATTTCTTGAAGGAAACAAATTATGTATTATGAATAGTAAAATAATCATATCTCAATGCTTCTACTGAATGTGTATTAATTTAATAAAATTGCACATGTAAGCAGGCCTTTATCAGCCTGCTACTATAATCTCAGGGGAAGGAAAACTACATTTAAGGAATAAAAGGTAAAGTGAATGCATAATCAGAATTTAATTTTGTGCAGGATTTAAGTATATTCAAATTAGAAACCAAAAATGGCATATCAGAAAGCAGAGGAAGGGCAACAAGTCTTTTGGCATTCTGAATGAGAACACTGAGGATTAGAAAAAACTTTCAAATTATAAATGAAAATCGCAGGACGATGGGGAGGGAGAGGGTTAGGGGATAGAGGTGGGTGGGAGGTGACAGCTAGACATTTTCCTGGGGCATACTCTGTTCTAATCTGTACTGAGTGACACCTTCCTTTATCATGCTTATCGTGGAAGACTTTTGCTTTTGTTTTAGATACATGATGTTACAGCTCCATTTCCCAAAGATTCTAGATTCTTTAAAGTGCTTTATTTCAGACCAATCACAATGGAACAACTGAACATTTTTTAGGGCAGTGGCTCTGTGAAACTGTCATGGGAACTCATGCATTCATCTCAATTAAAGTTAAATTAAAAAAAAAAAAGAATATAGGTGAGGGTTATATATTTCTTATTCATTTTAAGAAATATGATCAACTGCCCAAGTAATATAATAACACCAAAAAAGTAAAATATAATTCATCACTAGTCTTTCTTTCTGCCTCTTTATGAAATTATATTTTTGATTTTCAACATTATTAACATTTTTACCCATTTTATAGTTGTAATACAAAAAAATATAAAAATTTTTACCTCTTTGTAGTTAAGTATACAGTACTTCATTTAAGTGTAAGCATTAGTGCACTTGGCTTTTTAGCATTCTAAAATATCATTTTAGTCAGTACACAATATTTCATCAAGTGAATGCATAATAATTAACTTAATCCTTTCATCACTGGTGAATATTTGGGAGGCACGTATACTTTTAACTATTATTGTAGGGTAGAGATTTTTTTTAAAAAAACATTAATCTGTGCAGTTAGAATTCATTACAGTTTTCATTCTGGTGAATAAAGAGTTGGGTAAAGCAGGGTTAGGAATTCTACAGAGCGTTGTTGGCCCAAAGAGAAGAAAGGAATCAATTGGGCATTATATTTTTCATAATAGAAATGCAAAATACTCAATTATTTTAAAAATTCAGAACAAGAAAAATGAACATTATTTAATAGTTAAGAAAAATATTCCAAGGAGTACTTTGGTTCCATAAAGCCTTTGAACAGTGAGGAGCAAGGAATAAAGGGAGGCAGACAAGAGTGAAAAAGAGAAACGTATGTAAGGAATTAGGTGCTCTCGAAGAGAGAGATTCATACAGATGACTATGATCTCTGCTTGTTTTTCCTATCTCTTCTTACCTGGAAGGTTGTATCTACCATTCATAGCTTTCAACCTATATAACTGTTTGAAACATTTCTGCCTTTGAGAAGGAACAATGGGAGGGCCCCAAGTCATGTCACCTGCTGTCGCTTTAACTTTGTAGCCTACTTTCTGCCCCTGGTGTTTTGCTGGTTCCCATGCCTGAGTCTTAGCCTTGTGTTTCTAAGATGGGTATACTAACTTCTATGAAGCTGAGCTTTCTTCCCTGTTTTCTTTTTTTCTCACTTCAGTTCCACCCCCGAGAGTAGATTTCTATTGTTATCTTCAGGATCTTTTAGATGATGGGTAGATCATTGGATCTTTTGTTAATACATTCTGTACATGTACCGAAGCTCCCATCCATTGTTCAATTCTCCAATACTGTAACTGACAATAATCTTCCCCAACCATGCTGGGCTGCTCAGTTCTAGCCATTCACCTGCCTTGCCTGTGGGTGGATATTTATTCTGTCTTCAGATGCAAGTCATCTCAGTCTGTCTGTCTCACTGCTGGTCAAAACTGAGGGATGGATCAACAAAGTTCAGTAAAGAGTGAGGCTTAAAACCATCTTGTCTGTTTTAAACATTTAAAGTATTAAAATTAAAAAAATTAAAGATTAGGTTTTAAATGTTTAAAATGTGTTTTAACACATTTGCCTTTTGCAAACTTTTGCAACCCTTTTTAACAGTGGTTTGCATACTTTATATTATTCAGTGGGAAGTCAGCTGCAAAAGCTCCAGGACTAGACAGGATAGTTCAATAACTCATGTTAAATGATTCGCAAAAGGTTTTTGTACAAGTGCTGAGTGAAGGGAAGATGAGGGTAAGTCATATATGAGAAAAGGACACAGGGTTTAAAATCTGAAGGAGTCCTTTCTTGTTCACCACGACAGTGGGCTTGATACTTACCAACTCTGAGCCTCAGTTTGCTCATTGCCAAACTGGTGATGATAGCCATCTAAACATCTGATGGAGGATTAAGTTATTAATAAATAATGTAATAGGTTTTTGATAGTTAATATGTATAACTAAGGTTTTTTTTTTTTTTCCTATGTACAAGCCCTGTGAAAATGTCCTAAGCATACCAGAGGCACATTCTGAATTTGCAGGCTGTGCCACAGGAAGCCATTCATTTATGCATTAAGTGTTTTTTAGTTTTTCAGAAATATACTCCCCATAGTCAAGTGGCTTACCACCTAGTGAACCTGGGTTGGAGAAAATCCTTATAAATTGGACGAGAAGTCTAGGACGAACCAACCCCCCAAATGATGTTACTTGTAAATGCTTAGAGTATTGTTTTGGATCTGATAACAAATTAGATTCAAAAAGTTGATATTACCTATGTGGTTTATTTGCTCTGGGGATTAAATTATGCAGAAATGTAAAAAGGAAGTAAGAAAGAAAGATCCAAGCTGTCAGGTATTGATTTCTCTGATTGTAGAGTGAAAAAGGACTGCCGAAAGGAGCAATTTTCTGCACCTAATTTGAAAACCTAAAGGCCAAAGAGATACCTCTTTCTCTGTCTTTATTCACTCAGCAAATATTTCTGAATCCCTATTATCTGCTCTGTTTTGTGTTAGGTTCCAGGAGTTCAGAAGTGTAGTTTCGGCCTTCTTGTGTCTGCCTGGGAGGGACATATAGAAATGATCACAGTATGAAGTACTAATCAAGGTATGTGCAAATTCTACGAAAGCATAGAAGGAAAGTAGTCAGTATTATTTACTGCAGTCATGAAGGCTCTTTGGGGTCTTAAAAAATAATCTAGATGTCACCAGAAATCTAAGGATTTTCCAGGAGGCTGAGACCTAAACAAAAACATGGGATGTGAAGAAATTATGTATGTAACATATACAGAAACAGTGCAAGATATGGGAGGGGGAGGAGGGAAGGTTTGGAGTCAGAGATACAATTTGAAGTTGTCTAAGTGAGTGGTTGGGGTTCCCTGGCAGATCTGCTGGTAAAGAATCCACATGCAATGCAAGAGGCCTTGGTTTGATTCCTGGGTGTGGAAGATCCCCCGGAGAACGGATAGGCTACCCACTCCAGTATTCTTGGGCTTTCCTGGGGGCTCAGTCAGGAAAGAATCTGCCTGCAATGTGGGAGACCTGGGTTCAATCCCTGGGTTGGAAAGATCCTCAGGAGGAGGGCACGGCAACCCACTCCAGTGTTCTTGCCTGGAGAATTCCCGTGGAGAGAGGAAGCCTGGTGGGTTGCAGTCCATGGGGTTGCAAAGAGTCAGACACGACTGAGAGCCTAAGCACAGCACAAGTGAGTGATTAGCAAATTATGGCCCTTGGGCTGGCCCACCACTTGTTCTAGTAATTAGAGTTTTATTGTAACACAGTAGATGATACTTTAGGTATCATTTATAGCTGCTTTCAAGCTGTAACAATAGAATTGAGTAGCTGTGAAAGAGGAGAAGGTGATGGCACCCCACTCCAGTACTCTTGCCTGGAAAATCCCATGGACAGAGGAGCCTGGTAGGCTGCAGTCCATGGGGTTGCAAAGAGATGGACACGGCTGAGCGACTTCACTTTGACTTTTCACTTTCATGCGTTGGAGAAGGAAATGGCAACCCACTCCAGTATTCTTGCCTGGAGAATCCCAGGGAAGGGGGAGCCTGATAGGCTGCCATCTATGGGGTCACACAGAGTCAGACACGACTGAAGCGACTTAGCAGCAGCAGCGGCTGTGAAAGAGACCACATAGTCTGCATGCATAAAATATTTACTGTATGGCTAGTAACAGGAAAAGTTTGCTGGTTTAGGTAATAAATGGTAAAGGACTAAGCTTAGGAAGCAGCATGCAATGGAGAGAAAAAGACAGATTTGTGAAGCATTTTAGAGAGTTTTTTTAAAAAAAAGAATATATTTATTTTTATTGCTCTTTTTGCTTTTTATTACTTCATAGTCCTATAAATGTAATAGATATTTAGTATAAACAATTTAAATAATACAGTGTGTATAAAATAGATAGTAAAAAAATTCAAAGAATAGCAAACTGTGAAGAGAAAGTGAATGTCCTTAGGGCAACAAATGTTAACAGTTTGAAGTATTAATACATTTTTTTTCCCAAGACTGTTTCATGCATATATATATATATATATTCATTTGTTTGCTTTTATAAGTGGGGTCATTTTATACAGACTGTGCTAAAGCCTGCTTTTATCACTTAACAGTATACCACAGACCTCTTTCCGTGTCGTGATATATACATCTGTCTCATGTCCATTAACAGTTTTATATTTTAAACATTCTTCTGTAGAGAAGTTCAATTGAATTATTAATTCATTCTAAAGGTATCTATTGAGAAGTGTATTGTATATCTGTGCAATTGTCTACCTAGAACTTGCGTCCACATGTCTTCTGAGGACTACTCCCTCTGTCCTCTGTTTCTGCACAATGATGGCCTTTGTACTAGTAATAGTTAATCCGGTTTCTTGGCCTCCATTCTTCCATTCAAGTATGGGCATTTAACACAAGTCAGCTATTGCAGAAATTGCTGCTGCTGCTGCTGCTAAGTCACTTCAGTCGTGTCCGACTCTGTGCAACCCCATAGATGGCAGCCCACAAGGCTCCCCTGTCCCTGGGATTCTCCAGGCAAGAACACTGGAGTGGGTTGCCATTTCCTTCTCCAATGCATGAAAGTGAAAAGTCAAAGTGAAGTCGCTCAGTCGTGTCCAACTCTTAGCGACCCCATGGACTGCAGCCTACCATCCTCTTCCATCCATGGGAGTTTCCAGGCAAGAACACTGGAGTGGGTTGCTGTTGCCTTCTCCAGCAGAAATAGCTAATCACCAATAAAATTTGGGTTTCCATTTCCACAATACAGTTGAAGAAACTGAACCACAGCTCAGATAATGTCCAGATACTAGAATGTGTGCCTTCAGAGAATACCAGCAGTCCACCAAAAGCTGTCCTCCTATTCTTACTGGGTGTATATAGGTAGAGTTCACTTCCTAGACTCTCTTGTTTCTATGTGATTGTAGTAACTAAATGAAATGTGAGTAAAAGAAATACACTTAATTATGCTAGTTATGTGAAGCTGTGAACCAATTTATAGTTTAAAAGAACAGTAAACATTTCATAAGGGAAAATATGCTGTTGTGTGAACACTGTTGTCTCTGGTGGCAGATACTTTAGCTTATTCACATTAACACTGACCCTCGCCAACAGCCTGCAGGCACCAGTGCTGGGATGTCTTGAAAGTGTTAGTAGCTCAGCGACCCCATGGACTGTAGCCGGCCAGGTTCTTCTCTATGGAATTCATTGGTAATAATTCCCTTCTCCAAGGGATCCAAACCTAGGTCTCCTGCATTGCAGGCAGATTCTTTACCATCTGAGCCATCAGTGAAGCCCCTGGGATGTCTTAGGCAAGACAACTAACTGTTCCATCTATCAGCAGTCAGGCTGCCTAAAGACTAAAGAGCCCACATCTCCCTCTGGACATGCCCCTAAACAGCTCTGCCCACCAGAGGGCCAAGACCCAGCCCCACCTCCCAGTCGGCAGGCACTTGTTCCTCCCACCAGGAAACCTCCAGACCAGCCTTACCACCAGAGGGCAGACAAAGGCCAGACCCTACCCCAGGGCCAGCTGGGCCCTGACCTTGCCCACTAGCAGGACAGTGCAACATTAGGGACACTCCAGACCCCATACCAATTGTGTCAGGAACTGGTCCCTTCCCTCTGACAATATGAAATGAGCTTTGGGATCCCTGGGCCCTGCAGCTAAACTCCACAAACCAGCTCTGCTGTCAGTCATCCAGGACTAACACCAGGATCTGGCTTCACCTGCCAGCAGATGAGCAACAGACAAGAGTCTTAAGGACCCTGACTCCACTCAACAGTGAGTCATCAACCAGCCACCTCGTGACTAGGCCCTGCTAGCCAGCAATGGGGAAGCATCCACCCAAGTCTGGACCTAGCAACCCACCAGACTAGAGGTCAACCAAGCCCACCAGACTGCCCACATGGTCAGCTCACCACTATAGAAGAAGCCATGCAGCCGCTCAGGGGAAAATCCACAGAGTATACAGGTTGGGTGATGAGAGAGAGGGGCGTGCACCTCTGGGACACATAGAACCTCCTGCAGAAGGTTGCTTGTCCAAGGCCGAGAAAAGTAAGTAACCTACCACATACATAAAAATATAAATGGCAATTTATATCTTTAGCCCGCCAGGCTCCTCTGTCCATGGGATTCTCCAGACAAGATTACTGGAGTGGGTTGCCATACCGTCTTCCAGGGGAATCTTCTTAACCCAGGAATCGCACCTGTGTCTCCTGCATTCAGGCAGATTCATCTCTGAGCCACTGGGGAAGCCCCCAAATCTTTGACAGTTTCTGCTTTAAAAATTAAGAGCAACAATATGCCAATACATGAGAAAACTTAGATGAACAGATTCCTTTAAAGATGCAAACCACCAGGCTCATTAAGGAAGAAATAAATAAATGAAATTAGACTTTTATAATTTGCAGTTCACATTCCTGCTGTGAAAACTTTAGTCCCAGATGGCTTGACTAGTGAATTCTTCCAAACATTTAAGAAAGAAATAATACTAGTTTTCAACAAACTCTTCTAGAAAATTAAAAAGGAGTTGCCTTTTCCCAATTCAATGAGGCAAAATTTATTGATACCATAACAAAAAAATTGCCAAAAATAAAATTACAGATAACTATTTCTCACAAACATAGATGAAACACTTTAAATAAAACATTTTGCAATTATAATAAAAATATGTGGAAAGGACAATGCAGGAACACCTTATTTTATTGTGGTTCTTTTTTAAAATTGTGATTTAGATGTATTATATTTTTATAAAATACTATTTTTATACTTAAAAATATTATATTTTCTATAAAATATACCTTTGTGACAATCTTGCATCAAACAAGTCCATCAGCACCATTTTTCCAGCAGCATTTGATCACTTTGCATCTTTGTGTCACATTTTGATAATTCTCACAATATTACAAACTTTTCCATTATTATATTTGTTGTGGTAATCTGTGGTCAGTGAGGTTTAATGTTACTACTATGTCTCACTGAAGGCTCAGGTGATGGTTACTGTTTTTTAGCAATGAAGTATTTTTCAATTAAGGTATGTATACATTTTTTAGACATAATGTTATTGTACACTTAATAGATTACAGCATGTGCTAATTTGCTTCAATTATGTCTGACTCTTTGCGACCCTATGGACCATAGCCTGCCAGTCTCCTCTGTCCATGGGATTCTCCAGGCAAGAAGACTGGAGTGGGTTGCCATGGCCTCCTCCAGGTGATCTTCCTGACCCAGGGATCAAACCCACATCTCTTATGTTTCCTGCATTGGCAGGCAGGTTCTTTACCACTAGAGTCACCTAGGAAGTACGGTGTAAACATAATTTTATATGCACTGGGAAACCAAAATATTCATGTGACTTCCTTTATTGATATACTCGCTTTCTTGCAGTGGTGGTCTGGAACTGAACACATAATATCTCTGAAGTATGCCTGTATGTCATGATCATATGGGGCTTATTCCAGAAATACAGAATTGATTTAACATTTGAGAACCAGGCAATGTAATTCACCATAACAACAAACTAAACAAGAAAAATCATATGGATTATCTCAGTAGACACAGAAAAGCATAGTAGACAACACTGGGTTATGTGATATTTTTTTAGTGAAGATACCAAAAACACCATCCATTAAGAAAACTGAAAAACTGTTCATCAAAATTAACCATTTGCTCTGCAAGAGATATTTCTTGGAGTGAAGGATGAAACATGGACTGAATAGAAAATATTTGTAAATCATAAGTTTGATAAATGACTTATAGCCAGAATATACAAATAACTTTCAATATTTAGTAGTAAGACAACAAGCAATCCACAAAAATGAGCAAAAGCATTTGAACAGACATATTATTGAAGATTTATAAATGGAAAAATAAGCACATGAAAAATTCTCAACGTCATTAGTAATTAAGGAAATGCATTTGAAACTACTACATACCTACTAGAATGGCTAAAATTAAAAAGATTGATTTTGGTGAAGATGTTTAGAAAATACAATTGTCATACACTCACTGTTCATGGGAATATAAAATGGTATGACCATTTTTAACAACAGCTTGCCAGTTCTTAAGAAAGTAAACACATTTTCCTCAGGATCCAATGATTTCATTTCTAGGAATTTACCAAAATAAATTAAAACAGGTGTCTATATAAAGACATGTACAGAAGTGTTCATAGCAATATTATTTGCAATAGTTAAAACCTGGATATTGCTCAAATGTGCTATTGAAAAGTGAATGAATAAATTATCGAATATCTTACAGTAGAATATTCCTTAGCAATACACTTGGAATTATACTTGGTAATACCTGCTTCTCCAGCAGGGGAAAACATAGAAGACAGTTGCGTAGAAGACATTTCAAACAAAACCAAAAACAACAACAAAACCTTTTGACAGCAGCTTATGTCAAAAAGGGTTGTTAGCAGTCATCAGTTCAGTTCAGTTCAGTTGCTCAGTCATGTCTGACTCTTTGCAACCCCATGAATCACAGCACGCCAGGCCTCCCTGTCCATCACCAACTCCCGGAGTTTACTCAAACTCATGTCCATCGAGTTGGTGATGCTATCCAGCCATCTCATCCTCTGTCATCCCCTTCTCCTCCTGCCCCCAATCCCTCCCAGCATCAGGGTCTTTTCCAGAGTCAACTCTTCTCATGAGATGGCCAAAGTATTGGAGTTTCAGCTTTAGCATCAGTTCTTCCAATGAATACCCAGGACTGATCTCCTTCAGAATGGACTGGTTGGATCTCCTTGCAGTCCCAGGGACTCTCAAGAGTCTTCTCCAACACCACAGTTCAAAAGCATCAATTCTTCGGCGCTCAGCTTTCTTCACAGTCCAACTCTCACATCCATACATGACCACTGGAAAAACCATAGCCTTGACTAGAAGGACCTTTGTTGGCAAAGTAGTGTCTCTGCAGTCATAGGAGAATAATTACTTCAGTAGAAAATGTCGATGCAAGGCTGTGTAACTGAGGCTTGAAAATGGCCTCTAGCATATTTTCACACAACCTATGTGACAACGAGATGAGCTCACCTGGGAGCATTTGATCTACTGATGTGTCTGTTTAATATTATCTCTGTTCTGGGCTTGCCTTTAATTTTAATAATAACTTCATGTTTCTATATTGTGTCCATTTAACTTAGATGTGAAGAATTGGTGGGGAGTTGAGGGATGTAACAGACTGCTGCCCTTTGTAAGTAATTCGAGTCTTCTCTGGTGGAAGTGAGTTGGAAATAACCTTTTGTCACATTCTACTATTTACTTGAGCTACGGGATTTTAAGTAAATGATTGAATATTATCTCTGCCCTTTGAAATGTTGAGTATCTAATTAACCACTGTTAGCCATGCTTCAACTGATCTAATCTTTAAATCTCAAAAATAAAGCTCCATTCTGAATGGGGTATCCTAGCATCAAATACGAGAACAATTTTGGATGTAGAGTGTTTCCACTCAGATAGTATAAAATCAGATGCAGAATTTGACTTATAGGGCCATAGTTTCCTTACCTTGAGTAGGAGATTGGTGTTTATAAAATAAATTCCTTGATAGAGTATTTCATGTAACATTTTTTGGTTTCTTCCTGTCAAACCAGTTACATACTTTTCTTCTAAATACAAAAGATAAGAAAAACTTGAGGCAGCCTAGACTTGCCTCATATTGATCACATTCAATGATTTTGCTATTAACTTTCTACAAAGTTAGGAAATAAGAGCAAGAAATTGGCATAATAACTATATCCTGTAGTATTCCTGGTACTTCTTTGTCAGTATCTGTGCTCGATTTTTGACCATCTGCCTTCTTGCTGGCTTTCTGTTTGTGTTCCTAAGACCTGTTATTTGGTATAGTCTAATGTCATCTCTTGGTCTCAGGTAACAAAACAAAACAAAAAACCCTAGGTACTGGCCATAATACTATTGATAATTCAGAGACCTCTCTTTAAGGTTAGGAGGAAAACAAAGAAAGCAGAGGAAAAAAATTGTGGGCAAACATTTTGAAAGTATATACTATTAGTCACAGAGAGTGTGTGGAGAGGCTGCAAGTAGTCTTTGTAAAACTATCAGCACAAAAGAAAAGCAAATAAAACTAATGTCCTACTAAGTTTAGATCCATTGACCTCTTCCTGACAGGAAATTCAAAGGCAACTCCAGGAGGCTTCAGCAACAGATTATATAACCCTGTGTGCAGCGAAAACTTACATATTGAATTCAGATATTAGCACTTCTGAGCAAGTAAATTGAAAGAAAAATGTGCTGAGCATCTGCCATAAGAAAGGACCTGGAGAGGTAAAAACAATATATACATATATCTATATCTATATATATGGTATCTGTTTCATGAACAGTGAGATGAAAAAACTATTAACAGCTGGATTTTATTGAGGAAATGCTTAGATTTTTTAAAAAAAGTGAATTTGATAGGAAACACCAAACCTGTGTCTTTAAGGGTGGTCCTATTATCTGCCATTTCTCCCCATAATGCTTTTTTTTTTTCTTTAATTTACTATCTTGGTTCGGGGGCAGAGAGTTTCACCTTTTGGCTTTTTTTTTTTTAAACCATGATAGCTCTTATTATACAGGCAAGGAAGCAGTACTGGCATTCTGCCAACTACCAAGGCTGTCTATTTCAGTTACACATTTGAGGATGAGGGAACGGTCATGGAGGGCTCCATGGGCGTGGGATACCCAGTATGAGTTAAACTTAATCTAGAAAGCCAGATCTCCAGGTTTCAGTGTCAACTTGGACCCTGTACCCCAAACCTCAGCATGCTTGAGTATTCCCCTTTCCCCAGTGGACAGAGTTACGTGAGCAAATGGCCACAGGTTTCTTTGGAAAAGGACGGAGGAAGTCATGACCATGTATCCTCTTCCCACTGCTGCTGGATCATTCTTTGTGGGGACCTGACTCCTCCCTCAGGCAAGAGATTCTGGGGTAAAAACTTGGCCCATGCCTGGGTCCTGGGCAATGGATTGAGGTCCTGATTGGGATTCTGTCTTTAGCCACCCTCATCCATCCTTGACTTATTTTGACTGTAAGGATTGAGCAATACCTTTTGGGGCTGCTATCTATCTTACCCCTAAGGGCTCTGTTCTCAAAGGAAAAAAATATCAGTTTACTGAAACCCTGAAACCCTAAGGATATGGATTATCAGAAGTCTAACATAGGGAAAAGCTTAAGATCTGTTTATGATAAACAAGAAATTGAGGAGAGGGGGAAGAGACAACTGAGAGGGAGGGAAAACAGTCTGTGTATTTTAAAAGCAGAGATGTCTAATATTCATTATTCTGAAATGTGGACACTCAATCTCCCAAAATCCTCAGTAAAGTTTAGAGTCTTTCTTACAAGTTGAGAGAAGGGACTGATTTCCTCAGTTGGATTTGTATTAATTTCTCATTGCTACTATGATGGATTAACATAAGTTTAGTGGCTTAAAATAACATAAATGTGTTGTAGTTCTGGAGATAAGAAGTCCAAAAATTGGTCCCACAGGGCCCAAATGAAGGTGCCAGCAGGCTAGCTACTTCTGGTGTGTGCATGCTAAGCCACTTAGTTGTGTCCGACTCTTTGTGACCCTATGGACTGTAGCCCGCTAGGCTCTGTCCATGGGATTTTCCAGGCAAGAATAGTGGAGTGGGTTGCCCCAGGGGATCTTCCTGACCCAGGGGTCAAACCTGAGTCTCTTATGTCTCCTGCATTGGCAAGAAGATTCTTTATCAGTAGTGCCACCTGGGAAGACTGTTTTTTTCTGGGAGCTCTAGGGAAAATCTCTTCCTGTCTTTTGTGAGGCTTCCCACATTCTCTGGCTTGCGGTCCTCTCTCCACCTTCCAAGATAACAGCATCACATCTTCAGATTTTTCTCTCTGATCCTGGCCTCTGTTGTCACCTTTTCTCTGACTGACTCTTGCTTTCTTTTTTCCCTAATAGGACCCTTGTGATCACATTGGCCCCCACCTACCTAATCCAGGCTTATTTTTCTATCTCAAGATTCTTAATCACAACTGCAAAGCCACTTTTGCCATGCAAGGTAATGTATTCACAGGTTCTAGGGATTAGGACGTGGGCATTTGGGGAGGGGGGGTGCGGGGCGGTGTCCATTACTCTGCCCTGTGGGGAAGCACAGAAAGTGAAGATAGAACAGTGTCATGGTTTGTAAAATGCACCAATTCAGTGGAAGCAAGGGTCTCGACACCAGAGAGAATCCTGAGAACGTGTCTTTTGCAGTTTTTGAGCATGGCCACTAACATGACTGTAGTATCTGTGCTTTAAGAAGATAGTTTTGTGCCAGAGTAAAAGATGGACTGTAGCATCCAGATAAATAACAAAATAGTAAGTAACAGTTTAAGAGAACAATAGATTTGTCACAAAGCAGTGCATGATTAATTACTGAGAAGATTCGACAGAAAATAATTACTATTGGAATTTTTAAAACATAAATTTGGATAATGATGATTTGTGAAACAGTTCTAATAAGGCCAAGGACATGAATTTGATTTTTTTTTTTTTTTTGTGGGTCAGAATGTTCTATGGCTGAGTTAAGCACTTAATGATGACCAACCATCTTCCAGCTGGGGGTTGGGAAAGGCATAAAGAGAAATCAAGTGAGAAAGCCAAGTAGAGTAGGACCAACATTTCATTTCTACTGAGAAAAATCCTAGTCTTCCTGTCCTTCTGATGATAGGCTTGTACTTTATATATTAAAGACAGTATATTATTCATATAATTTAAAAAATTGGTTTTGTAAGATCCATACCTCTGTAAATTTAAGTATATTTAATTTTTTGATCCTAGACATGCTTCTAAAGATTTAAGTAAAACTTCTATAAATTCCCTAACAGTTCAAATATATTTCTTACATGAATTTTATGAAAAATCACTATGCAACTTTTTCCCTGTAGTGAAAGCTATATAAGAATAAATATTATGAAGTTTTCTTGATGAACATAAAGATAGAGCAAATTAGGGAAGGCTGGTGGTTTAAAGTACAGAGTATGGGCTTTGAACTCTAACAGTGGATCTTTTGATTAGTTGAATAGTTTTATGCAGCTTAACTTCTCTGAGTCTCTAGTTCTGTTTTATAAAACAGAGATAATAATGCCTATTTTTAGGATTGATTTTAGGATTTGAGATTATTACACATAATAGAAGGTATTTTTATCAGCTATTATCTCGATTCAGATGCACATCGGTAACCTGATCCAGCCATCTCCATAACGAGGACACACCTCTATTGGGTCCAGATGGTTTACGTTTAAAATATGACTTCAATTTCATGATTGCCTCTTCTCTCTGAAAATATTCCTCTGTTTTCTATCTTTGGTTGTTGCTGCTGTCAGCTGTCTGTCCAGTTGTCTTTCCTTTGTTGGTAAGGGTAGATTACAAATGTTACATGGGTAATGTGAACAGTTAAAAGTGTCGTGGTTTTAGCATGGTGAAAATGAACCAGTCACTGGTAAAAGTACATAAAGCTCTTGCTGACACTAGAGAGTATTTTTCCTTTGAGAACTGTAGACAAGCACACAGTGAACAAAAATTCCCAGTATTTACTCCCCTGGCCTCCCTCCCTACTGGCTCAATCGGTAAAGAATCTGCCTGCAAAGCAGGAGACCTGGGTTTGATTCCTGGGTTGGGAAGACCCCCTGGAGAAGGGAATGACAACCCACTCCAGTATTCTTTCCTGGAAAATCCCATGGATAGAGAAGCCTGCTGGGCTATAGTCTCTGGGGGTCGCAAGAGTCAGACACAACTTACTGACTAAATCACAATGACCTTAAAATAGACTCACCTCCTCCATCACTATGCTCCCTTATTCTCATGCAATTTTTTTTCATAGGACCGATGACTTTTTAACACTGATGGGTGATGGAAGCAGAGAGCACAATTCAGTACATAACACGGTCATGATCACAAAAGTCAAAACAGTGAAAAAGAGGAATCAATACCCAGCAGAAGATAGGAGAAAAAGCTACTTATTTAGTATTGCATACTTAGGAGACTTTTCTCCATTGTCTTCTTTCATCCAGTGTTGCTACTGAAAACTCTAAAGTCAGTCTAATTCTTACTCCTTTATGTATTCTCTGTTCTCTCTCTTTGTAAGGTTTTAAAATGTTCTCTTTTGTCTTTGATGTTCAGAAACATCACTCTGGTGTGTTTCAGGGTGGATGTTCTCTGTTTCTTCACTTTGGCACTTTATGGACTTTTAAAATTTGAAATATTTCACTTTTAAAAGAATTCTGGAAAGTATAGGCTTCATTATTTTTTCAGAGATTTCCTCCTAGGCAAAAGCTTTGAGAAGCAGCCAAGTAAACACTGAGAATCCAATTGATCTGCGCTCTTGGAATATTTTATTTACAAAGTTCAATTTTGTAGATTATATTTCTTTTCCTTCTAAATTCAAAAATAGAATGTGATTCTGTAATGAATGATCATGGAAATAATTTCTGTTGGTTTTCAGTTTCAGAATGGACATATAGACAAAGTGAAGGAATTTATGTTTGTTAGAAAATAAGATGCAAATTCTGTAACAGTAAAATAATGGTATATCTGAATTTAGGAGAAGTAGAATGAACTACAGAATAATATTTTTCATATTTCAGTGAGATGACATAAATTAAAGAATGACACATTTAAGCAGATTACTTAAAACTCTCAAGTAAACTTACTAAAACAAAAATTTAATAAAGACTATTGAATGGGAAGGGGGAAGGTGTGGAAAGCCTGAGCTAATGTCTCAGTTTTTTCTGCTAGAGACAACCTCGATAAAAGGTATAGCGGTATCAGTAATATTGTTACATGCTTATATAGATAACCTGTAGAAGATAACCTAGAATGTAGATAATCCTTGTTAATTAGGAGATAACAAAGGTAACCTATAAAAGAACTAAAACCAGAAAGTGTATAAAAAAAATTGTCATCTATGGGGAATGCAATTGGAAACGGGAGGCAGGAAGAAAGACTTGCTTTTCATTTTAAAATCCTCTATATTTTTAAAATTTTTGTTTCTGCGTGCATCTATTACTCATAATAGGAGTAAAATAAAAGAGTTTTTACTTGGAAAGGAATAGCTGCCATTCTGAGAAAAGATAAACATTATCTAGAGAATATTTGCCACTTTGTATTTTTATGGTCACATTTTTAAACAAAGAATTATCAGATTGTCTTCAGATTATCCCATCTCCTGATCATGACAGAAGGCCTATTGCTTTTTTATTTTAAAAAGATGAATGCTAGAATTCATTTTCTCAATTAAGGTAGGGATTTATGGACATTTGTGCTTTCTGTCTAACCTGCGGTTCTCAGTTTAAATTTTCCATCTGAATTGTCCTGGACGGTTACCATGGGGACAGTTATAGAAGTTCAGAAATAAAACTTAATAGATCTTTATATTTTGAAACCTCTGATATTAGTTAGCGAGGATTTATTTGCAAGTGCCTTCTGTTAGGCTATTTACTTGTACCTTGGCCTCTTTTGCAATTTATCTTTTTTCGTAGTTACTATTCAGTGCATTTATTTCTCATCTCAGCACTCATCTAGACATATTCAGAACTAATTGCCTGAATCTGGAGGTGAACAGTTTTTCTATTCTATTTGTCCTTGTTCCAGGGAATGAATGTTAGATTTGCTGTTTTTTAAGATAATCCCTAGTCAGCAGGTTAATGTGCTTAGGATACTACTTACTGATCCATGTGTTTTCTTGGATTGATAATAAAATAGAATACATTTTTCAAATGTGTTTTTGTCATTAAAAGCTTAAGCAAGCTATGTAAAGAAAGAGAATAACACTGGATTGTCAAATACAAATGACTAATCATATGTATGCATAGTCACTTCCTTTTTAATCCCAGATTTCATTCTTTATTGTTTCATGATAGTGTTTACAATGATTTATGTTCACTCTTATATTTAGGGCTAAGGCACTTAAATCACTGAAGAAAGAGAATAAACATTTGAAGAAGTCTATTGCCATCATATCTCAAATCCCAAATTATCCTGGTGCTATAAGTCAAATGCACTCAAGTCTTTGAGTTGTCAAAAGCCTACCCTGTATCCAGTATTGTGCAAAGTACTATGGAAAGTGAAAAGAGAAATAACAGTTCTTGTCCTTGCAATGTTAGCCATTTAGCTGTGGAGATGGAATTTAGATAAATGAAACAAATGCAAGGTAAGAACTTGCAGTATAATAGCTATCCTTTAGTGTTACAAATATAAATATTCAAACAATTCAGAAATGTCATATATGAAGGAGAGCCACAGTAGTAAAATCTAGTGATGGCAAAAGCATTTTAATCTCAGCTTTAAAGGTATTTAAGATTTAGATGAATCATTGACACGGCAATCTAAAACAAAATAAATCTCTGGACATTTGTGAAGAGTGTGGCTTATTTGCTCACTAGAGTACACAGTGGTGTAGGGAAAATAGAATTGTTTGTTTAACAGCCCTCCCTTCCCTCCAACCCCCTTTTTGTGGTATGAATTCATTGACTTTACTTTTGTATGATTTACTCAAATGATGGCTATGGGAGGTTGTCGATTCCTCTAAGTTTCCTTTCTGTTATCCCTGATCCTCAATAAAAATGAGCCATAAATTTCAATTTCCCATGTAATGAGGGCTTGATCATGTGCTAGGGGGAATTAAAGAGAAGACCTGGTCAACATTTATGACAAAGTAGACAATGAATGAGCAGAATTCTTTCTCTGAGACCAGATGATAGTAGTGGACAGTCATTGTATGAGGGTAGTTATAGTCAATGGTAAAGCAGTTTTAGGAGTGTGATCAGCGTTAAAGTAACAGTGCTGACCTGAGGAAGAAGTGGACGACCTGAGACATGAGCCTTGAGACATGAGAGCACATGAGAGGTAGCACACTGGAAGACTGTCAGAAACGACTCAGACACAGTTTGAAAGAGAGATGATTTCTAGTAATAAAACTAGCAGAAGTTCATTCTGACACATCTTGGACCACATTTGTGACCATCATTTATTATTATACAGGTTGCCTTTGCATCCCTTCATGTCTGTTTACCACAACAAATAGGAAAGCTAACAGATATCTAAAGTGTTAGTGAAATCCTGAGTACTGGTATGTACTTTTTTTTAAGATTTTATTTTATATTGGAATACAGTTGACTAGCAATGTTGTGATAGTCGCAGATGTACAGGAAAATGGTTCAGTAATACATATACATGTGTTTTTCCCATTTAGGTTGTTACATAATATGGGATAAAAAATAGTAACTAGCTAGCATTGGAGAAGGAAATGGCAACCCACTCCAGTGTTCTTGCCTGGAGAATCCCAGGGACGGGGGAGCCTGGTGGGCTGCCGTCTATAGGGTCACACAGAGTCGGACACGGCTGAAGTGACTTAGCAGCAGCAGCAGCATTAGTAGATTTTTAGGCATAGGGATAGTAGGAAGTTCTCAGATGCTCCATCTGCAAAGTGAGAAGATTGAATAAAGCAACCTCTAATTTTGTAAAAAATAAAAATCCACTAATCATGAGCCATACATTTTCCATCTATCCCCCAGTGTCAAAGGAAAGAGCATCGATTCACTGCGTCTTCTGTGCTCTACTCTTAAACATGGTCTTAAAAATGTATTCCCATAAAACTTTGGAAACTGTCCCTTAATTTAGTTTTCTTGAAGAACATTCTGATTGAGCTTATTATTCTTAATCTGTGTCTTAAAAAGATTAAGACAAAGAAGGATCTATATTGCAGCTTTACTATCTCCTGTGATAAATCAGTACCTGAAAGCCATCACTTGAATGATTGCTCTACAACCTAAGTGAGAGAAAACAATCTGATTTTCCATATAAAGGAAGTACATGTTTATTATAGAGAACACTGAAAATATAAAGAAGACAAAAGTTATCCACAATCTAAAAAAAGAAATCCAGAAACCTATGTGTTACAAATGACAACAGCTAAAATTTTCCGCCTTTCAGTGCAGATGGTTTCCTATGCTGGCTGTATCTTTGACTAGTAATTTCCTTAGTTTATCTACACAAAAGAGAATATATGGGTCAAAATAATGAGCATAGTTAGGGCTCTAGAATAGAGAGCATCAGAATTTCCCCAGGAAGAGTTTTACCAGCCTACATGCCTACAAAAGTATGAATATTTGTCCTCACGTTTTCTTGTAAGTATAGAACAAGTAATCTGTCATTTTGATAGGTGAAAATATTATTTTATTATAATTGTATCCTGAGATTTTTTGGCTATGGTTTTATGTTTTATGTTTATGTTTTGCCTCTTTTAAAAAACTGGGTTGCTTTTTTAAATTAAGTTTTGAGAGTTCCTTATATATTTGGAATACAGATCCTTTATCAAATATGTTATTTACTGAAGAGCTAATATTAAGAGCCATTTTGTGACTTAAAATAGCCTCTTCAAAAGTCTTATACTCTGGGCCTTCCAAATTACAAGACTTTCTACCTATTTCTGCATCAATGCTCTGGGATAATCCCTTAGCATTCTGTTGCAAACCCATGGGACTCATCAGAGACTAAGTGCTTATTTCAGCCTTTTCCTGGACCCATATCTTCCTATCTAAGCAACAGCAGCCAAGCAAGTAGAACATTATACTGACCTGGTTTCAGGATCTTTCTTAAATGTGATGGTATCTCATGCTGTATAATATTTACTATTGCTGAAAATAGATGACATTATTCAGCAAGCAGGCTTACTTCCTTTGAAATTTTATCACTTTTCCCCACATTGTATCCATCATTGTAGTATTTTAAATTGTATTAATCTTTATTATCCAGAAAGGGAACCCAATGATTATCTAGAGTCTGTTTAAGAACTGACTATGCTTTGAACAGACTAGCTATAAACATCCCTAGAAAATCCTGGTTTAGTATTGTTTGTTGATGAGTCAGCTCTTCTGAAACTAGGAAATATTAGGCAAGATATGCCGTGAAAGATCTCAATTCACTTCTGGGATATGACCCTTTATCAGAAGTAAATTTAGCCCATATGGTCAATTTTTTTTTGTTCTTGCCAGAGCTTGCCAATTGATAAGAGACAAGAGTTAATATACACTCATAGCAGGTAGGCTATTGGAATGGCCCATGATTTTGGAATGCTGCAGAAACAAAGGGAACTTTTTAAAAATTATGGTCATGCATATATATAGACACATACATATTTAATAGTCCATTTGGACTTCTATAACAAAAATTCCATAGACTGGGTGGCTTAAGCAACAAACATTTATTTCTCACAGTTCTGGAGGTGGGGAAGTCCAAGATCAAGGCATCTACAACCATCACAATAATGTTTGCAGAACTTTTTCATCGTCCCAAACAGAAATTATAATATATCCCCATTTAAAAGTAACTCCTCATTGCCCACTTTCCTCAGCCTTAATAACATCTATTCTACTTTCTTTCTATATGAATTTTCCTATTCTAGGTACCTCATATGAGCAGAATCATGTAATGCTTTTTCTTTTGTGTCTGGCTTACCTCACATAGCATAATATAACATTAAGGTTAATATATTAATATAAAGTATTTTCCACAATAACTGCAACACTTTACATTCCTGCCAGTAATGCACGAGGGTTCCAATTTCTTCACATCCTTGCTAACACTTGTTATTTTCCATATTTTTAATAGCTATCCTAAAGAGTGTAAAGTAGTAACAATGAAGATTTTTCATCTTAGAGGTTAACTCAGTTAAAAATAACTGATCAAGTAACTTAAATACTGCAGTACTCCTAAGGAGTTGGCTGTCTTAAAGGTTGAAGCCATGAAAAAACAGCATGGAGGCCAAAAAATCCTAGATCATCAATATGGCAGGCAGTCTCCTTGGCTCCCATGATAGTCCTAGAAGCCAATTCTTTTGAGAGGTTGAAGGAAGCTTTTATGGAATGGCAGTGATTGACTCTAGAATATGAAGAATACTGGAAAAATTCCAGTTGTAAAATATGTGAAGATAATCTCTGACACTTCAAAGGGGATACTCCATGACACTAGCACATGTTAACCGGAACTTTGCCAAAATTTTCATATGAAATTATCTACCATAAGAAGGACAAATTGACTGCTATAGTCAATAAATATTGATGAAGAAAATTTTATTAAAATTGTGGGTATGTGTAAAGATGGGACATGGACGAGCCCCCAGGCTTCTAGGACCATATGAAGTTCAAATAACTGCCTCCTCCTATGGGTTTTTTAAAATTTGTATTGTAGTTGATTTGGGCTTCCCAGGTGGCTCAGTGGTTAAGAATCTGCTTGTCCATGCAGGAAACACAAGAGATGTGGGTTCAGTCCCTGGGTTGGGAAGATCCCCTGGAGGAATAAATAGCAACCCATTCCAGTATTCTTGCCTGGAAAATCCCATGAACAGAGGAACCTGGTGGGCTACAGTCCATGGGGTTGCAAAGAGTTGGGCCTGACTGAGCATGCATACAAATAGTTGCTTTACAATGTTGTATTAGTTTCTGCTTTGCAGAATGTCTAAGGGTTTTTAGTATATCCTTCTGATCATTGTTTGCTTATTTTTAGAGTGGATTGAAACATTTCCTTCCTGGAGAGTTATGGTTTGACAGTAGCATACACACTGTTGATTTTATGTTCCCAACCTGGGGAAGTTCAATCTCTCGCTCCAGTGATAGAGACACTCATTTTACTGGGACTATTAGAAAATTTTGTAAGGCCTTGAACTTATTGAGAAACTTCATTGTTCTCATCTCCTCAGACCTCAAGAAAATGAGACAGAATTACTGATATTTCAAAACTGAAACTAGCAAAACTGACACTTTTTTTTTTTTTCCCTCTAACTCTAAAGATCCTGAGGTTCACATCCTCTGGGACTCATCAATTCTTACCACATGAACTTGTTACAAGTTACCCTATGATACTGCTCCTCGATTTTGGACCGTACTTCAGACATACATGGAAAATCACTGCAAAGTATTCATGCTATATATTCAGTCTTATTGCAGCAGATTTCAGTTCTCTTTTCTTTACATCCTCCCAAGAAGCTCTGTATGGCCTAAAGCCTGAAGGTTTCCTCTTCAGGACAAGACAAAAGCAGGGAGAAGAAAACTGTTAAGAGCCATGTTGCAAAGAACTTCATCAGATACTTCCAGCCATTATAACAGCAGTTATACTCTCGGGGTCTCTGGATTTACGTCTTCTAGTTAAAAAGACACAGAATTTCACCCTTAGTATTACTTACCCATAGTGTTTAGTTGCTCAGTCATGTTCGACTCTTTGCAACTCCATGGACTATAGCCCATCAGGTTCCTCTGCCCATGGGATTTTTCAGGCAAGAATATGGGAGTGGGTTGCCATTTCATTCTCCAGGGGATCTTTCTGACCCAGGAATTGAACCCAAGACTCCTGTGTCTCCTGCATTGCAGGTGGACTTTTTTTTACCTGCTAAGCCATTGGGGAAGCTCCAAGTTATCTACTGCTGAGGAACAAATTATTTAACAAATGATCCCAGATTTGGTGACTCAAAACAGTAAGCATTTGTTATTTCTCATAATTTCTGAGGCCAAGAATTGAGAATGATATGGCTGGTGATTTTGGATCTGGGTCTCTCGTGAGGTTCCAATCAAGATACCAGTTGGGGCTGCCATCATATGAAGTGTTAGCTTGACTAGGCTATCCATTTCCAACATCATTCACATGACTATTGGCTGGGAGCCCTTCATATCTCATCAGTGGACCTCTCCATGAGGTTATTGACCTCATCAATGGACAGCTGCATAATATGGATGACTTCTACTCTAGAGCTATGGAAAAGACTCTAAGGATTGGAGCCAAAGATTGTCATTCTTTAATCTGCATGCTTTCATTTAGCCATTTCTCTCCTTTTTTTTCTAGTTAAAATTCTGAATTTTAAAGAAACACACTTATTGTTGTTTATGTTATTTAAAAGTTCTTTATGATCAATATTGCCTTTTGCTATCTTATTCATGCCTAAGTATAAGTCCAATACCTGAATGTAATTTGTTCATGATTTGGATTTGGGTAAAGCATACAATTGAACCAACAGTTGAGCTTGAAACTGTTTTCTCTATCAGCTTGCTCCCTTTAGTTCCAATTGCTTATAATAAAAAAATGTGATTTCATGAATCATTTGATTCCATCACAAACATACAGGTTCTGTTGTTATTGTTTTTTTGTAAGAGGGTAGCACATCAAGCAGATAATAAAAAGCTAAAACACCTAGGGAGATAGAAAGGGAGGACCCAGGTGTCATTTGTAGGAGCATGTCTCTATATAACTGAGCTCTTACGGAGATAAGACTCAGACAGGGAACATATGTAATTTATTTGACACCTGCCTCAAGTTTGCAGACCTTACAAACAATGTAGGAAATCTTTGGATTTCCTACACAATAGAGCATTTCATCTATTTCATGACATCTTTACTATATATTCTCCCACCTAGTACCCAATACTTTTGAATATTGCTGAAACTATATAATAAATCTTGGCATCCGCACATGGATATGTTGCCTAAGAATTTGTCGTTGGGCAGTCCCCTAGCATGGATATTCAATGTGGCACAAAAGGCTACTGACTACTGCCAACAAATCAGACAGATACTTCTTATCTTAGTGAATTGATGCCTTTTTCAGGTAGTCAGGAGTCTCTGATACCACTGAGACTGTTTTGGTCCACTATTTGATGCTCTCAGGAAACGAGATAATTCTATAGCTTGTTTCAAGAAGGCAAAAAAAAAAAAAAAAAAGAAAGAAACCCAAAAAGCAAAAAACTGAAGTTCTATTGAGATACATTCAAGGCAAATTAAGGATTTTTTCTTTTTCTTTTTTTTGTCCTTAAGCCTCTTCATATCACTCTACTAGAGGAATAGATGGTGAAGAAAATCTTAACACACCATGGTTCCAAGATTGAAAGGGGAGTTAGATAATGTCAGAAATCCTTAGAACTCCTTCTCTATTCAAAAAATAAAAAGTCCTAGACATAACTGAACTGCAGAGGTGTTACTAATATCACTTTCAAAAAAGAATATTGCATTTACTTTCCTATAGATATTTCTGAGAATTTTAATATTATTAAGAAGGTCCAGGAAACAAAGAAAATGTTAAAATTAGGCAGTTTGGCTGATAAACTGATATCCAATAGGAGGTTTTTTTGTGGATGCCATGTCTTCTTTTGTTTTAATTAGACCACCTTTGGTTTTTGACTAAGATGTGGACAGTAGAATCTGATCATCATATTCTAAGCATTTGACTGTATTATAATATCAATATGTAACCTTTAGAATCTTAAGTGCCTTTCATAGGCACCATTCCATCAAATGATAATCCAACAGAAAGAGTGAGAAAACTTGATGTGTGTGTGTAATTGTTGAAATAATGAACAACAGAACCCTGATATTTAATAGATGCTCTACAAACATCTATTTAACTATGTCCCCTTATGATAACCACCCAGGAGAGGTTGAAGAATGATCAAAAGAAAGAGGATAACCATCTGTATCAACAGGACTTCAATAATATTTTAGACCAATGATGTCAATCTGAATTAATTGTTTGTTCTAAGAAAATTTTGCTTTGGAGAGATAAAACCATAAACCAATAAACAACTTTGATGTTTGCTTCAGGAATTTCCTATAGATCACTTTATTGGAAACAATATGCTCATCTGGGCAAACTACTCCTAAACAAACAGGGGTTTACTTTCCAAGAGTCTCTTCAAGGCCCTTCCTTGGCTATGTCTACCAACTTAGCAATTATATCACAAATTTTTATTGAATCTTAATTAGTTCCCTGCCTTGAAGGACTCATCTTCACCCAGTTGAGCTCAAACTCCAAAGTATAACAAATATTACACTTCTGACATGTTTTTTTCTGAGATCCTGCTAACACTCTGTCAAAGTGGTATTGTACCTTAGTGCAATGAGTCCAGATGAACCTAGCTTGGCTTTATTAACAGGTTGTTTGGTGATATTTTGGGAAGTTCAGAAAGATATATCTTTTGAAAAAATAAAATTTCTCTTTCTTGTAAAGTTTTAGATTTCATGTTTCTGTTAAGAAGATTAGGAGTTTGGAAAACTAATTTTTTAAAGATTGAGAGAAATTATTGACTTAAATTTTTTTCTTTTAAAATGTGTCCCTAATCTAAGTATATTATGGAAGTCTAATGTACCAGAGCTGTTGGTCCATGAAGATTAATTAGAATTCTTTTCAGGAGATAAGAAGTTATATCCATATATTAATTTTTTCAAAGGGTTAATTGAGGGGAAAAAGAAAGCATCAATTGGTACTCCTTCTTCAATGGCAAATATTTCCAAATCAAAAATAAGAAAAAATAGACAAGTTATTGTTGAACATATGAAGAGAGAGAGGTGCTGAGAGTGAAATGAAAATAACTTTAATAACACTAATATAGGACATTTAAAATAAAGATAACATTTGGAATAGGGTTTGATTGAGATAACAATTGTTAAAATTAGTCCTGTATCTATCAAATTGAGTATTGATTTTGTGTATTTATATATTGTGCTGACAGAAAATGAATTGATGAAACTTAGAGATTTGGAAACTAGAATAGGAGGAAAAGGAGGACAGTCAGTTGACCTAAATTTCAGGTAAAAATCACTACAAGTTATGAGAGGACTGTTTAGATTTCAAGAGAAAAATAAGAAATTCCGCTACTCAAAGTAATATTGTAACTGACTTTCATTCCAAAGAATACGGATTAGTTGTATCGTACTTTTCCTTGTTTGAAATAGGAGTTATATAAATTTACTCTTTTTACTCTATCTTGAGCCATTCCAAATATTTCAACTATGTTGGAAAAGAAAATGATTCAGAGGAACTCTGATTAAAGAAGCCTAGTGTTTGGGTGTTTTAGAAACTAGAACACATTAGGAAAGCTATTTATTTAAAAGGAATATAAAACAAACAAACAAAAAAAAGAATATAAATTTGGCTATTGACTGGCTTAATAGTAATTTTCGCTTTAGTGCAATTATGCTTATGTTCTTCCTAAAACCTTATTGTGCGTCACCACTACACCCTCCTTTTATGGACAATAACTCCAAAAATCTGTGAGACAGAGGGACAAAAACATTGTATTTCACTTTTAATGAAATGATAATCTTTGAAGTCAAGTCACTTAGTCAGTGTTACACACAATAGACATGCTTTGCAAATCCCCCAATGTATTTTCCCACACTGCAGGCAGACTCTTTACTGTCTGAGCCACCTGGGAATCTTCTCATTCTTGATATATGTTATCAATGAGAATATTATACAACCAGAACACAAAACTCCTCTTTATAGATGTCATATGTTAAGGACTGTGAGTAGAATCTCAAATCAGTGACATCACAAACTGACAGTATTTCCTCAGTAGCAAACATCTCTATTTCCCATGAGTATGAAGAATCACACTTTTCGTGTGTCAGTACTTAAGATTACTTTAGTGAATAAGAATCCAAGCTTTGCTGTGGCCAGTGTAAGAAAGTGTCTTTTCCCACAACAATATTGAGCCTTCCTTTAAACCACTCAGACCAGTGAATAACATTTACTGATTGGTTTAGGCCTGGATAATTTGGCCAGTGACTGGAAAAAAGATGGATTTTCCCTGATTGCCTGGGGCCTGGTTCATTCCTGGAACTGGGGATATTACCTTCCAATGTATAGCAAGAATGGATGTTGGAAGGACAATCACAGTGTAATACTGCCTGCCTCCAAGCTTATGTTTATGCTGCTTTTCTGAAATTGGATGGATTCTTCCCTTCTTTCTGTTTATTGAAATACTCATCTTGGAGGATAAGGTCAAGACTTACTTTCTTGCTACAAGATATCATACTTGACTGTTGCATCCCCATTCTCACCCTTCTCTGTTAAGTGCTTATTTTGTGCCACACAATGTATGGCTGGATTAAATGGTGCTATTTGAAGACGACCAGATATATTTTTTAATGAGTTGGGATTATGAATAAATAACAAAACATCCCCTCATTTACCAGTCTGTGCTTGTTTCCTGCAGATCTCTTTTGTCTCCCAAGCCAGACTGTACACTTTCACTGGCAGGAATTTTGCCCTCTATTTTTCCTGTACCTCACAGAATTGGGCTCAGAGTATAAACAGCAGATTAGTATTATCTAATTCTTACTGATCCAAAACATAGCATTGTTTATTGGTGTTATGTTCTTGGTCATTAACATTTTAAAACCTACTTTTAGAGATTGTATTTAGCTTTATCTCAGAATGGTGTAAATTTTAGTAAAGAAAAAAACAACACCGAACCCCTAAAGTTTTAAAATTTCAATTTAATCTCACAGTAGTCTTAGCTTCTTATGTCTCATGTTAAGTAAATAAATGATATAGTAGAAAGAAGGCAATATACAGAAATTATTTTAACTGGAAAGAGATTCTCAGCCATGTGGGAACTGTTATCCAGACTCTCCTGTGTGCTTAATAAATATTTGGTCTTATTACCCTCTAGTTCATGTTTGCTTATTCACTGGAAAATTAAAATAAATACCCTAATTTTCATAATTATTTTATCATACATCAATCTTCTTTGTAACTCCTCTGAGAAAGGATGGTCAGTGAGGCATTCTATAAAGAAAGGTTAAAGGTTTTATGACTTTAATCTGCATAACAAACTCATAATTCCAAATGCTAATGGTTTTCTCAGGCTCCTTGATTTTCTCATGGCTGTATTGTTTTATTTATTTTGCTTAATGCAGTTACTAAATAAATTATGAGTTACTATCAGCCTCCTCTAAAATATGGTTATTTTAATCATAGAAAAATGATAGATATGCTATGAAGTAGATAGCTCTTTAGAGTATGGATGCTGGAGCCACACAATCTGTTTCTGATTCTTAACTGAATGACCTTCAATACTAGTTGAATGACATTGGACAAGTTACATAATTTCTCTGTACCTCAATTTTCTCATTTGTAAAGTAGTGATTCTAATACTATTTATATTATAGGATTTATATTATTAAATTCATTTCTGCATGTGGGTTGTATACAAAATGCCATCATAGAATTACAAAATTAGAGATGGTAAAAGCTACTTTTTATTGAAAGGTGATTGCTTTTAATACAACTTAAATTGGCTTAAGTAAGCTATCTCATTTATTATAAATATACAAGGGCATCTTTTTAGAATCCAAAAGAGCAAATGCAGCTGTCAGTCATTTGATCTGGAAGCAGGATTGGGAAAGTAACAGAAATCAAGGCAGTATCTCTGTCTCTTTTTTCCTCTTTCAGTCTTGTGGGCTGTGAGGCATCTCTGCTGAGATCTCTGCCTGTCTGTCTGTCTGTCTGCTTCATGATTCTGTTTGCAGGTAGACTTCCTATGCTCCACTCTCTCATAACTAATGTAGCTACCCCCACCTTGGCACTGCACCCTGCATCAGATCAGGTGCCCAACAGAGACTGACAAGAGTCCTTGAACCTATGTTTTTTAATTTAATCTTTTCAAATTTATTTTAAAATCACAGAATAGTTATTTTACAATGTTGTGTTATTTCTGCCGTACAACGTGAATCAGCGATAGGTATACATGTCTCTCCGTCTGAGCCTCCCACCTGCCCCTTCCTCCCCCTCTTCCCTCCAGGTCGTCACAGAGTGCCAGGTTGAGCTCCCTGTGCTACGCAGCAGCTTCCCACTAGCTGTCTATTTTACGCATGGTATTGTATATATGCCACTGCTACTTCTCAGTGTGCCCCACCCTCGCCTTCCCTCCCTGTGTCCACGAGTCTGCTGAGCCTATTTTTGCAAGAAATGCTACTTGGTTCAGCTCAAATCAGGTGACCATCCTCATTTAGTCAGCTAGGCCAAGGGGGAGATGGCACCCTGCCCACTCAGTAAGGGGTATGGGGACACACATTTCTTAGACATTCACTAATGAGGAAATTGACTAGCAAGTGCCTGATGGATCTGTTCTGGAGATGGGCTTGAAAATTTAGCAAAAGCGTCGTAAAGTCAAAGTAGAGAACATCAATCTCCTAATCAATTTAGTTTGAATGACATACTTTTCCACTGATCACATTTTATAATGACAAAAGTTTTTGTCTCAAATCATTATAGAAACTTTGAACATAAGTTTAAGACTATGCTTTTATCATCATGATTATGACCTTATACTAATCTTGTGTTTCACTCTGGAGAGCTTTATGAAATGATATACTTAGAAAATATTTCATCTAACTCTTGGTGAGTAGGAACATGGAAAAATGCCATGACAAATTAAAACCACATAGGTAGTTTAGTTAGATACTATC